>NW_006284838.1:61508-86940 GCF_000327345.1 Myotis davidii | reverse complement strand
GAGAAAGAGAGAGAGATAGAGAGTTAGAAACATCGATGAGAGAGAAACATCGATCAGCTGCCTCCTGCACATCCCCCACTGGGGTAGTGCCCACAACCCAGGTACATGCCCTTGACCAGAATCGAAACCGGGACCTTTCAGTCCATAGGCCGACGCTCTATCCACTGAGCCAAACAGGTTTCAGCTAATTTCAGATCATTTTAATTGCTCCAAAAGAAAACCCTTCAACCATGAAAAAGTCACTTTTCATTACCACCTCTCTGTAACCACTCTAACTTGATTTCTGTGTCTATGGATTTATCAGATCTGGATATTTTATATAAGTAAAATCATATAAGATGTGGTCTTTTATGCCTGGCTTCTTTCAGTTTTCAGAGTTAATCCATGTTATAGCACGCATGACTACTTCATTCCTTTTTATGGCCACATAATTTCAGTGTATGGATATACCACATTTTGATTATCCATTCATCAGGTGAGAGACACATGGGTTGTTTCTATCTTTGTGCTTTAATTATTAGTCTTACTAGAACATTAATGTACAACTTTTGGTTTCAACACTTCTTTTAATTTTTGAGGGTAAATAACCAAGAATAGAATTACTTTGTCATATGATAATTCTATGTGTAACTTTTTGAAGAACCCCCAAAGTGTTTTTTTTTCTTTCTTTAATTTAATTTATTTTATTTTATCTATTTTTATTTATTTCATTTTATTTTTCCATCATCATTTATCCCTTCTATGACCTCTTCCACATATGCCCCCTCCCCTACTTCCATCATCACCACACTGTTGTCCATGTCCATGAGTTCTCTCTCTTTTTTTCTCTTTTTGCTCAATTCCTCCACCCACCCCACCATAGTTGTCTGCCTGCTCTTTGTCTATAAGTCTGTCTCTATTTTGCATTCATTCAGTTTGTTCTATAGCAGTTGTAACATTTTACATTCCCACCAGCAATTTGTGAGCCTTCCAATTATGCAACTGTCATAATACTTGTTATTAAATATTTTAAAAATTACTATAGCCATCCCAGTGGGTTTGAAGTGGTATCTTATTGTGATTTTGACTTGCAATTTTCTAGTGATTAATGATGTTACCATATTTTAATATTCTTGTTGGCCATTTGTGTATATTCTTTGGAGAAATAGCTATTGAAGTTCTTTGTCCATTTTTTTTTCTCTTGGTTTATTTGTCTTTTCTCATGTTGAGTTATTAGAGGTCATTATATTCTGGATAGTAGAGCTTTATCAGATATGTGATTTACATATACTTTTTCTTGTTGTCTGGGTTGTCTTTTTGCCTTCTTAACAGTGTCCTTCAAAGCCAAAAAAAGTTTTCATTTTATAATGTCCAATTTATCTATATTTTGTTGTTGTTATTTGTGTTTTTGTTGTTATTTGTGTATTTATCAGACTCATGATGAAGAACCACATGACTTTTAATGGGGTTTTTTTATCTCCATGTTTTCTCTCAAATTCTGTTTGTATTTTCCAAAGCAAAATCACTACCAAAGAAGAGATAGATGATACTGAAGCTTACAAGATCAAACAGAATACCTAAGGATTGGCCAGTAATCTGATATAAGCTTTTCCCATCAGTTGCTTTGTCCTGAAAGAACATGTGCCAAATTCATGTTGTAATTGACCCCTATTTGACTCCGCGGGTCCTCTCCGTTACTTGTTATACCATAATGCTGTGTTGTTTTCCAGTATCCCTTGGGTGCTTAAGAGTTAGGACACATCTTTCATCCTAGACAGGATTCCCAGCTCTTCCCCTCTTTCCTTCTGTCTTTCAGTTCTGAGACATTGGACTGGAAAATTGTAACCAAAAACAGCACATGTTTGGCTGCCTGCCACAGCAAAGCCAAACTATATGTAATACTTTAAACAATAAAAAAATAAAAAATAAAATAAAAGGAAAGGAAAGAGGTTTTATTAAGGTGCCACAGGACCTGGGAGAATGGTAGATTCCTGTCCCCAAACCCATCTCTCCTTCCTGCTCTAGCCCCTAGTGCTTATAGGGAAGGGTGGGCTTCTTCTGTCCAATTATCTTGCTAGCATCTGGGCATGCTTGAGCCCTGTCCACTCACTTTTCTAGCTTTTGGCGCTCTTGAACCCAATCTATTCATCTTTCTAGTTTTCAGCAATGTAGGTCTTGTAATCAGTGTAAAAACTTCCTGTTGAGTAAGCGTGTCCAATTGGGGAGACTCCCCAGTGACCTGACTATCCAGGGCAAGCATGTCAAACCCACAGCTCATGGGCCACATGCAGCCCACAACAAATATTTTTGTGGTCCAGCCAATATAACTGTATATAAGAAACATTTGAATAAAAATTTCATGACTTAATTTTTACAATATCCTGTAAAAATAATCATTAATAACAAACTACAATATTCGCTATTGACTGATTACTATAATTGTGTCGCATTCATTTCCCTTATGTGCCTTATGTGCAGGTGCACCATTTCTCTCCACTAATACTAACAGAGAGTATTTTAGCAGCCCATTGCCATGTCATTAGTTTTGGACTGACTTGTTTGGTGTGCACAACAGAAAACATTTTGCTTTAGGAGAACAAGAAAAATAGGTTTACTTGTGTTATACATGTAGTGTCTGGTGAGTTAATGTTCAAGGAAAAATATTCGTTTTTATTAAAATGTTCTATTACTTTATGTTAACAATGACTCATTTATTTCAGCTCTTTATAGTCAGCATGTCTCTATCTAAATAAGCTTACGTTTTTATGAAAATTGAAGCTTTTTTTGTGGTCACATACACTTAAACCTTGTTTATTTGGCCCGTGTTAGCCTTTGAGTTTGACATGCTTGATCTAGAGTAATAATTCCTCTCTTCAAAAATCTGGATCCTTCTAAGGGTAAGTGGATCGAAAACTCATCTATAGATCTTCAGGGAGTAATATCAGATCATGAGTGTTGATCTTTCATGCAGAATTAGGGTCGTTGTTAGAGAATTTCCATCCATGAGCCTGTTCCTCATCTTGTTATTTGTAATGGGATTTAAATTCTGACAAGCCCAGGTGGGAATTAAAGCCCCAAGAAGTGGCTTGTCTTGCTGCTTTATTGGGAGTTTGGTTTCCCTGGCTTCTTGGGGAATTGTCCTTCTGATGTCCTGGGCTGGTCGTTATGGCAATCTAGTTTAGTGGAGTCACTGCCTCTAGCAATTTTAAAATCTCTTTTGCATGTTTGATGCACTTATTCCCCAAGGTTAAGAACCTTTTTCTTTCCACATTACCCCATGGGCATGGACTGCCATGAAGGCATATGTAAGATCAGTGTGGATGATAACATTCTTTCCCTTGGATAATTCCAAGGCTCTGTTGAAGCTATCAGTGCAGCCTTTTGTGCTGAGGGCCCTACAGCAGGGGCCTGGGCTTCTATTACCTTTTCTATGTCAACTAGCATTTACTCTCATCATTGACCATTCTCCATGAAGCCGTTCCAATCTCTATGTAATTCCCAATCAGGTTCTGGGGAAATCCTGCTGGCAATGCTAAGACAGGCCCCCACCCACCACATATGCACGGTCCATGTGCGAGGAAGTAACAAGAAGTACCAAGCCTTGAGGCTGGATGTGGGCAACTCCTCCTGGGGTTCAGAGTGCTGTATGCACAGAAGAAGGATTATTGATGTTGTCTACAATGCATCCAACAACAAACGGGTCCGCACTAAGACCCTAGTAAAGAACCGCCTCTGTTCATTGACACACTCTCACAGACAGTGGTGTGAGTCCCACTAGGCACTGCCCCTATGCCACAAGAAGAGTGCCAAATTAACTCCTGAGGAAGAAAAGATTTTCAACAAGAAACCATAAAAAATTAACTCAGATATATGTTAAGGGAAAAAGAATGCCAAAATCAGCAGTCTTCTTGAGGAGCGGTTCCAGTAGGGCAAGATTCTTGCACACATCCCTTCAAGACCAGGCCCATGTGGCCACACAGAGGACCATGCGCTAGAGGGCAAGGAGCTGGAGTTTCATCAGTGGAAAAGCAAGGCCCCAGAAGGCAAATAAATCTTCTTCCCTTATATTTTAGCTCATGTAATAAAGGTGGTTAGTCTTTAAAATAAATAAATGAAAAATACCTAAAATGCTATGGATATATATAATATTACCATTACATTTTAAGTAATGGTAATCCTATATAATAAAAGCCTAATATGCTAAGTGTTTAGTTGACTGGTTATTCGTTCAACCAATCAAATCATAATATGCTAATGATATGCTAAGGCTGCTCAACCACTTGCTATGACATGCACTCACCACCAGAGGGAAGATGCTCTGACCAGTAGGTTAGCCTGCTGCTGGGGTCCAACCCATCAGGACTGAGCAAGATGGGCCAGACACACCCTGGAGCCCTCCCGCGCTCCCTCCCCGGCTGGCCAATCTCCCCTATCCCTTCCTGGCCCCAATCATGCACCATTGGGATCTCTGGGCCTGGCCTGCACCCTCTCACAATCCGGGACCCCTTGGGAGATGTCGGAGATCCAGTTTTGGCCCAATCCTGCAGGCCCGATCGAGGGACCCCACTGGTACATGAAATCATGCACTGGGCCTCTAGTAAAATACAAAGTATATTGTTCCAAGAAGATTGGCCAAGATATTATTGACTCACACTAAAAATACCCTATATTTTATTACCCAAACCATTTTATATTAAAATATAATTTATATGCAAAATTAAAAATAAATAATAAAATTATTTTTCTTTCAATCCCAAATATGACTGATGTATTATCTTGAGCCTACTCTGATAGATTGGCATTGATTGAATTACTTTATTGGGAAGGATTATGATAGCAATTTGTTTAGGAGTGACTATCATGGGTGCAGAAGAGTGGCAGCTTAAGTATTTAATATTCCTAGCTATCTCTTATTTTGAAAGCTATTTGAAATTAGAAGACATACTTATTTTTTATTCTAAACATCTAGAGACATACTGTAGATGCTAACAACTTAGTAAATTTTATCAAATGGATTAGCGAATTAATGATTAAATGAATGCTAAATCAAGAACAGATTCTTTTTGTAATCTATTTATATATACATGTATATCTGTGTGTGTGTGTGTGTATATACATGAAATTAAATAAGCAAATAGAGCCCAGCAGTTCACGTAACCCGGGGGCACTCATCCAAATCCCCGGGGGAGCTTGTTCAAACACAGATTGCTGGGCCCAAGCTCCAGAGGTTCTGCTTCGATAGGCTTTTGTTGGGGCGTGAGGATTTGCACTTCTAACAAGGTCCCTGGTGCTGCTGCTGGGGCTGCTCCTGCTCCAGGTGCCACCCTGTGAGAACCGTCAATGCAACCAGAAGGTTCATAGATGAGTGAGAGGCAAAGACAGCTGGCTCCAGGAAGTCAGTTTCATGGAGACAAAACTTCCCTCTATTCATCTTTTGACTCAGCTTTTTTCTGTGATGACCTCATTTTCAGGCAAATATTTCCAGAAGCATCTCTCAGCTCACGTAACCTTTACAGTTGTTTGTCTCCAAAGAGAACGAGGACCTTCTTGATGGTTTAGGCAGACTCGCAGGGCTGATGCTGATTTGTTCTGTTCGGGTCAAATGTTCCCCGCCCACAATTGAGATTGCCACCAGAAGAAAGAGGAGCAGTATTTCAAAAGGAAATGAAATGCAGTTGGATAAAAAGTGACATACCTATCACCCTCGCCCCTTTGAAAACCAGCACTTCAAAGCCGAGGTGTGCGGCAATAATCTTAACCATCTGTGTAAACGCAGTGCTCAACACTGGATCTCTGACCAGAGCTTCTCACCTCTTCCCATCGACCAGCCTTTCTCATTTCTTCCCTGACCTGGGTCTGCAAGAGCTCCAGTCCTTACAAGAGAAATCTGTCACACCAGGATCTGAATAGTCAGGAAGATATTCATTAGAAGCCCTTAGAGTGGTTTTAGTCAAATAGAAATGAGAAATACAAAATTTTCCAGAACCAGGATGACTCAGATAAACGCTGAATGGTTAATAGAAAATGTCCTCAAGTGTTTTTGCTTCCTTAAATAAAATTTAATAAGGAGAGCACAATAAGACCTAAGGTTACTTTTAAGGAAATAGGTATTAAATAAATCTACATAATCATTAGCCTTGTTTTCTGGTGAAGTAAATTAGAATGGCACAATTGTCCTAAGTGAAAGAAGGCGTACGTGGAGGAGCCGAGGGTCAAAACCATGCAGCTTATATTTGGATCCATGTGGCTGTAGTAATTATGGTATGCTAAACTGCTCTGAGGTAGTTCCCATGTATCTCAAGATGGATGCTAAATGCTCCCTTCCTTGTAATTATACCTGCCGTGGCATGGGTGGGTAATAGCATAGACACCATAGACACGTCCATGCATTTGCAATTCTCTGAGTAGTTAGAATGTGTATGATAATGGTCACACACGTTGGTCTTCTCTTCAAGTTCCTCTACCTTCCAGATTCCTGGGGCTCCTGGATTCTCTCCCTTCACTTCTGGGTTTCCAACGGCTTCTCTGCTGCTGAGGCCACGTTTCCTTCTTCCTCTTGAGCTCCTCCTCCTCCTCCTCTTCTTCTTCTTTTTTTTTTTTCTTTGCTGCTATTCGTATTATCTCCTTCAGAATAGCTGTGTCTTTCCAGATACTGTTGGGAGTTGATGCCTCATGAAGGTAACTGCAATAGACAATCTCAGTGAACAGAAAATTTTAGAGCACCCAGTGAAGAGGAGAGTATGATTCTCACTTTCTCACTGGAGTGCATGTTTCGATCCTTCACTGCTCCAGCCAACCTGCCCTGCACTGTGGGAGCAATTCTCATCCTGTGGCTTCATGAGTCCACTTTAGCTTTCCTCTCAGAACTTTTTTTTAAAATCTTTATTGTAGAAAATATTACACATGCCCCTTTTTACCCTCATTGACCTCTCCTAGCCTGCCCCTGCCCCCCTGTTTTCTGTGTCCATGGGCTATGCATATATGCATACAAATCCATTGGTTGATCTCTTTCCACCCACCCACCCTCCCTTGCCTTCCCTCTGAGGTTTGACAGTCTGTTCCATGCTTCTATGACAGATCTTTAAGGATCCTCTGAGGAACAATAATAAAAGTAACCAACCTTGTTTATTTATTTACTGGGGGCTGGTATAATCCCTGTTCATACATAAACCCCTTCCATCTTCTGCAACACCTTATATGGTGGCTGTAATTATCAGTCTCATTTTCTGGTGAAGTAAATTAGAATATCACAATTGTCCTAAGTGACAGAAGGCATAAGTGGAGGAGCCCAGGGCCAGATGCAGTTTATATCTGAGTCCATGTGACTATAGTCATTAGGGTAAACTAGAGCTAGACAGCCCCCAAATGCCTGATGATGCTAACACATCCGGTGTGATTTTCTCAGATGACAAAGGTGGACTTCTCCTTGTTAGTGGGCTGCTCTCCACTCCTCACTGACTATGGGATCATCATCTGTGTCTGCTTGGAACAGGGGAAAGAACAGGAAGGGGCGCATGTGCAAGTTTTCCTAGGCCAAGCATAATCCCTGCTCCACATGCTCCGCTGTCCAGGCCTCAGTGACTTGTCACTTCTAATTGCAAGGGACAATGGAGCGTGTCGTCGAGGTCGAGGGGCATGCAGAGAAGAGGCATAACCAGCACTCCGTCACAGTGAATTCTTGAAATCCTATATTTTCCATAATGACTCCAAAAACTATTGAACCCAACTAATAAAAAATAAACCTTCTGTGGAGGCAGCAGCCATATTGCACAGTGCCCGTCATACATTGATAAGATAATTATTGCTGGGGTCCAACCCCAGCAGGTCCAGGGGTCCTCAAAGGTGTGGACGGAGTTGGCGAAGAAGGAATGACATGGAGACAGCGTTCAGTTGATCAGCAGCCTTGCTAGGATCTCTAGCCACAATCTCCAGCCAAGTTCTGTGTCCATGTTCTCTTGATAGGTTCTCCAGCCAGGTTCTGTAGCCATGTTCTCTCTCTAGGCTCTCCAGCCAGGTTCGGTCGCCAGGTTCTGTAGCCGGGTTCTTCAGCCGGGTTCTGTCTAGGTTCTCCTGGCAAGTTCTGTAGCCAGGTTCTGTCTGTCTTCTAAGTTCTGTCTCTAGGATCTTCATCTAAGTTCTGTGTCCTATTGTCTTGTTACATCTGTATTTATACCAGTTGATTCCAATCCTATCAATCTCTATTACAAAGGTTAGGGCGTTTCTTATCTCCATTCCAGGGAGTAAAGATTATGTAGCTTAAGCATGATTGTTCGTAGTTAAAGTGATTAATTACCCACCTGGCACTTAGTTAAGAGGTTTTATTCCCTCCCTAACTTCAGGGGAAAATCTCTACCTGGGGAAACAACCTTTCTTGGAGAGGTGACCTTGGTTAAAACACATAGTGCCAAGAAGGTGAGCAAACATATTAAGAACAGTATGCCATATATGCCAGGTCCCTTGAAACAGCAAGGATGGACCTGCTCCCGGCAAATTATTTGTTAAATGAATGAAGGATTCAATTCTCTATTCCTGTCTCTAAAACCATACAGGATTGTCACTTCCATGTTCGCTCCATTGTCATTTTTAGTTTTGAAAAAAGCAATGTCTTATTATCTGTAATTAGAGAATATGTCCAAGAATGATCTATGAAATGCAAAGTCACTGTCTTAGTACAATATGGTGGTTTCCATGGGTAACAAATTATAATTTACCCTACTTACCCTACAACTTTTTAAACTTTAATTACCAAGAGAATTTTTTAAAAAAGGAAGGGGCAATCTGTTTCTTCATTAAGAGATGTATTATGTTGCAAAATGTAGTAAAAACTGGATTTTTGTTGTGCAATGTTTTATAAATTAAGAACACAATATATCACATGTATTTTCTCTGTGCAGTGGCCTTTCTGTTTAAATAGTTCTTAGTTTGTTGCAATAAAGTAATATTATGATTTCATAGGCACTGCCTAAGAAAGAAATGTAATTAACATGAGTAATTTCAAAACCCATTTAAGATCTTGCAATGAAATATTTTATGAACAGTTAAGGTAGTAAATTATTGATTACCTAATCAAATTCTCAATTACTGACTAACGAATAAGTTGCCATCTCTTCTGTAACAGATATTCTCTGAATGCTTTTGCAAGACTAATTGACTCTCTCAGCATCCATCACACTCCCTTACAAATAAGGGATTTCTTAAATTGCTGCCATTCATTTCTATTCATAGCCCTGGTTTATGAGTTTCTGTTCACAGTTATACCTACCCTAGAATAGACTCTAGTTCATGGATGTCTGACAGGCTTGGAGTGTCAACAGATACCATCAACAACTGCAAAGACTCTGAAACCAATTATCAACACGGTGGTTGTTTTTCTATCTCATTCCCAAACACATGTAGAGTGTGACGGGCTACCTGGTGATTTGGCCTAACCCCTTGGTCGGCAAACTGTGGCTCGCGAGCCACATGCAGCTCTTTGGCCCCTTGAGTGTGGCTCTTCCTAAGCCTTAGGAGTACCCTAATTAAGTTAATAACAATGTGCCTACCTATATAGTTTAACTTTAAAAAATTTGGCTCTCAAGAGACATTTCAATCGTTGTACTGTTGATATTTGGCTCTGTTGACTAATGAGTTTGCCGACCACTGGCCTAACCAATCCTTGAGACTGTAGATTCTTAGGCTGATGGATCATTGGGTTCTCCTTCCAGGTAGTGAATTAAGACTAGAATTAGATGTCCTTTTACGTCCATTTCCTAGTGGGACTAGAAATACACATCTTTATCTTGTATTTGATCATAGGTTAATTCTTTTTCAAAAGGAGTAACAAAGTCTTGAAAAAAAACAAAAGAGCAACAATTCAAGACCATGTTTTAGAGAATTAATCATGATAATTCCACCCTTTTAAGTGCCTAAGTGTTTTTTTCCCACAAGTTCCATATTTATTGAATCAACAAATATTTATCGGATGACATTTTGAAATTATATTTATTAGGGTAACATTAGTTAATAAGATTATATAGGTTTTAAGTATATATTTTTATTATACATGATCTGTATATTGAATTGTGTGCCCACCACCCAAAGTCTAATCACCTTTTGTCACCATACATTTGCTCCCCAGCTCCCTTCCTTCTGGAAATTGGCATACTGTTGTCTATGTCTATGAGTTTGTTTAATACCCCACATATCAGTAAAATCATATGTTTAAAAGGTAATAAACTTATCTTTTTTTCTGATTGACTTATTTGATTTAGCATAATATTCTCTGGGTACATCCATGTTGTCACAAATAGAGGTATTTCATCTTTTCTTATGGCTGAGTAGAATTCCATAGTGTATATATCCACACATCTTCTTTATCCAACCTACTATCAAAGGACTCTTTGGTTGTCTCCATTGCATTGGCCAATATAAATAATGCTGCAATGAACATAGGGGTACATATATCTTTGTGAATAACTGTTTTCAAGTTTTTCAGGTAGATATCCAGAAGAGGGATTTCTGGGTCATATGAGAACTCTATTTGTAGTTTTTTGAGGAACCACCATACTGTTTTCCATAGTGGTTGTGCCAGTTTACATTCCCATCAGCAGTGAATGAGGGTTCCTCTTTCTTCATAATTTTTCCAATACTTGTTATTACTGGTTAATAATAGCCATTCTAACAGGTGTGTGATGGTATCTCATCATAGTTTTGATTTGCATTTCCTTAATAGCTAGTGCAGTTGAGTGTTTTTTCATATATCTGATTTCACAGAAGAAGGAACAAGGATTCAATGACAAGAGAGAATCATTGATTAGCTATCTCTTGTACATCCTCCATTGGGGCTCAATCCCACAATTCAAGCATGTGCCCCGACTAGGAATGGAACTGTGACCTCCTGGTTCATAGGTCGATGTTCAACCACTGAACAACACTGGCTTGGCACGCTGCCCAATTTTTAGTAGGACTATTGTTTGTTTGGTGTTGAGTTGTAAGAGTTCTTTATGTATTTTGGTTATTAACCCCTTGTTGGAGCTATTGTTTGCAAATATTACCTCCCATTTGGTTGGTTGCCCTTTTGCTTTGCCGGCAGCTTCTTTTGCTATGCAGAAACCTTTTAGTTTGATATAGTCCCCTTCATTTATTTATTTTTTTTAATATATTTTATTGATTTTTTACAGAGAGGAAGGGAGAGAGATAGAGTTAGAAACATCGATGAGAGAGAAACATCGATCAGCCGCCTCCTGCACATCTCCCACTGGGGATGTGCGCGCAACCCAGGTACATGCCCTTGACCGGAATCGAACCTGGGGCCTTTCAGTCCGCGGGTCGACGCTCTATCCACTGAGCCAAACCGGTTTCGGCTCCTTCATTTATTTTTGCATTTACTTTACTATGGGGTCAAATTCATAAAATGTTCTCTGTGACAAACGTCCATAAGTTTGGTACCTATGCTTTCTTCTTTGTAATTTATTGTTTCAGGTCCTACATTTAGGTCTTTGATCCAGTTTGATTTAATTGTTGTACATGGAGACAAACTGTAACGTAGTTCCATTCTTTTTCATTTGGCTTTCTAATTTTCCTGGCTCAATTTATTGAAGAGGTATTCTTTTCTCCATTGTGTGTTTTTGACTTCTTTATCAAAAATTGGTTGTCCATATACATGTGGTTTTATTTCTGGGCTCTCAATTTTGTTCCATTGATCTCTGTGTCTGTTTTTCTGCCAATGCCATGCTGTTTTGATAACTGTAGCTCTGTAGCATAATTTAAAACCAGGCAGTGTGATACCTCCAGCTTTGTATTCTTTTTTCTCAGTATTGTTTTGGTTATTTGGGATCTTTCCAGTTTCATACAAATCTAATGATTATTTTTTGTTGTTGTTCATTGGGATTTTGATGGGTATTGCATTAAATCTGTATATTGCTTTGGGTAATATGGCCATTTTTTTCCTATGTTGATCATTCCAATCCATGACCATGGTATATTGTTCTCTTTCAATATGTCTTTTTAAATATTTTTAAATAATGCTTTACAGTTTTCAGTATAGGCTTTGTAGTTTTTAGGTCCTCACATCCTTTGTTAAGTTTATATATAGGTATTTTATTCTTTTGGCTGCAATTGCAAAAGGAATTGATTTTTTTCATCTCTTTTCTGATATTTCATTGTAGTGTACAGGAGAGCAATGTCTTTTTGTAGATGGACTCTGTGTTCTGCAACTTTACTGTATTTGTTTATTGTTTCTAGTAGTTTTTTGGAGAAGTTTTAGGGTTTTCTATGTACAGAGTCAAGTCATCACTTATATTTTCTCCTTGGCAATTTGGATGCTTTTATTTCTTTTTTATTTTCTAATTGCTCATAGTTAATTATTTAACTATGTTAAATAATAGTGGTGAGAGTGGGCATCTTTGTCTTGTTCCTGATTTTAGAGGAAAAACTTTCAGTTTTTCACCACTGAGTATGATATTTCCTTAGGGTTTGTCATACATGGACTTTATTATGTTAAGTACATTCCTTCTGTACCCACTTTATTGAGTGTCTTAATCATAAATGAATATTGTATCTTATCAATTTTTTTCTGCACCTATTGATAAGATCATAAGATTCTTTTCTTTCTTTTGTTAATGTGCTATATTACATTTATCAATTTGTATATGTTGAACCATCCTTATGCCCCTGGAATGAACCCCACTTGATTGTGACGTATTATTATTTTAAAATGTTTTTTAAATTGATTTTAAAAAGAGAGAGAGGAAGGGAGAGAGAGAGAGAGAGAGAGAGAGAGAGAGAGAGAGAGAGAGATTGATGGGCTGCCTCTTGCATACCCCCACCACCAGGGATCAAGCCCACAACCCAGGCAGGGAGTGAAGCCTGCAACCCAGGCATGTGCCCTGACTGGGAATCAACTCGGTGATCTCCTGGTTCATTGGATTAATGCCCAACCACTGAGCCACACGAGCTGGGCATGAGACACTTTTTTAAATGTATTTTTGCATTTGATTTGTTAGAACTTGTGTAGGACTTTGCATCTGTATTCATCAGAGATGTTGGTCTATAGTTTTTTGTGTGTGTGCTGTCCTTGCCAGGTTTCGGTACTAGGGTTATGTTGGCCTCATAAAATGTATTACAAGGTGTTGCCTCTTCAATTTTTTGCAAGAGTTTGAGAATAGGTATTAAATCTTCCTTGATTATTTGGTATTATTCACTAGTGAAGCCATCTGGTCCTGGACTTTTATGTTTTGAAAGTTTTCTGATGGTACTTTCAATTTCTTCACTATTGATCAGTCAATTCAGATTTTCAATATAGGGAGGTTACATACTTTTATGAACTTATCTACTTTTTCTAGGTTATTGAATTTGGTGACATAGAGTCTTCATAGTATTCTAGTGTGATCCTCTATAAATATGTGATGTCTGTGGTTCCATCTCCCCTTTCATTTCTGATTTTGTTTATATGAAACTTTTCTCTTTATTTCTTAGTGAGTCTAGCCAGCAGTTTGTCAATTTTACTCATCTTTGTTGTTATTTTTTATATAGTCATTTTGTACTCTATTTCATTTAATTCTATTTTATACTCTATTTCATTTAATTCTGTCCTAATTTTTATTATTTCTTTATTCTGCTGACTTTGGGTTACTTTTTTTCTCATTTTTTAATATATGTTATATTATTTTATTATTATTATTTTTGATCCTCACCTGAGGCTATGCTTTTTATTGATTCTAGGAAAAGAGGAGGAAAAGTGGAAAGAGAGAGAAGGAGAGAGAGAGAGAGATCAATGTGAGAGAGAAACATTGAACATTGATTGGCTACCTTACACATAAGCCCCAATTGTGTGATCGAACCAGTAAACTGGGTATGTGTCCTGACCTGGAACCAAACACAGGACCCTTCAGTGCATAGGAAAAATGCCCTACCTCCTGACCAGGTAATGTTAGGTTATTGACTTGGGATTTCTCTTGTTTCTTGGAATAGGCCTGTAATGATAAACTTCCCTCTTATTACTGCTTTCACTGAATCACAGAGGTTTTGATATGTCGTATTGTCATTTTCA
Organism: Myotis davidii; assembly: GCF_000327345.1. Lineage (NCBI taxonomy): Eukaryota > Metazoa > Chordata > Mammalia > Chiroptera > Vespertilionidae > Myotis > Myotis davidii. Next base: position 72,932 of record NW_006284838.1, on the reverse strand, counting down.
TTTGTCTCTATAGGTCTTTTGATCTCACCTTTTATTTCTTCCTTGACCCAGTCATTTTTTAGTACTCTGTTGTTTAATCTCCATATATTTGTCAGTCTCTTTACTCCCCTTTGCAGTTCATTTCTAATTGTGCAGTTCATTTCTAATTGCAAAGAATATGCGTGGTATAGTTTAAATCCTCTTGAGTTGGTTGAGGGTAGCTTTCTGATCCAACATATGGTCTATCCTTGGGAATATCCCATGTGCACTGGAGAAGAATGTAAAATCTGATGTTCTTGGCTGGGAATGGCTCTGGGAATGTCAATTATGTCCATTTTGTCTAATGTGTCATTTAAGGCCAATATTTCTTTGACGATTTTGTTTGGATGATCTGTCTAGAGCCGTCCATGGAGTATTTAGGTCCCCAACTATGATTGTATTTTTATCAGTCTCTCCCATTAGTTCTGTGAATAGTTGCTTTATATATTTCAGTGCTCCCTGATTGGGTGCATAAATATTGAGAAGTGTTAGGACTTCTTGATGCAGTGTTTCCATTTTTTCATTATAAAATCTCCATCTTTGTCTCTTGTTAACTTTGTCATCTTGAGATCTGTTTTGTCAGATATAAGTATGGCTACACATGCTCTTATGTGAATGCTATTTGCTTGGAAAATCATTTTGCAACCTTTACTTTGAGTCTATCTTTGTCTTTGCAGCTTAGATGTGTTTTTGATCCAATATGCTACTCTGTGCCTTTTATTGGTGAATTCAGTCCATTGACATTTTGGGTAATTATTGATGTATGAGGATTTCCTATAGCATTTCATCTTTTGTTTTCTAGTAGCTCTGCACTTCCTTTTTTTTCTTTTGTGGTTCTCTCTTTTGTTTTTGTTTGGTGGTATTCCATACCTCTTTTCTCTGTATCCCCCTTTTTTAATAACATGTCTGTTTTGGTGTGTGTGTGTGTGTTTAGCTTTAGATTAATGAAAAAAAGAAAGTTTCATATATAGGCTGTCCCCAAAAAATGGATACACAGTTTGAACAATTATAAGGTCAGTGTTTATTAACATTCAGTTCATTTTCAAAATTTAAAAGAATCTACAGAAATGAATAATCTTATTTTGTCAACCCCTGTTTTCAAACTGATGACTGTTCTGGTTCAGGAATTGCTGATAACATGAAACAATGGAATCACAAACACCAAGAATAATTGCATTCATTATTTTTGCATCCTCAATTCATCAACTGTTGTCAGTTTTGCACCAAAAACTTTCTCTTTTATGTATACCTATAAAAAAAATCTAGTGGATCCCTAGCTGGTTTGACTCAGTGGATAGAGTGTTGGCCTGTTGACCAAAGGGTCCCAGGTTCAATTCTGGTCAAAGGGCACATACCTTGGTTGCAGGCTCCTCCCTGGGCCGGGTGTTTCTCTCACATCAATGTTTCTCTCTGTCTTTCCTTCTCTCTTCCACTCTCTCTAAAAAAATCAATGAAACAATATCCTCGGGTGAGGATCAACAACAACAAAAAGTCTAGTGGATAAATTTTCTATGTTCAAAGCGTAGTCTGGTTTCAACCATTATTTTAAATCAGTTCATCCTGAAAAAGAAATGAAAATTAAGAGAATAATCTGCTGTTAAAATGTGTATACATTTTGGGGGGGTACAAAATGTATATACACTTTGAATAATTATAAAGGCAGTTTTTGTACTTCAACTGCATTTTCAAACTTCCAGTAGCATTTTAGGGTGAACTTCCTTTGTTCAAAGCTTAATCTGGCCGAAAAGAAAGAAACATCAATTGAGCTGTCAGCTGTTAGTGTGTATACAGGGTTTTGGGACACCCTGTGTATAGCAGTCCTTTCCCTTTTGAATGTGTCTGATCTCCATCCTCCTTTGCAAATTCTGACTTCTGCCCCCTCCCCCTTTATGTTTGTTGTCACAAATCTTTGTTCATACTGTAAGTTTGTTGGCAATCAAACTCCTGGTTTGTGACCTTTTGTTCTTTAGTTCAGGTAGACTAATCCCTTTGAGTAGTTCCTGCAGTGAAAGTTTTCTGGTGACAAATTTCCTCAGCCTCTGTATATCTGAAAAGGTTGTATTTCTCCTTCATATCTAAAGGTTAACTTTGCTGGATATATTATTCTTGGCTGGTAATTTCTCTCTTTCAATAGTTTGGATATTTGCTTCCACTCACTTTAACTTGTTAATTTTCTGCTTAGAAGTTTGATGATTATGTCATGGGCTTTCCTTTACAATTGACGATTTTTTTCCCCATAAGAATTCTTTTTCCCCCCAATAATTTTTGACAGATTTAATACATTGTATCTTGGAGAAGTCTTCTTCTGATTTAGGTAATTAAGTGTTCTCTTTGCTTCTTGGATTCAAGAAGCTAGCTCTTTCCATCGGTTTTGGAAGTTCTCTTCAACTATTTGTTTGAATAGGCTCTGTTCCTTTCTCCTTCTCTTATTCTTTTGTTAAGCCTATTACCATAGGTCCTCGGGTTACATCAGAGATTCGTTCCTACAGCACGATGTAATGCAATTTTTGCCGTAAGTCGCAACACACCTACATAAGCACCTACGTCACTCACATGGAGCACATACACAGCAGTAATTAAATGAAATGGTAAAAAAATTTAAAAGAAAGATAACAATGCCTGACCTTTACTTGTGGTAAATAAGTAATAAAAAACATAAAGCACATATGTACATGCGTGAAAATGATGGAATTTCTTTTTTATAAGTAATGAAAATCTTCCATCTGTCAGTCTGGGCCACGCTGCGAGACCTAGAGTCAAGTCCCTGCCCACCACCCACATGTGCTTTAAAAACACAGGAGACCCAGACCCAGCCGCCCCACCCCCATTGGGTGAGACCTAGACCAGCCGGCCCCACACCCGCCAAGTCCCTCTGTGCGTGGGGTGCAGCCTCAGGTCCCCTGGGCCAGCACAAGGTGGGAGGCATGGCCTGAGGTCCCCTGTCAAGACCCTCTGGGCAGGGGGTGAAGTCTCAGGTCCCCCATCAAGCCCCACCAGGTGAGGGGGTGGGCACAGCTTCATGTCCCCTGTCCCTGCACCGGGGCCAGGGGTGCAGCCTGAAGTCCCCATCAAGCTGGAGGTGTGGCCTGAGATCTCCCAGTAAGATGGCTTGAACTGGAATAAGGAGATATTATCCCAGTACTTCTCACTGTGCCCATCACCACTATTCTGGCTTTGGTCATATGTCTTGAGGAAAATATGAAGACACCTGCTATTTTATCCCTCTTTGAGCTAAGAATTTCCTCCTAGAATCTAGGGAAAAGCCTTGGACTTAAGAGAGGAGAATTTTGCTACTTTGACTTGTGAATAGTTGTGTCTCATCTGGAGAGTCAATGATACAAAAGAGACTTGGCAGCTTCCGTGTATGCCCATGAACAGTTGCATGTTATGGAGTGCATAAGCCTAGCCTCAAAAACCCTACTGACTGTAAAGCAGGACTCAATAAATAGAAATTAACCTTTTCACAGAGTATGTGGTAAAGCCCTCAGAATGGATCACCTATTCGTAGAAGTAGACAGTGCCAAAGCCCATGGCAGAGGTTGCACATACATCAGAAAGCATATTTTCATTTAAAAAGCCTTACGTTTTCCTGATTATGATATACATGCAAATTCATATGTGTGTAATGATGATAGTGCTTCCAAAATATGTACAAGTGCTTACTAAACAATAGTATATTGCACAAAGCACACTACATGCGGTGATGCATTTAATTCCACAGATTATTTATATCAGTGGCTTTTGAACGTTTCTGATCACAGCTCACAGTAAGAAACATTTTTGCCTGTTACCAAGGAAACATACACATGGATATATATTTTGTTCTGCTTTTTGATGGCTGGGAAAATGTTGGTCTTGATCTTCTAAATTTACTACACAAACCACTCAGGCGCTTGGAAACACACATAAAAACACACTGCTCTGTATGGTAAATATTTAGGAGTTAGGCATTTACCTATTTGATTTTCTGAGTGATCAGCCAGTTATTTGAAATATGTGTGCATGTGTGTATGTTCATTCAATGCACAGGAAATACTATCTGTGTATTTTACATATGTGTAGGTCTGCCTACCATGCTGTGTTATAATTTCAACTGGCTATATTTTTGGCAAAAGTAACATTGTTATTAAACAGTTTCACATCTTACTGTAAAATGCAAATTAAAATAACAATGAGATACTTTTTTTTTACTATCCCTCAGTCTCTGCTGAGTGAATGTAAATGTGTATAAACTATCTGTAGGGTAATTTGATAGTGTGCATCAACAGCCTTAACAATATGTATAAACAATGAACCAAAAATTCAATTAACTAGAATTTTATCCTAAGGAAATAATTAAGCGTATGGTCAAATTTTAACATAATTAACTGCAAGGCTGTTTGTTTTACAGTTGTTTGTAGTAATGAAAAATTGGAAAAACCAAAATTTTCAACAGCTGCGCATTGGTTAGATATAATAGTAAACATTCAGGCAGTGAAACATTCCTAAGCCATTAAAATATCATGTGAGGGATAATTACGTACTGACATTGAAATTTGTTTACTCTTTTTATGCAAGAAAAGAGAATTTCAATGAGTGTGGTGAAAAGAAATAGGTATTAAATACCAGACTGAGAGGCTGAAATTTGGGTAAACAGAACGGGAGGGGCTACTGATTACATCAGGAGATGATACCAGTTCAGGGGAACGTACTGTGTCTCCCACATACGGGAAATGTGGGGGCACAGTGATGCCATGAAGAAAAACAGCACAATGTAGAGAAGTGGTAGTGCTGACGGAGAAAGAGGAGCTAGAGGAAGGAAGTGGAAAGCAGAGTATTTTGCTTTCTGATGGGTCTGCTTACAGACTCATTAAGAAAAACTGTAGTGCCGAGACCGGTTTGGCTCAGTGGATAGAGCGTCGGCCTGCGGACTGAAAGGTCCCAGGTTTGATTCCGGTCAGGGGCATGTACCTGGGTTGCAGGCACATCCCCAGTAGGAGATGTGCAGGAGGCCGCTGATAGATGTTTCTCTCTCATCGATGTTTCTAACTCTCTATGTCTCTCCCTTCCTCTCTGTAAAAAATCAATAAAATATATTTTAAAAAAAAAAGAAAGAAAAACTGTAGTGAGGCTGACATTAGTCACCAAAGCTTTATGTATTGGGTTGCTGTTTACTGAACTAAAACTCTAGGCTTAGTCTGATTCATGAATTACCCAGATTTATCTGTATTACTTTAAAATATTTAATAAAATGAAATGCAATACAATGTTATAATATGATTGAAGTTTACTATTTCATACTTAAAATATTTTCTTGCCCTTTGTTAGGCCACAGCTAATAAGCTATATAATCCTCTTACTTTCTTCTGTATCCTTATCTATAAAAGGACACAGTAGCAAATTACTTGCTTGGTTGTGTTGGTACATGCTGGTTACAAAGCTACTGGAATACCTGACATGTATCAAGTCTTAAATCCAAGGGACTTGGTAATATGACTATTTTATTTATTTTGTTAATCCTCACCCTAGAATATTTTTTCCATTTATTTATTTATTTATTCATTTATGTTACTGATTTCAGAGAGGAAAAGAGGAAAGAGATAGAAACATCAATGATGAGAGAGAATCATTGATAGGCTGCCTCTTGCAGGCCCCACACTGGGGATTCAGCCTGCAACCAGGCATTTGCCCTGACCTGGGATTGAACAGTGACCTCCTGGTTCATAGGTCAACTCTCAACCACTAAGCCATGCTGGCTGGACTCCATTTATTTTTAGAGGAAATGGAAGGAAGGGAGACAGACAGACAGACACCGACGTGAGAGAGACACATTGATTGGTTGCCTCCCTCATGCCCTGACTTGGGCTAGGGACCAAACCTGCAACCCAGGCGTGTGCCCTTGACCAGGAATCCAACCCATGGCCCTTCAGTTCCTGGGCCAATGCTCTAATCACTGAGTACACTAGGAAGGGCAGTGATACTACTGTTTTAATGCATCTTTACTGGAATGTCTAGGATTACATGTCTATTAATATTTCTAGTATCATACTGTTATATCTAATATTGCATTTAGTAACCTATAATGATAAAGGTACCTGCCGTTTATTCTCAATATTAATAATTGTTTTTAATTTATTTGATTAAAAGCAAAATATTTTGAGTTCCAAGAAAAATCCTTTTGAGTTTGAGCTAACAAGTAGCAGACTTGGGATTTGAACCCAAGTTCTATGTCTATTCTCTGAGACTATACTTATGCTTTCCACTTTTCATGACCCTGATACACTATCTGAGTGAATATGTATAGATTTTTTTCATTTTATATAAGACTTGTTCTCAATATGTGTATTTCAAAATACATGTAATTGATATTATGGCTATTATAGTTTATTTCACTTACTTTCTTTATTTTATAGCTTATTATTGCTGGCACAGATATTAAACAATTCCTTTTTCTACCCTTATCTTCTGACCAGAACCAAATCCCTTTAATACTATAATATTTTAAAATAATGTTTTTTAGGAATATAACCATATAATGAGTAAATTATCAAATTATTGGCCATTTTTTTCTCATAACAAACAATAAATGTATTGTCTGTTTATAGCTTTGCTTCCTTCACATCAAATTGATTAAGCAAGAAGTTTGATTAAAATTAAGTGATACTGATTTTGGTAATTTATTTTATTAATAATTGTGGTGGAAATTACTTTGGTTGTCTTTTCCCAATTTTAACACAAAGTAAAAGCTTCTTTTTTTTTGGTGGTATGTTACATTTTATATTCACTTATATTCCTTTTTGAAACTATACATTTTTGTGATATTATTTTTTCTTAATTTTTAATTACAGTTTACATTCAATATTATTTTTAAAATATGTTTTTATTGGTTTTGAGAGAGAAAAGAAGGGAGAGGAATAGAGAAATAGAAACATCGATCAGAGAGAAAAATCAATGATTGGCTGCCTCCTGCACGCCCCCTTCTGGGGACTGAGCCTGCAATCTGGGCATGTGCCCTAACCAGGATTCAAAGTGTGACCATCCTGGTTCCTAGATCAATGCTCAACCACTGAGCCATGGCGGTGGGGCTCAATATTATTGTTATTAGTTTCAGGTGTGCAGCATAGTGGTTAGAACATCATGCACTTTACAGAGTGGACCCCTGATGCTTCAAGCATGCACTTGGCCCCATTCATAGTTATTTATATCTCCACGGGTAAGTTATTCTTTTCTTTTATAAACTTTTTATAGTATTATTTTTAATACAATTACAAATAAATTAAATAGGGGGAAACTGATCATGATGAATAATTTTTATATTTACATCTTGATGGTGACATACATTTTACTAAGGACAGCATTCTCCTGTGTGCTACCACTCCATTGAAAAGCCACAAGTAAGAATTAATGGGAGCACACTACATATTATTTTCCAGCGGTCATTGAGACTTTGCAGTGCAGATGTTTGGGCTTGAAAATTATTAAGGGCCAATTTACTCATTATAATTAAAATGAAATTAAAGTTGAAAGTGGTTCATCAAAGTTGGGAGAGTGTTTTCAGTAAAACCAGTTATAGGAAAATCACCACAACTGAAAATATGATAAATAAATGTAACAGAAATAGGCAGTTATCATGTTTTAGATAATTGGCTATACTCCATTTTGAGTCACTTCTTTGATATTTACAGAACTTAGGTATTAATCCAAACAAATTTATTTATTTTTTTAAATATATTGTATTGATTTTTTACAGAGAGGAAAGGAGAGAGATAGAGATAGAGAGTTAGAAACATCGATGAGAGAGAAACATCGATCAGCTGCCTCCAGCACATCCCCCACTGGGGAAGTGCGCGCAACCCAGGTACATGCCCTTGAACGGAATCGAACCTGGGACCTTTCAGTCCGCAGGCCGACGCTCTATCCACTGAGCCAAACCGGTTTCGGCTAATCCAAACAAATTTAAACTAAACTCCACAGTGATGATATAAGAATCATATATTCAGCTGATTCTCCTCTTTCCAGGAAAGAAGTTTTCAATGAAGATTATTGGCTCATCCAATGCTGACAAAGTTAACAGTGCTTGACATTTTGCAGAGTGTAGCTGAGAGATGATGAGTACTTATTGTCTTCTTTGACAATGTTAAAGAGAACATACAACATGAGACATAAAATACTGAGACTAAATTATACAATCAAGCTTCGTTATTTATGGATTCCATGTTTGTGAATTCATCTATTTGCTACAATTTATTTGGAAAACCAAAATCAATATTCTCAGAGCATTTGTGACCATTCATGGACATTCCTGAGACAGATAGAGATAGAGGAGAGAGAGAGAGAGAGTGAGAGAGAGAGAGAGAGAAAATGTGAGAGTAGCTACTGTTCCTCCTCTATTTTCTGTTCCTGGTTCTAGTTCTTTTGGAGGCCTAGTGTTCCTACAGGCTCTTGAGTTTTATGAAACATCATAATATCTTTGCAATAAATGCTTCTTTTTTCTCCCCCACCAGCCCCTCCTCCCCCTTAGGATAGAATACATGTGCTTTTGTTACTTGCAATCAAACAATTTGCATTTATATAGAGATGCAAAAAAATCCTAAATATCTAAAGAATAACTTTGTTTCTCTTATTATTTTCAAGTTATTATTTCTTTGTATTTGTTTCTAATGTAGCTATTATGAAGTTCAATGTATTTATAAGAAATTCATTTTCTTGTGATTGCTTTCAGGACTTTTAGTTTCTTTGGAGTTCTACAGTTTCATTATATTAATAAACTTTTGTGATCTCTGATTTTCATTTATTCTGTTTAGTACACATTGGGATTCCAGATTGGTGATTTTCAATAAAGAAACATTTTATTCATTTTATTTTCAAGTAGTTATATACCCTTTATTCTTTTTTAAATTTTTATTTTATTTCAGAGAGGAAGGGGGAGTGAGAGAGAGAGACATAGAAACTTCAATGATGAGAGAAAAGCATTGATTGGTTGCCTCCTGCATGCCCCCTACTGGTGATCTATCCTGCAACCCAGGCATGTTCCCTTGACCTGAATCGAACCTGGGAGCCTTCAGTCCCCAGGCCGACACTCTATCCACTGACCCACACGAGCTAGGGCCCTTTAGTCTTTCTATGTTCTCTTTCTGAAGATCAAAGTAGGCCTATGCTTGAGTTTATCATCCTCTCATTTATATATTCTTATTTCAAATTCATGTTTTTATCTTTGTTGCATTCTGGATAATTTCTCTTCTTGCCTGAATTTCTAATGCTCTCTCTCTCTCTCTCATCTGCTACAAAATATTTAATAAGTCTATAATTACAACTTTTAACATTTTTTATTCTAAGAAAGTATAATTCTTTAATAAATGTACCTTATTTAAAGTTAATACTGTGCATTAGTTCATTAATCATATTCCCATTTTTTTTCTGTATTTTCTGCTCTGGTTTGGATGTTCACGTTCTCCTAAAATTCATGTTCAAATCCTGATGCCCAATGTGAAGGTATTAGGAGGTGGGGCCTTGGGAAGGTCTTAGGTCATGAGGGTGGGACCATCATGAATAGGATTAGTGCTCTTTTAGAAAAAACAACATGGATTGCCCTAGTCCCTTCCACCATATGAGGGTCTTCACCAGAGCCTGACCATTCCAGCACCCTCAGCTTGAACTTCTAGCTCTCAGCTCTGGGAGAAATACAATTCTATTGTTTTTACACCACCCAGTCTGTGGTATTTTGTTAGTAGCCTGAATGAACTAACACATTTGTCTGCTGTCCTACTCTACATGTTCAAACCTGGCTTTTGCCATCATTGACGAGGGTTAGTCACAGCAGAAGTGTTACCGCTCCAGAGTCAAACTCTGTTTTTACTAGTAGCCACTTGGGAATTTCTATCTACAGATATGCATTTTTATATGTAATTATGAATAAGAAAAATATTTAAGTGGATATAGAAATTCTTTTCTATTTTATACAGAATTTGTACGTGTTCTCTAATGGGAATATTGCTCTGAGTGTCTTGTCACCAATATTTCCAGAAAGGAAATATGATTTAAGCTTAAGAATATCTTTGTTCATCTAGCTACAATAAAAGAAATTCTTTACTAATTATATACCATGGGCTAAAAAAGTATAGAAATACAAGTAAAATATTAAAATTTTGATGACGTGGCATTTAATTATAATAATTATCCTCTTATCATAAGTACCTGATATATGGGTATATGTTTGTATGTGTGTGTAAAATTAAAAAAAAAACATTATATATAACATTAAACAGTTAAAAATAAATAAATCCAAAAATAGTGGAAAATAAAGAAGTATCGCATCAGCAAACATAAAAATATTGAAAATTCCTTGAATACCAGAATCATATATTTCTACTTCTTGGAAAAAAAAGCTGTAACAACAATAAAAAAAATCACTTACATAAAGAGTATTTAGAAGTAGAAGTGTCTAAAACTGACTTAAAGTGTTAATGCAAAAAAAGGTAGAAACTTCTCTCCATTTCTAACTTGTGACAAGTAGGAAGCCCCAGAAATTATTGCTTCAGGACAAAAATTAAAGGCAGGACAACATACAGAGAAAATGGGAATTTTCTACTACAAGTAGAAAGTAAGCCAATAGCATTTAATCAGTATAGGTCCCATATTGATTCCTCAAAATTTCTGTGGTCAGGGTTGGGAAAAATATACAATATTAGTAGAGAGAAAAACAGGAAATAACAAATAAAAGATAAACACCCAAAAAAGAGCCATATAATTTTACAAAAGATCCTATCTAATAATAGATAAACATGGTAATTGACCAGACCTTCACTATACCTCCCATTGGCTAATCAGCACAATATGCAAATTAACCCAACCAAGATGGCAGCTGGCAGCCACACAGCTGAAACGAGCAGGAGGCTTGCTTGCTCCAATGATGGAGGAAGCTAAGATTCCCTGCCTGCTGTGACCCGGCTCTGAGCTCCAAAAGCAACAAAGTTTCAATTATAGAAGCTAAACACACCCCAGATACCTTCTTTCAGCAGGCCGTGGCCTCCAAGCTGGAGCGAGTAGGAGTTGGCTCTCAGCTCCAGTCACGACAACAAAGTTTCAATTATAGAAGGTAAATAAATCCTAGAATTTAAAAAAAAAAAATTAGAGGCTGGGAGCTTCAGTAGCCGGCCAGCCTGAAAATGGCCCTCAGCCCCTCACTCAGGCTGGCCAGGCACTCCAGTGGGGACCCCCACCTTAACGGGTATGTGGCCAGCCTGAAAACAGCCATCATCCCCTCATCCAGGCTGGCCAGGCACCCCAGTAGGGACCCCCACCCTGAACGGGGTGTGACCAGCTGCAAACAGCCATCATCCCCTCATCCAGGCTGGCCAGGCACCCAAGCGGGACCCCCACCCTGATCCGGGACACCCTTCAGGGCAAACCAGCCAGCCCCCACCCCTG
>NW_006284838.1:60645-61021 GCF_000327345.1 Myotis davidii | reverse complement strand
CCCCAGGGAGCAGGCCTAAGCCAGCAGGTGGACATCCTCCAAGGAGTCCCAGGCTGCAAGAGAGCACAGGCCGGGCTGAGAGACCAGCCCCCTCTCCCGAGTGCACAAATTTTTGTGCACCAGGCCTCTAGTTTCAAAATAAAAGATAAGCAACAATCTTAGCAAAAGTTCTACTATTTTGAGAGTTCTTTTATTTAATGTATACTAGCAATAGCCAAATTGAAAATGTAAAAAAAAAAAAAAGATAAGAGTACATTAACAAGAACTGTATGAAACCTTAATAGAGACAACTATACTACTGTAGTGAAGAAAATTATTTCAATATCATTGAAACCCCAACAAAATATTTAAGAAACTTAGATTGTTGAACATATGT
>NW_006284838.1:50335-60384 GCF_000327345.1 Myotis davidii | reverse complement strand
CCAGACGTCCTTCCAGATGAAGCTGGGGCTGCAAGGGAAGCCTGGGTTCCTGGAGCCAGAGGGAAGGTGGTGCCGGCAGCTGGGGGAAGGAAGGCCTACTCTTGCACGAATTTCATGCATTGGGCCTCTAGCATAAAATAAAACCATTATAACATAAAATTATTAAATACTTTTAAAATTGTCTCTTAAAAAATTCAAATTTTATAAAATTTATATTGACACCAGTGAGGATTAACCAAAATAAAACTTTCCTCAAGGCACACTACAGGAATTCTTTCCGAGCTCTCAGCTAAAATCACTCAGCAAAACACCTAGAACAACCCCAGTTTGCTTCTTTCAGGAAGCAATCATAGTGTGTGAAGAGGCCAGCCTTTTGTAACTGTTTTGTTCTACCAATAAATTTATGCTGCATATTGGGCTCCTTGCCAATGGGAACAAATAGCAGCTGAGAGAAGATGGCAGAAAATAGGCCCTAAGCAGAGAGGCGAGTCACTGCCTTTTTGCATCTGACCACAAACACAAGACAGAAACGCTGATTAAGCCTGGCAGAATGTAAAGCCCTTATGGCTTTAATGAAGCTCCGTGTCAAGTGAAGTATTTGCAAGCACAGATCCACTCCTTCGTAAATTTTGGCTCAACACACTAGGAATCTCCTGTTGTGTTCCTGCCACATCTGGACCCTAACATAGAAAAACAATTTCTAAGTTTTATGTTTTGAAAGGGAATCTAGTTAATCTGGGATTGCTGCATTTTACAAAGGAGTTGTGACAATTGCTTAGTAAGTGGAATAGCTCAGGAACACTGTGAAAGAGGCCAATCAGAGCCCCGTAATGAGTGCTGCTGTCCTGGAAATTTCCATATTAATGACCTGCCCCCAACTCCTACCTGGATCTCTGATCCCAGTATCAACGTTCAGTCTCAGTGATTGTGCTGTATTTTTCCTTCGCTTTTTCCAGATGTTGATTTACACATAAACCATTTATAAAAGGGAAGAAGACAGAATGAATGGATCAGAGAAAGAGAGTGCCCCAAATGATTCCATTTGCTGCAGCTCAAGCTTTGAAATACCAATTACCTGACAGATGGGCTGTGGTAGCTTGTCGAAAAACTGACACTCAACCTATTTAGTCAATCAGTGTTTCAGCAATAAACAAAAATAGCCATGGTCTGTTGTGGTAAATGCTATTGCTAATTGCTTTGCTCTAATTAGTCAGAATTACAATAAAATATGGCATCTTTATTTTTTTCTCCATGAGTTTTCCTGCTGTTCCCTTTCATAAATTGTCTCCTCCTTAAACCTTGGCTTATAGAACTGTTACCAATTTTTTGGCAACAGATCCTAAAGAGAGCCAACTGAATCCAACGTCTTGAGATGCATTCTTGGACCTTGAGTAGCACACATTATGTGTCTGCCCCCATCACAGCAGAGATCCCAGCTGGGCTGGGTGTCTTCGCTATGCCCCACCAGGCCCACTCATCATGCCTCTCCCCGGACTTGCTGCACCAGGAGGCTGAACTGTATAACTACAAGGAACTGCCAAGCCATCTCTGTGCTTTCTGGAGCTTTGACCAATTGGAAGCCACGGCAGAAGAGCAGAGGGAGGAGGGTGGGTCAGGGGGTTCATTCCCTTGTGCTCCTCCTTGGAGCAACATGCTTTTCAAACTCAAATCGGTACTTCTCTAAAGGTGGTCTCCTATAAACAACCGCCCACTACAGGGTTACACTAAATTTCCCTTTCTCTTCTTTTCACACAGTAGTTTTAGAAATCTGCTGTTCACTAGCTTTGAGTTATGACTTTCTCCCTTATAATCACAGCACATTCACATTTCTCTCCAGCCGTGGGCAAACTACTGCCTATGGGCCGGATTTGGCCCATTTGAAATGAATAAAACTAAAATGCCCCACCAGGCCCACTCATCATGCCTCTCCCCGGACTTGCTGCACCAGGAGGCTGAACTGTATAACTACAAGGAACTGCCAAGCCATCTCTGTGCTTTCTGGAGCTTTGACCAATTGGAAGCCACGGCAGAAGAGCAGAGGGAGGAGGGTGGGTCAGGGGGTTCATTCCCTTGTGCTCCTCCTTGGAGCAACATGCTTTTCAAACTCAAATCGGTACTTCTCTAAAGGTGGTCTCCTATAAACAACTGCCCACTACAGGGTTACACTAAATTTCCCTTCCTATTCTTTTCACACAGTAGTTTTAGAAATCTGTTGTTCACTAGCTTTGAGTTATGACTTTACCCTTTATAATCACACCACATTCACATTTCTCTAAACAGTACACCAGGAGGCAATATCCCTCTTCAAGAGATCCATTCTGCATAATAAACTTCTCCCAAAGTTAGTGACTTTCTCAACAAACATTTTAGATTTTCTCATAATTCTGGCAGAACCTGTCTGGCCAATTCTTCTGTTTTATGTAGCCCTAGTGGGGTCATTCGGTGGTCTCTGGCTGAAGGCCGGACTGGTCTCAAGTTTCCATGAGGGCTTCAATGTTATTCCTCAAGCATCGCTAGGGCCAACTGAGACTCATAGCTGAGAGAAGATGACATAAAATGGCCCTCTTCCTTTTTAATGAGGCCTCAGGGCATTTCCACCTTGTCTTTTAAGCAAGGTAGTCAGATTTCTTACTGGCTTGAAGAGATCCTCTTTTCTCTAAACAGTACACCAGGAGGCAATATCCCTCTTCAAGAGATCCATTCTGCATAATAAACTTCTCCCAAAGTTAGTGACTTTCTCAACAAACATTTTAGATTTTCTCATAATTCTGGCAGAACCTGTCTGGCCAATTCTTCTGTTTTATGTAGCCCTAGTGGGGTCATTCGGTGGTCTCTGGCTGAAGGCCGGACTGGTCTCAAGTGTCCAAGAGGGCTTCAATATTATTCCTCAAGCATCACTAGGGCCAACTGAGACTCATAGCAGCCGAGAGAAGATGACATAAAATGGTCTGACTATATTAGTTTTCTATTGCTGCATAACAAACATCCCATCTTATTGATAAGTCCCAATCACATTCAAGGGGGTAGATTTTACAGAAACATGTACACCAAGGGGCCGGAATCTTGGGGATCACCTTATAAGTTTGCTTATCACAGTCCTCCCAAGGTCCCCAATGATTCATATCCCTACAAAATGAGAAATACACTTACCACCTCTCCCAAGGTTCTTAAGTGTTCTCATTCCATTATAGCATCAGCTCCAAATGCAAGACTTCACCATCTAAATTAGGTGAAGATACAACACCAGGGTATAAACCACTAATCCAGCTTCTGAGGCAGAATTTCTCCCCATCTGTGGCCTGTGAAACTAAAAAAGCAGGCTGTCTAGCCCTAATAATCCCAGCATAGGAGGGCCAGACAAGTACTGGATAACAGTGATAGACATTCCCGTTTTAAAGGGGGAGAAATAGCAAATGGAAGGAGTGACTGGCTCCAGTATATTCTGTAATACAGCTGGGCAAACAGGGAGATTTTTCTTGACTCATTGTCAACCATTGGGAATAATCCTTAGAGTCTCTAGCCCAGGGGTGGGCAAACTTTTTGACTGGAGGGCCACAATGGTTTCTTAAACTGGACCGGGAGGGCCGGAACAAAAGCATGGATGGAGTGTTTGTGTGAACTAATATAAATTCAAAGTAAACACCATTACATAAAAGGGTACGTCTTTTTTTTTTAGTTTTATTCATTTCAAAGGGGTCCCCAGGGCCTAGTTTGCCCAGGGCTGCTCTAGGCTCTGTCCTGCCGGCCATTCATTGTTTTCTTCCCTTTTCATGACAAGTAGCAAGTGTTTGAAGCTGAATAGTTTCATTAGCTTGCGGCTCTCCAAGCAGTTTTGGTGTTCTGGAAGCCTCCTTTCATTTCAGATTCTCTCTGTCCCTTGCAGTTGAAGCTAGCGGTATTTCTGCGGAAAAAACAGAATTCTCAACAACACTGGGGCTCTTCAATGGACTTTACTGGTTTTTACTCCATTAGGCAAAAGCTACACTCACAAATATTTTTGTTCTTTCTGAGGCTCTAGCAAAAGAGTATAGAGTCACATATTCTGTGTATAACTTACATTACTTTCAAAATTTTCTCCATATTATGATATAATATGATGTTTGACGTAGAAACTTTTCGGGCTGGGGAAAGGCAACCCCTCCCAGGGCTAGGTAGTTCTTGGATATACTGAAAGGCTCAGCCGGCAGCAGCCTTTGATGTGTAAACCAGCCAATCCAATGCCAGACCTTCACTATCTGGCTGTTAAGCACCAGGACAATATCCCTCTGCCTAATCCTCTCAAGGCCAGGTGCCAGGCAGCCAGAGACTGCTCCTATCACCCATAGTCCGTTGGAATTATTTGAACTAGACACTTAATATATTTACTCTGTCTTGTCTTTCCTGCAGAAATCCCAGTACAGGCTCTGGACTAAAATTTCCCCTTGGTCATCTTCTGGCATCTGAGTGAAACCCAGTGCTTCTCTTGTGAGCCTTGTGGCATGTAGAGAGACCCCTTCCTAAGACCTGGGAGTATAATAGACTTCTGTTGACCTAAGCCTCCCCTCTATCTCTTCTTGTGATCACAGCTCTCTGATCATCACATAAAAGAACACAGAACACCCTGCCAGTGGCTCAGTTCGTTGGCCACCATTCCAAACACCAAAAGGTTGTGGTCTCAATTCCTGGTCAGGGCACATAGCTAGGTTAAGGGTTTGATCCCTAATCAGGGTATGTATGGGAGGCAATGTTTTTCTCTCACATCTCTCTCTCTCTCTCTCTCTCTCTCTCTCTCAAATCAATTTAAAAAACAGAGAGCATATCCTCATATGAGGATTAAAATATGTTTGTTTGTTTTAAAAGGAGGACAGAACATTCAGCCTTTTTTTTCTGACTTGTTTTTGACATTTTTTGTTTGTTTGTTTAATTTAACATTTTACTTTTAGCATTTATGTTATCTGGAGGGACTGAGTATTTTCAAAATCATTTAAGTTCTGTTTCTTTTTTGTTTAACAAGTCTTCCTTCAATTTATGTGTGAACGGAAAAGGAGTGCTGTGATCCATCTGCCTGAAGGTGCCCTCACAGGGTGATCTGGTCATGAATCCCTAACTGGGGGGCCATAGTGGACAGTCATCTCTCAGGCCTATAACGCCCCTAGTAAATGCTTATCTTTGCCTTAACGATGCCTTGTCCATTGCCTTTGTGCACTCAGGTTAACATGCTTTTGAAATGCCAGAAGTAATCCTCCTTCCAGAACCCTCCAAAGCATAACCACCCTCAAGAGATCACCTACTCTTGTCCACTAATACTCTGCTTCCGGCCTTGCTTTCCCCCGCTTCATGTAATCTTCCTGAAATTCCCTCCTTAATTCAAAATACACCGGCGACGCTGCACATTGCCATCCTTCAGAGCGTTCGAAATCCTGCTTCGTGGCAATGTCACCAGTTTGGGTCAAATACACTGTTATAAAAATTATTTACAGGTGTGGACGAGAAAGGGCTACCTGCTAACCTGACAAGCTCCGGAAAGGCCTGTGTGGTGGCCTTTCAAACTCATGTAACTGGAAAAACAGTGGGTCTGTGCTGCCTGTCACTACTCAAGCCAATTTAAGCAGAGAAATGGCTGAATCATATATGAGCATTTTTTCCAATATTGTGGGCAGTAAGGGAGAGCAGCGGGTTAGCCACAAAAGTGCTCTGCAGCTCACTATAAATAAGCCAGCTGCTTATATAGCAAAAGCACAAAGTAAAAGAGGGAAAAAGGTAGTTACAGATATGCAAAAGGACTAGGGGTCTTCAAAGGACTTAGTGATATGGGATTGGGGGCGGTGTAGCCAAAGGGAGTGCCAGGTGGGCAACTAACCAGTAAGCAGGCTGGAGCTCTGCAGAGGCCTGCAGGTGTGCAGAAAGGCCTGGGGGTCCTCAAAGGGCTGGCGATTCTGGTTTCTGCTGCTCAGATGTCAAAACTTACTGTGGGGTGACAGAAAGAGGTAATCATGATAGACACTTCTATTCCAAGAGGAAACGGCAGGTACATAGCCGTTACTGATCCATAATAATTTTAAAGCCCAGCTGGGCATATCTGATCAAATCTTAATTAAGCCCAGCCCAGCTTCCTGGCAATGGTTGTCTGTGTTTTTTTTTCTCTGCCCTGTGACTGTGAATCATCCATCCATTTCCGTAGACATGGCTGTATTTTCAGCTGAGCAGGCTTCTCAGTTTAGTGTCTGTCCTAGTAGCTTGAAGGTCTCTCTTCATTTTTTTCTGTTTCTGTCCCTTTCAATTTAAGTCATTTCAAAAATGTGTTGGCTTTCTTTTTTTTTTTTTTTTTTTGTGGGTTGTGGGGGCGGTGGGGGGTGGGGGGGTCAAATTGTAATGAACTTTATTAAACACAACCACACTCACAAATCTCTTCTAGTCATTCCCATTCCTGGAATTTTTTTGAGTTTGATGTAGGACTGACTGTATTAATTTGCTACAGCTGCCGTAACAAAGTACCACTGACTGGGTGGCTTAAATAACAGGCATTTATGGTCCATAATTCTGGAGGCCAGAAGGTCAAGATCAAGGTGTGGCAGCGTTTTCTCCTTGTGAGGGCTCTAAGGAAAATCCTGTTCTATGCCTCGCTTCTAACTTCTGGTGGGTTTCAGTCAATCTGGTGGTGATTGGCTTGTAGCTGCATCACATTAACCTCTGCCTTGGCATTCTTATGGTGTCCGTGTGTGAGTCTGTCTTCAAATTTCCTCCCTCTGGAGGAAAGGACTCCAGTCATAATGAATTTGGGCCCACTGTTAATGAAATCATTTTAATTTGGTTAAGAGCCTGTCTTTAAATAATGTCACTTCAAAATTATTGGGGATTAAGATTTTAATATGATTTGGGGGAAATACAATTTAGCCCATAACAGGGACACTGTGCTTAATCTTCTTTGAAGCCCCCTTGAAACACCTACAAGGCATATCCTTAAACTCTTAGAAAGCCAAATCTCTCTGAGGTCTTAATAAGGGTCTTAAAGCCACACCCTGACTTTACCTTTATTCTGAGGTCATACTTTGTTGCTCTGGATTTGAACTTTGCCTTGAAGCCAATTTTTATTTTGAAAGACTTTTGCAAGTAAGAAAGACCATCCAGGCCTTCTATAAGTTTTCCAAGTAAGGTACTTTATCAAAGTTACATGGAGCTTCAAAGAATTGGTAAGCCTTTTAATCCACTATGGCTTCATAAACAACCCTTTGAAAAAATTATCTTAATTTGAATCTGCCATCTATTTTCTGATGAGACCTTGACTGACATGAGTATCAGAAGGGGCTCCAGGAAAAAATTAAATTTAAAATTTATTTCTGTTTTTTTTTTTTTCTAAGCCCTTTACCATGTGACTTTTGTGTCCCTCTGTAGAGGTGAGATATTTTTGCTTCCTGTTGACAGGCTCAGGCATTCCCTCACCCTGGCCAATGGAATGGAGGCAGACAGGGAAGTGTGCCTCCTTGTTATCTTGTGCCCCTGCCATCACCAGGACATGCTCCCACTGGCACCCTCTATGCCAGGAGAAGAACATACCTGTGAAGCAGAGACTGCACTCTGAAGCTGACACATCAGGTTGACAGGGACTGAAGTGGAGCTACACTAACTGATCCATAAACTTAGTAAGAAATAAATGCTCATCGTTTTATGCCCTGATAGTTTGTGACTATTATACTACATCACTAAGCAATATTTTACTGACAGACTCAGTGGAGAGAGATAGACCAAGAGAAAGGTAAGGGTGCTGTAATGTCAATAACATTTCTAGAAATAAAACACAGAAATAAAAATTATTTCTAGGGTTGTAGTGGTATGACGGAATATGGCTTTCAAAGTGAAAGATAAGTTGCCAGACCCTGCTCTGTACACCATAAAGAAAGACACATAAATACTTAGTGGTCCTCTTAATATTTTAGTAGCAACACATACAGATGCTTTTGATATATGGTGTTTTATGTGATCCTAATAAAGTATATGTTCTAGAAAACTGTGCACTAAATATAGCAGATGCATTTTATTTTACTTAATGTTTCTATTTCACCTTTTACCCACTCCCATCCCCAGTAATTTTTGTCAAGAGTACCAGTAGTAGATGATTTAAGATTTAGGTATTAGAAGAATATCATGATTCATCTTTTATTTATTTGTTTATTTATTACAAACTTTCCCCAGATGAAAGAAAAGATGGGATGTTAAGCAGCAAAAAGCGTAAACTACATAGAATGATTTATCTTGTGCTCCATGTCTACTTTTTACTTCTCTTTCTTCAGCTCACTACCTGGGCAACTGACTAGCACAGATATCCTATCTAATAATAGACTAAGAGGGTAATTGACCATACCTTTGCTATGCCTCCCAATTTGCATAGTGCAGGCAGGGCAAGACAGCACCATGCCACCTGTCCTGCTGTCATCCAGGCCTGCTATCTGTGACCCGGGGCAGCGGTTGTCCCGTGTGCGACCGGACCTGGGGCGGGTAGGTTGCAGGCATGCCCAGCAGCCTCCGTCAGTGTCTCAAGCCCCAGCTCCATCAGCAGCGGCAGCAGCAGTGGCAGTAGCAGTGGCGGCAGTGCCCGAGACCTACCTGCCCAGGTATGAGCGGCCCCAAGCTGGCAGAGCGTTCCATCAGCCACCAGTCAGATGCACATGCATGCAGGTGAAGTCACTGGTGCCTGGTTTCCCACAGGCCTTGAGCCCCCAACTTATCCCTGGCTGCTTGGAGGCTCAGGCCTATGGGAAAGCAGGTGCTGTGAGATGGTGATCCCAAAGGCCTGATAGCCCGGCAGTGGAGGCGGTATTGGGAGGGGAGTGGCAAGCGGGCAAAAGATGGCCCTGATTGGGCCAGACGCTATGATGCCCACTATAGCCAGCAAACCACCTGATCAGGGTGTGGGGCCAGCAGCAAACCTCTCAGCCCCTCCCCCTGCTGGCCTTCCCCTGATCAGACAATCCTAATCCCAATCAAGAGCAAGGCACACAGAGCCTGGCCCCTTCCTGGCAGCCCCGAGTCCCTGGGATTGAGAATTCTGATGGCCCTGCCCAGAGAGTAGAGGGGCCTGAGGGGCAGGGACAGGGACCACAGGCCTCCAGGGAGCACTGTAGAGTTGGCAATGAGAGGAGAGGGTCTGTGAAGGGGGAGAAGGTGAAGCCAGTGGACATCAGCCCAGAATCCTGCCCTTCTCCTCCAGAGGCAGCAGGACCTAAACCCAGAACGCCAGCCCGAATTGGAAGAGCCTGAGGGAGCTTCAGGAAGCTCTACAAAAAGCTGTACATTGAGAATGAGAGACTTCGTGAGGCCCTGACCCAGACCATGTGGCTGGAGCAGCTCAAGGAGGAGCTGGAGAGCACCATGCAGAGGCAAGAGTGCTTTGCAGAGAGGCTGGCCATCCTGGAGCTGGCAAGATTTGAGTGCAGGGCCCTGGAGTGCAAGGCCGCTGAACTGGAAGAGGAGCTGAAGGGCCTGTTCAACCTCCGAGCTGACAATCAGCGCCTCAAAGATGAGAATGTGGCCCTGATCTGCATCATCAGCAAACTGTCCAAGTGACCCTGGAGGACTTGCCCCTGCACCTGCATTTATACAGCTGCTTTTGCCACATGCACCCCTTCCCTGTGTGAATACGAGTGACAGGGCTGTCGAGGAGTCTCTGAGAAGCCATAACCTCCCTTGAGATCTCCAGGTTAGGAGGGGAGGACAGAGCCCCCAGGAGCCAAGGGGGCCATCTGAGGCCAGGATGGAGATGGAAGGCTGAGCCAGGTTGGGGGACCAGGGCTGCAGCCAGAACTAGAAAGGAACTGAGGACTAGGAAGTGCCAGGACCAGTAGCCAGGGCAAGAGTGGTCACCCAAAGGTCCCCTCTCATTTGTGCTGCCACCAGTCACCCCTCCTGCCCCTGAGCAGGGATCGTAGAATGTGCCAAGCATCCCGCCGGCCTGGGCCAGGTGAGCCTGTGTATAGCGTCCATGTGCAATAGGAAGGGACGTCTTCTATTTTTTGCTGCCCCCTCCCCATTGCTGTCCTGGGCAGGGGCAGAAGGTATTTTTCAGACATAGCACA
>NW_006284838.1:44247-50168 GCF_000327345.1 Myotis davidii | reverse complement strand
CCCCTTGCTCAGCCCCACCCCAGATTGCCCCCCACCCCAATCAGGGGCATGGCTCCTCCCCCAGGCCACTGGCCCAAATCTCCACCCCCCACCCCATTTGGGGGGGTGGCCTCCCAGGTCACTGACCAAAGCCCCTCCCCATGGCCAGCCTCACCCCCAATTGGCCCCCCAACCCCAATCAGGCTGGCAAGAGCGGGCAGTTGGGAGCAATCAGGCCAGTGGCAGTGGGTAGTTGGGAGCAAACAGGCTGGCAGGGGGTCAGTTGGGGGCGATCAGGCTGGCAGACAGAGTGGTTAGGGGCAATCAGGCAGGCAGGCAGGTGAGTGGTTAGGAGCCAGCGGTCCCGAATTGTGAGAGGGATGTCTGACTGCTGGTGCAGGATAGGGCCTAAACTGGCAATCTGGCATCCCCCAAGGAGTCCCAAATTGGAGAGGGTGCAGGCCAGGCTGAGGGACCCCCCTACCCCCAGTGCATGAATTTCGTGCACTGGGCCTCTAGTACTAGTATATCCATGAGCTCTCTCATCCTCTGTCTTCTGGTTGGCTTCAATCCGTGAGGATTCATTTCAGGAATGGGAGGAAGAACGGTATCTTTTTCTTCCCTGGCTTTCTTCCTTCAGATTCATTTTGGACTGGCTGTTTCACTTGACCAAAGGCTTTCTAAAGGTTCCCTCCTCCATGCAATTCATTCTTTCAACTTCCAGTAACCATTTCTCTCTTCGTTTTGGGTGATAATAGCTATGATACCACTGGCTTCAGGATATGTTACTTTCCTTGTTTTCCTACTCACTGCATTTCTGTACATATTCCTTTGCAAGTATACCCTCTTCCAATTACCCTAAATTAACTGTGCCACTTGTTTTCTTATTGTAATTGGCTGACTCAACAGTCTACTATGTGTGTTTGATACAGTGTTCGATGACTTAACCAATAGCTTTTTATAGAAAGTGATCTGATCCTCTGTTCTTAGTGTGGCCTTGGCATTTAATAAATTATGATTGCATAAATGAAAGAAGAAGTCAATGAAGACAATCACCAAAAGACATTTAAAATCAGTCTTAGAGGGAAGATTTAAGTAATGGACTATAAGCTTCTTGTCCAGGGCTCTGGGTGAAATCCCTATTATCCAAATAAAACTTTTCGTCTAGCCTGGCTGGTGTAGCTCCGTGGTTGAGCATCAACCCATGAACCAGGAAGTCATGGTTCAATTCCTGGTCAGGGCACATATGGGGGTGAAAGGCAAAGTCCTAAGAAGCAACCATTAAAAATTATTAAAACTCCATGAATATGACCCCTATTAAGAGGATAATGTGGCTTACACATAAGAGTATTCATGTCCCAAAAAAAAAAAAAAAAAAAAAAAGACCCAAGAATGGGCAGTGAACCTCATAGCCAAGAACAAAAAGCAATTTATAACAAGCTTGGTGGCATTAAATGCATTCATTCAATTAACAAGAAATAATTAACTGCTCATAGCACCTTTCTTCCCTAACCAGAATAGGTGTTCAGCTGAGGAATGGTTTAGATTGGGGATGGGAAAAGCTATGGAGAGATGAGAAGGCAGAGGCAGCATAGTGAGCTGAGGACTCATTGGCTGGGACATGGGAAATTGAGGAGTCGAGTTAATGCAGACCCTCTGAGAAAGCTAAGATGA
Organism: Myotis davidii; assembly: GCF_000327345.1. NCBI lineage: Eukaryota > Metazoa > Chordata > Mammalia > Chiroptera > Vespertilionidae > Myotis > Myotis davidii. The sequence continues at coordinate 48,515 of NW_006284838.1, read as the reverse complement.
CAGAAAGCATAAACAGCCCGAATGTATATGTGAAAGTATAGAGAATATGGTTGGGAAAAAGCTGGGGTGTCTCTTGGGGCAAGGAGAGGAGAGCCAGAGAATGAGCTTGCTCTGCTGTTTTAATAATAGGGAAGGTATGCACACACTGGGATGGAATCAATAAGGAAGAGATGTTAACAGAGAGGATGGAACCAGCTGTTGTCAATCATTCTAATAACATTTGGGGAATTTTCAACTCTCTTTGGTGGATTCACTCTGCAGATGGATAATCTGTTGCCCTTTATTTTTAAAATAGATTTTTTATTGGTTTCAGTTGTCAAAGAGAGCATTTTCTAATTTGTTGTTATTTCTGCTTTAGCCTGTGGTCAAGAATAAAAAAACAAACACCAAAACTTGATTTTTTCTTGTGTAATTAAAATGGCATTGAAAGAAAGCTTAAATCACTCCTGTAATGCAGTTAAAAAGAACCTTAAGTGTTCTAGAATTTGCTTATAGACTAGTATGTGTAAAACAAAAAGTATTGAATAAAATGACTATATATGTATATTAGGGTGTCCCAAAAATGTTTACACACACTTTGAATAATTATAAAGGCACTCAACATTTTAATGTATTCATTAAAATACATTTCATTTTACACACTTTGAATAATTATAAAGGCAGTATTCATTAAAATACATTTCATTTTCAAAATTGAGCTATCAGTTGTTAAAGTGTGTATACATTTTGGGGGGACAAAAGTAAAACTGGTATTGCCATATTTAAAAAATAAATTAAAAAAATATATCCAGTAACTTGTTTGACAATATTCTGCTTTTAGCTTTATATCATCCTTAATAAACATTTCATTTACCTAATGAAAAACATATTTAAAGTAATGAATACACAGTGTTTTAATTTGCATATGCAAATACATTTAATCACTAGGACTAGCTGACAGAAAGAAAGTATATGTATGTAATTATTTCAGTGACTGCCCTTTCCTTTGAGTTTATGGGAGTACTTTATAAACTGGGATTAGAGATTAATACTTCTTAAGAGAAAGAGACTCAATTCTTTAATGTGTAAAATGACCATAATGATAATAATACTCCCAATTACTGAGTTCTACTTCATGTTAACAGTCCACATATTATTTCTATCCCACATAATACCTAAATAACGTAGGCATTATTACCCTCATTTTAGAGATAAAGACACTGAAATTCAGTGAAGTAATTTGCTGAAGGTCACACATTAAGGAAGCTGAGATTCAAAACCAAATTCGTTTGACACTAGTAAAGTCTCATCTCTTTCCACTATGAAAGCTTTCAATTACCAATTCATGCTACTGCCTTCAACAAAAGTTTTCATTTTTAATGTTTTATATTTAGTTTGGAGATTGGTTGATAAGTGCCAGTAGAAAGTTGTATGTCAAAGAAAAGGTGATTGTTGATACCACCTGTCAGTTTACGTGGATAGTAGGTGTAGTCGCTATAGCTCCAATAAAATATGTAGGAAATTCCACATGTGTTTTCTAAATAGAACTTGAAATTAAATATTAGTGAAATCATAAATATGGCATCCTCAGCTTCAAGAGAGTGTTCTCCCAGGTGTGAAGGGAAGTAGAATCTACATGGATGGAAATCAGCTATAGCTCCGAGACAGCACAGAGTGTGTATGTGTGTGTGGGGAGCGGGACAAAGTGTGTGGGGGCAGACAGTGTGCAGGGGCAGGGTGTGGGGAGGACTCAGGGGTGTTCCAGTGAGCTCACACCCATTTAAGAAGACACAGAGAGCCCAAGGGAACACACACCATGGCTCCCATACTCAGACACAATTCTCCTGTTGTTACTTTTAGAAATAACACATAATAATAAAAAAATAGCGTTAAAGAATTTTAAACCAAGAAGTAAATACCATACAAACACTACACATGACAAAGCTTGTAAAGCTACATTAATATCAGAAAATGTAGACTTCAAATGAAGAGTGTTACCATAAACAGAGGAGTCAGACAACAAAAAACATGTCATTCATCAACAAGGTATAGAAATCTTACATGTTTATAAAGCTGCTAGAGGCTCGGTGCACAGAAATTTGTTCACTCGGGGAAGGGGGGTCCCTCAGCCCGGCCTGTGCCCATTCACAGTTCAGGACCCCTTGGGGGAATTCCACCTATTGACTTAGGCCCACTCCCCGGGGGATCAGGCCTAAGATTGCAGTCAGACATCCTTCTGGCAGCCAGGGAGTCCTCGGGGGATGTCCGACTAAAGGCTTAGGCCCCCAAGGAATTGGGTCTAAACCGTTAGTTGGATATTCTTAGTGCTGCCACAGAGGTGGGAGAGGCTCCTGCCACCACTACTGCGCTGGCCAGCCATGAGAAAGCTTCTGGCTGAGTGGCACTCCCCATATGGAAGTGCACTGACCACCAGTCCGCAGCTCCTGCTTTGAGCATCTGCCCCCTGGTGGCCAGTGCGCATCATAGCAACCAGTCATTCTGCCGTTCAGTCAATGTGCATATTAGCCTTTTATTATTATTATAGAGGATGTCCCTATTTCCCCTCTTTTGCCCCCTCTACCCAGCTCTTGCCCCCCACTTCTCTCTGGCCATCACCATACTGCTGTCTGTGTCCATGGATTGTGCATATATTTTCTTTGGCTAGTCCCTTCTTTAAATTCACTTCTTTAAATTTTTGTTTTCAGATAAGTGCTTATAACTGCACTATTATATATTTTCTATTGTATCATTTAGAATTAAGATATTTTTTCATTGAACCATGTAAATTTTAGCACAATTTAGTAAGTTATACTAGAAGCAATTAGGAGATTTTTCATGTAATACAGATACATTTCAATTAATATTTTATTCATTTTTAATTTTTTAATATTTTTAAGATTCATGCAATAGGCCTTCTTTCCCCTAGCTGCCAGCACCAGTTTTCCTCTGGCACCCGGGACCCAGACCTTCACTCTGGCCACCGCCTTCCTTCTTCGCTCGCTGTGGCTGGAGCCTTCAGTCTTTGCTCCTCGCTCCGGCGGGAGTCTTCAGTCTCTGGCCAGAGCTGCTCCTGTAGCTCTTTCTGCTCCCCACCCTCCCCCTCATAGCTTGATCACTGTTTTGCCTTCAGACCTTGCCGACTGACTTCTGGGTTCCAGGGGGTCGCCTTGCCTGCGGCCCAGCTTTCCAATTGTGATCACGATCATGGGCTGCAGGCAAGGTGGCTCATGGGTCCCGGGGTGCTGCCTTGCATGCGGTCTGGCTTCCTGATCATGATCACAAGCACCAGCCACAGGCAAGGTGTCCCCTGGGTCCCAGGTGTGCCACCTTGCCTGCGCCCAGCTTTCCAGGCAACATCACAATCACGGGCCGCAGGCAAGGCGGCTCCTGGGTCCTGAGGGGCCGCCTTGCCTGAGGTCCAGCTTTCCGGTGGCTCCTGGGGTCACACATGGAGGCCTGGATGGAGGCTCCCGATGTCCTGCCCTGCCTGCAGAATGCAAATTAGCCGCCATCTTTGTTGGTGGTTAATTTGCATATCATGCTGATTAGCCAATGGGAGGCATAGCGAAGGCATAGTCAATTACCATGTTTCTCTATTATTAGTTAGGAAGCCTCCAAATACTTGCAATTGATAGGACAAATGTATAAAACTGTAACAACTTAGAAGAATTAACAATCTAAGTCACTTGAACTCATTCTAACTTGAGGAGCATTTCACCCAACAACATAATTACAGATTCTTTTCACTTATCTACATCTTAGTCTGGGCCTTGAAACAATTCCCAATAAATTTCAAAGAACTGAAAATCATAGAAAATATATTCCATGATCCAAACAGACCTACCTCAAAACAAAAAAAATAAGATATTTAGAAAATTTCAAATATCTGGATATTAGCAAACTGTTAAAAATAAGCCATTGGGCATGGCTGAGTGGTTGAACATTGACTTTGAACCAGGAGGTTCACGGTTCGAATCCTAGTCAGGACACATGCCCAGGTCATGGGCTCAATCCCTAGTGTGGGGCATGAAGGATGCAGCCAATCAATGATTCTCTCTCATCATAGATGTCTCTATTTCTCCCTCTCCCTTCCTCTCTGAAATCAATAAAAATATTTAAAAAATAAGCCATTGGCTAAAGAAGAAATAACAAGAAGGTTTTAAGAATATTAAAGTTATAGTTAAAATATAATGTATCAATAATGGAAGGATGCAACCAAGGCGGTGCTCGGAGAGCTTTATTGCTTTAAATACGATAAAAACCAGAAATGTACAAATCTAATTTTTTAT
>NW_006284838.1:33763-43916 GCF_000327345.1 Myotis davidii | reverse complement strand
GTCCTGAGGAAGGAGGTGGTCTCTCCTGTCTGCTCGTAACTAATTCACCCCCGGAGCAGCGGTTCTCAACCGGTGGGTCGCGACCCCTGAAAATACATCCTGCATATCAGATATTTGCATTACAATTCATAACAGTAGCAAAATTACAGTTATGAAGCAGCAACGAAAATAATTTTATGGTTGGGGGTCATCCCAACATGAGGAACTGTATTAAAGAGTCATGGCATTAGGAAGGTTGAGAACCACTGCACTAGAGCATTGTTAGACAGCAATGAAGAAATAGTGCCCACCTTACACAATCTATTTCAGAAAACAGAGGAGGAAGCACACTTGCCAACTGGTTTTGAAAGTCCAGTGGAACCATTATACCAAATACAGCCACGGACATGACAGGGCATGAAAATCACAGACATATGACCCTCATGGACACAGATTTTTTAAAAATTTAAACAAAATATAAGGAAATCAATTCCACAATACACAAAAAAGATACAAAAATATATTATCAAATAGGGTAAATCCCGTAATTACAATTATTGGGAATTTATTTATTATACTTAACCACATTAACAAGTCAAAAACTCATATATAATATAGTGAGATGCAGTAAAATATCTCAGGAGACTAGGAATGAAGTTGAAAGTTCTTCAGTCTGAAGCAAAGTATTTGTGGAAAGCATAAAAGATCAATAGCAAGGAAACAATACCCACTGGAGAAGTACCAGCTAGTTCAGTATAGCAGGAAAATTAAACTAAAGGAATTAAACTTGGAAAGGAGGAAATGAAATTGTTTTTTATTTGCAGATGATATGATAGTATATGTAGAAAACTCCAAGGAATATTTAAAAAAAGGGGGGCCTACTAAAATTAATAACAGTGTTTAGCAATATTACAAGTAGAATGTCAATATAAAAAAATCAATTGTATATAAAAATCAATTGTATGTCCATATATTAGAAATAAATAATTTATAATAAGAAATTTAAAACTGTAGTATTCTAAAACAGTAGATACTTAGAAATAAATTTAATAAAATAGTTCTAAGAATTCTACCTTGAAAACTATAAAACATTTCTGACAGAAATCAAAGACAACCTAACTCAAGACCAAAGTATCCCATGTTTATGGTTTAGATGTCCCAATAGCATAAAGATGTCTATTATCTTAAATTGGACTTTTTTATTTTTTAACTAGAGGCCCAGTGCAAGAAATTCATGCATGGGTAGGGTCCCTAGCGGCTACCAGCTGCTGACCAGGGCCTCCCTTTCCTGGCTGCTGGCCACCGGCCGGGGCCTTCATTCCTCACCACCCCCTGGTGGTCAGCGAACATCATAGTGAGTGGTCAAGCTCCAGGTCAGTTAGTTGAACTCCTGCCTGAGGGGAAAATTTGCATATTAGGCTTTTATATAATCTGGGACCCCTCGGTGGATGTCCAACTGCTGGTTTAGGCCAAATCAATTGGGACTGCTGGCTCCTAACTGCTCACCTGCCTGCCTGCCTGCCTGATTGCCCCTAACCACTCTACCTGCTGGCCTGCTTGCCCCCAACTGCTCCACTGCCTGCCTGATTGCCCCTAAGTGCTCTCCCCTCTGGCCTGATCACCCCTAAGTGCTCTCTCTGGAAGGATGTCTGGAAGGTTTCCTGGTCTAATTAGCATATTACCCTTTTATTAGTATAGATTAATATTAGGGTGACATTGTTTAATAAGATCATATAGGTTTCAAGTGTACATTTCTATAATATGTACACTGTATGTTGCATTGTGTGCCCACCACCCAAAATTGGTTTTTAAATTACATGAAATATCAAACAAAATTCCAGCAGGATTTTTCAGAGATTGTCAAGATGACTCTAAAACTTGTATCAAAATACAAATCACATAAATTAGACAAAAGAGCTTTGAAGAAGAAAAACAAAAGACTTATATCCCTGACATCAAGACTTTTAGACAACTTGTAACAATCAACATTAGGATGAGGATTACATGAGTCACTGTATTATACTTTTAAGAAATATGTAACTCACAATTAGATTTTGTCTCAATAAGAAAAATGTCAAAAGCCATAAAAATGAAATTGTAAAATCATATAAAAGATTCTGTCTGAATCCTTCTTTATCGATCTATCTGTAAATTATCATCACTCTCTATATATATGACTTAGTTTAATAATCATACATATATATGATTTAGAGTAATGGTATGAAGCCATTTGCTCTATTCATGAGTTTGCTGATGACCTAAAGCAGCCAAATATATACACACACACATATTGGCACCTTGAAAGGAAACTGTGGGCTGCAAGGCTATGGTGGACGCAGGGGCAGGTCTTAGCCCATCTTCCGCATCCCTGCCTGGCGCCTCCCGCCATATCCCCAGGTCCCCTGTATGCCAGCAACCCCATTCCCACTGCCACTATTTGCAAACACTTGCGCCCGCAGCTGACACCAGCAGTGGGTCCTACCGGGGCTGTCACCAGTGGCAGGTGTGAGAGGTGGCTGCCAGCCCCGATCACTCCTCAGGAGCAGAGGGAGGTGGAGAAGCCCTAAGGGACAATCGGGGACAGCAGCCGCCACTTGCACCTGCTGACAGCACCAAGTGACTGGGGCTGGTGCTGGATGCTGGCAGCGGGTTCTAATGGGGGCTCCAGCACTGGCAACCCGTGCTAGCAGGGCCGGCACCAGCAGCAGGTGCAAGCGCCAGGAAGGGCCATGGTACATAGGAGCAAAGAATTTTCACTAACCACTCACCCTAATGACAGCAACCAATGCCTGCCTTGGTCTGGCAACCTCACTCGCCTGCTCTACCATCGCCCTGCGGCTGATGCCCGCCATGTTCCACTCATGCCCCCAGGTGGTCAGCTCACGACATAGCAACCAGTTGTTTGGTTATTCTGCCATTTGGTCTATTTGCATATTAGCCTTTTATTATATAGGATGTATATATACTAGAGGCCCAGTGCATGAAATTCATGCACGGGTAGGGTTCTTAGGTCTGGCCATTGATCAGGGCTGATCAGGTTCCCCACCTCCCCGCCTCCTCCTTCTCTCACTCCCTCAGCACCCAGCTGCTGCTGCTAGTTGCTTGCCATGTTCCATGCCATCCCCTCGTGGTCAGCACATGTCATAGCAAGTGATCAAACTCCAGGTCTCCCAGTCAAACTCCCGAGGGGGCACTTTGCATATTTGCCTTTTATATATGTAGATATTCACCTAACTATCCTGTGCTTATTTTTTAATCCAGATGAAAAATGCATACTACCAAAACTTGTTGAAGTTTATTCATGGAACTGAAAAATGCAAATCCTCTTCCAGTCCTCACCCAAGCCGTATATTATTATTCATGATGTTTTAGCCTGACCCAGGATAAAACATCACAAGCATGACTACCATCCTCCAAAATTGTGTCTTTCACTGACTTCTAATCAGTAATGGAACTTCTGGGTCTAAGTTTCTGAGGCCTGGCTGTCTTTTCTGTGTGGCCCTATTTAAATTGGCCCTGTGCTTTGGGGACTGTGTCTGATATCTTCATTTGGTTGTTTGGCCTGGAAGGGCAGGACTGGGATATAGTGGGACAAGCCAAGGATTAAAAAAAAAGTAGGCAGGTTATTGATCAGATTATGACACACAGTGGAAACTATAAATACCAGCTCTTATAGTTATAAGGACTTTTGATCTACAAATAATTTATAGGGGCAAGAGAGGAAATGCAAACTAAAGCAGGAGAGGAAAGGAGGACCTCATACGATAGGACAAAACATTTGGAATTTACCTAAGCTCAGTGGGTTTTGAGCAGGAGAGGGGCCTGAGCTGACTTCACTTTCAGAAAGATCACTTTGACAGTTTTGTGATTGACAGGTTGGAAGGCACCAGCGTTAGAGGAAGAGCAACAGTATGACAACTGCAGAAATACAGGTGATGGTGAAATCTTCCTAAGCTAGTGGCATCAGGAAGGTACAGATGGTTATAATAATTGCTAGGAGGCAGAATCAATATGACAACTACGGGGTTGCATAGTGACAGAAAGAAAAGATCTACAAGTGCTTTCAGATCCCTGCTTTGGAGGTTTCACACCACTGTCAGCTTGAGAATGAGCCAAGATAATCAATTTATCTCTGAGCCATTTTAATTTTTAGGTCAAATCAACGTAGGAGGCCCAAGCAGTCGTTAAATGTGAGACATCCAAATGTTCGGGAGGCAAATGGGAATGCGACTGGAGTTTGGAGGAAATTCAGAGCTGATATCTATTTTTTTTTTTTAATTAAGCTGCTTTAGCTCACCAGCAAACTCATACATAAGACAAATGGCTTCATCCCATTACGCTACTGAAACCTCTAAATCATATATATATGATTATTAAACTGTATTATAAGATACAGTTTCTGCTGATAGAAATCACCCCTTCGTGAAATCTATCTCTTGTCATCCACTCTACTGTTTGCTTGAATTCTACTCTCTGAGAAATATTTCCTAGTCTCCTTCATTGTTCCTGCTCTGTGCCCCTATCAACATTGATGTTCTTGTGTGTATTCCTCTTTTTCAATCTACACACAGTTTATTGCACTTCCTCATTTTCCAATCATCGCATGTACAGCTATAGATTTTAACTTGAGCTCAGCGCTTTGGCCAAAGTTTAGATTCAAACTTTTAACTGATGGTTCAGCACATCTTCCTGTTTCCCAGGCTCCAGGCTCCTCCGCTTTGGCCCATCTAAAATGAAGCCCGCAATCACCTTCCAAGTCACTTACTCCTATCACTTTTCTGATCTAAATTAATAGCATTGTCCTAGCTGTCTGAGATAGATATCTCAACATTCATCTGTCACCCTCACCGCCCACGGGTCATTAAGTTCCTATCTAGTTTACACCCCAAATCATTGATTTAATCCTTGATATTAACACAGTTTGAAATGCTCTTAACTTTGCCTCCCAGTCTACTTCACAAATCTCAGAATGTGATTCCTGAACCTGCAGCATCAGTTCCATCTGATCACTTGCTAGAAACCTACTAAATCAGAAACTCTGAGGGGCAAGCCCTTTAATCTGGATTTGAGGTGATTCTCATTGAGGCAACTCTCAAGCACAAGCGAGGCCATGATTAGCAGCACGGGATCCCAGTGTCCTCTGTTAGGATTCGGGCAGCCTGGATTCTGTGCACGTGAGTATGTGAAAGGACTTCACCTGTCTGTATTTTAATTTCCTCATCTGTCAGTTTAATGGGTTCAACCAAATGATCTCAAAGGACCGCCTCTGAGTGCTTTCCAGGAGATAAGCCCTGCAGTGTTTGCTCAGGATGAACAAGAATACATTGAAGTACTTGTGATTTTTATCCCCATCATATGTATGCATAAACCAAAGTGCAGAGCCATCACTTCCCCAATCATACCCCACCAAGTGAGGGCACGATTCAAATGGAAGCACCTCAGGGAGAATTTGCTTATGCTTTGCAGTCTCCTTCCACTAAGGCTTTCTGCTGTGTGGCAAGATGGCAAAAGCAGACAGAGGTGCTGTGACCAATAAAACATTGTATATAGCATCATAGGTATACATATATACATACTGTGATATATATATATATATATCACATATAGTATATAACATCACGCCATATCACATCACATCATATCATATCATGCCATGTCATATCATTACTTTATTATATGCCAAGCCAAGCCAGGTGAAATAGTCTCATGTTTTGATGGGCACTGAATTGTTCAACTCAGAAAATTGGAAAATTGACCATGAAGATAAATGGCACCAGGGGCTTGATTCCCGTAACATTTCCCACAGGTAAGTGTACTCAGGGAAAATTTCTTTGGATAAACATGTCATCCTGCATATTTAAAAAGAACATTTCCTCTCTTCTAGTAATTAGTCTGCAGATGTGCATTTCAGGATTGAATGAGTTTAAAGAGTTTTTAATTTTTGTGGAGAACCAAGGGCAAATTTGTTATTTTCAGAAGTTGAAATATAATACAGGCATTGGAACATTTTGCAGCTTAAAATAAAGAACATTAGGGGACTAGTTCAGGAGATGTATATTTGCAAAGATAAATAGTTATTTTTTTCCTCATATGCAGCTGTTCTCTCTAGACTCCCTTCTCCTTGGCTGAAAACAGCATTCACTAATTTTCTAAGCCCAACACCTCAGAATGATGGTGGACATGTCACTTCCCCTCCCCTTGAATGTCTGATGCATCACCAGCTTGGAAGTCCTTACTTCCCAAGGTTAAATCCAAGCACTTCTGTATCTCTGCTGTCACCACCAGAATCCGAAATATCATGACTATAGGCTCTGGCTTTTTCTGCAGTGTTCCCTAATGTGTCCCCATTGAGAATTACATTAGTTTTTAAAACACAAACCAGGTAGTTAACTTTCTGGGTAAAAACCAGATAGCAGTGTATTATTGTTGTAACAAATTCAGTGGTTTAAAACTATGCAAATGTATTATCTCACAGTTTTGTTGGTCAGGAGTCAGGAAGGAGTCATCTTAGTGCTCCCCTGAGGGTCTCTCAAGGCTGACATCAAGGTGTTGGCAGAATTAGGGTGTGTGTGCAGTGATCCGGTAAAAAATTACAGTGTTTTGAGCTAGTGTAGAGACAGTGGTATAAAGGAAAGTTGAAGAATATTTTACAGAAGCAGAATTCTCAGTAACTGATAACGAGAAGATTATCTCTTACAGGTCAACTAGGCAACCAAGCAATGGTGCTCAGTTTCCAAAAAAGTGGGTCTGATTTGATTCGGTTCCAGCATGTCATGCTTTCCTGATGGAGTATGATTATGGTCTTTTCACTCTGCAGGTGTCCCACACATCTTTCTGCTATCTCCGTACACTGTATACAATCTAGTCATTCCTAACCTTTCTCTGTTCTTTGAATAAATCAATAAAGCAAATGACCACTATTTTCATTTTCAGTGCCTAGGACATAATACCCCACTTTTTTGCCTGGGAAAAAAAACAGAAAAAAAGTCACCTCAGGTGTTAACTTCTCCATGATCCTTCCCTTACTGGTCCATCAAATGGACTCCTAAAGCACTTTATACCTGTTATCACATGACTCACACGTAATAATTGACATAGGGTTAAGATTATACACATCTGTGCTCCCTTGTATTAGTCAGGGCTCTCTAGAGAAACTGAATGAATAGGATAGATAGATAAATAGACAAATAGATGGTAGATAGATAGATAGATAGATAGATAGATAGATAGATAGATAATAAATATAGATATCTATAGAATAGATAGATAGAAATAAACAGTAGATTTATGACTCAGTGTCCTTGGTAAAACAAAACTTCTTCTGAGAGCCAGGAATAGAATAAACACAGGATATGTCTATGCTTCTCAGCCTATTCTTTCTAGCTGGAATCATGGTTTGCAATCTTCCTCCCTTCCTCCCTTCCTCCCTTCCTCCCTTCCTTTCTTCCTTCCTTCCTTTTTTCCTTCCTTCCTTTCTTTCTTCCTTCCTTTCTTTCTTTCTTTCTTTCTTTCTTTCTTTCTTTCTTTCTTTCTTTCTTTCTTTCTTTCATTGTCATTTTAATTTGCATAAACCATGGACAAAGACAATAGTTTATTGAAAGCCTTGGGTTGGGGGTCAAGAACAGGGTCAGGAATAGGGTTGAGGGTGTCATTGGGAGAAGAAGGGGGACATCTGTAATACTTTCCACCAATACAAATTTAAAAAAATAAAGGGAACACTTGAGAAAATACAAAATCTTGTTCTCTTCTTTCTCCTCCTCCTCTTTCTCTCTTTCTCTTTCTCTCTTATTGAAATGATTTGATAGGGTACTATGTAAACCAATTTCATTACAGAAGGATAATATCAAAAACATTTTGAGACCAACCATTACTTATTGTCCCATTTTATGCAGCCTAAATACTCTCAGGAAGGTATTTTTCAAGCTTCAATAATCATCCTTAAATAAAACTTGCTTTTGTAGATTTGATTTAGAGTCAGGCAATTGGCATGCATTATGATCCTGAGATTTAGTGACATAATTATAATCTGAAGTAGATATTCAATAATATAAATAAAATGAAAAGGGAGAGGTAAATTCTATGACTAGTACATTAATGTGCTATTAATACACTGCCAAGAACGGCACTACTACCCAGGTCTGCATTGTGCCTGAAATAAAGAGTCCTTGCCCTTTTATAGATTTGTGGAATAAAAATATTACTATATCAAAATAATATAGCTACAATACAGTCCTTGTTTGAGAAATATAAAACACCAAGTTTTATTACATTGAGCAAATAATACTAATGAATTTTCAAAATAAATTGGCTCTTTAGCAATTGATATTTTTTCTGAAATATTTACACACACCATACAGTGTGGGAGAAAAGGCATCTTCAGCTCCTCACAATGGACTGAGCTGGATATATTTTATTTCTTGGATGCTGAATAAAATTAATACTTACCATATGCATAGAGATAAAAGATGACTAGTAACAAATTGATCCAAGTCCTACATGTCATAGAGGAGGAGTCTGAGGACTAGAGCTAGAGTAAGAGTCACTCTACGTTAAACAAAAATGGGGAATTGCAGGAAAGTGGTCAACAAGTAAAGATTTATAAGCACATAGGGGTATAAGGTATAACATGTTGACTGCAGTTTCCACAACTGTATGATTTATATGAAAGTTGTCAGGAGAGTAAATTTTAAAAGTTCCCATTATATGAGAAAAAAAATATCCATTTTTGTATTGCATCTATATGAGATGGTGGATAAACCCAATAAACTTATTGTGGTAACCATATTATAATATATGTGAGGCATTATATTGTACACCTGAAATTCATACAGTGATTATATCAGTTATATATCCATAACACTGGGTGAAAAAGAATAATATTTTACATATATATGTAATATTAGATTACATATATTTGATAATATTCTTATATCTAATATAAGAACTGGTTCCTTTGACAACAACTTAATGTTATAATTCTAATCGCTCAAATGACCTTTATTTTGCTATCTAGTAAAACAATAATTACTGTAGCAAATCCAGAAACAAAGATTGAGGATATAGACATTCCGAAAAGCCAACATTCAACTCCAGAGACCCTATAGCATGCTATTTCTCACAGAAAAGCAGGTAGGATGTTAAAAGTATTGGTCATTTTCGGCTGGATAGAAAAAAGAAGAAACAAACCTAATCATATCATCCTATATAATAGAAGTGTAGTATGCAAATTATTCCCTTGACCTGGAGGTCATCTGGGAGTTTGACGAGAGGGTGGGGCTGGCCAGGGGAAGGGAGCTAGACCCAGGCTGGCGGCGGTGGCAGCAGGCAGCCAGGGGAGGGGAGGGAGTATTTGGATGGCAACCAGCAGCCGCTAGGGATCCTACCAGTGCACCAATTTTGTGCCCTGGGCCTCTAGTGTCTATTATAATAATCAAGACAAACACCTGATCTGACAATAGACTGAATATGCACTATAGTTTTTACACAGTAGAAGAAATAACAACTAAAGAAAAGTCATAATGTATTCATATGTTATGTTCCTTAAGCAAAGGCACACCTGTCCCAACTTCTTAGCCAGACCCACCAAGGAAATCAGATGCATTTGATGTTTACTTGTGGTCTCCCACCCCAATGCACAGATGATTGGTTTTAATAGCTCGTATTTAAATTAATACCATTTATGATTGCAAAAACCAAAAAGCAGATTATTTCTCCATAATGTCACTCCCTCTAACTCATCCACTGCCTGTGTAGGCATCTATACAGGTTAGTCCCCTCTCTCAAGGTCAATAAGTTCTTTCTTAATATCTCTAAGCCCAGTATATGCATCTCTTACCTCTTTTTTCACCCAGAACTTTTTCAGTTATTTAAAAATATGAAAGAATAAAAATTATGTGGTATATGTGGTATGACAAGAAGGAAAGGGATCATAAGTCCAAATAATTGAGCTATTGAGAAAGTTGTCATTGCATGGAGCAGAGAACTATGGAGCCTCAATGCCCACTAACATGAGCACTAATGGATGCCTCATTTTGCACACTACACTGTATCATGACACCTGTTCATCCAAGGCTACATGAAGGGCCCCCTTCTCACAGAGATAGAATACCATTAAGTGCAATGGCTCTCTACACTGTGAGGCTAAATTAGCCTTGCTCTAGGTGCAACGAAATAG
>NW_006284838.1:29951-32023 GCF_000327345.1 Myotis davidii | reverse complement strand
AAACTTTTTCCAGCCCAGTGAAGCACCCCAACTTCTCTTTCAGGTAATTGTCAGCAACACAGCAGTAAATTATCAACATGAAGCAGATTATTATTGTAGACTAGAGGCCAGATGCATGAAATTCATGCAAAAGTAGACCTTTCTTCCCTCCGGCACCCAGGACTCGGACTTCCCTTCAGCCGCTGGCAGGCATCCGGGACCCGGGCTTCCCTCCGGCCGCCAGCAGGCACCCAGGACCTGGGCTTCCCTCACAGCCCAGGCTTTGTTCAGAAGGTCATTCAGAAAGATGTCCAGTCTAATTAGCATATTAGGCTTTTATTATTATAGGATTATGTAGGGAGAACAAAGAGTAAAATATTTAGCTGCAGTAGTGTTTGACTATATTCTGCGCAGTGAGAAAACCTAAAGTCATTTTCAAGGTCCACTATTTCTTATTCTTTTCAGCCAGGTCAAGTTTCTAAACTCTCTTCCGTTTTCCTGCTAATGAAAAGAAAATAGGATTCCACCAACTCTCCTACCTACCTACTCCAGGATTTCTGTGAGGAACAAATGAGATGAGGCATGGGAAAACGATTCATAGACATTTGGTTAAAGTGTGAAATGTTTCTACCTGACTATAAAGCCAGTTGTGTTCCTAGGCTGAAGAAACTCCAAAGAGGCTAGTCCTCACAAGGGAGAGGAAGCTGAGTGTTGCTACATAACGTCATTACCCAGTGTCCACATCCACCGTTTCTGGGCTGGGCTGTGGGCTGCATTTTGTGCCATAGGGTCTTGGGAGCATTGGCTGTGATTTGGTGGGCTGTCATTACAGGGTGGTGGCGGGTCCTGTGTCCCACTTGGGGGAAGCCGAGTGTTGCTTTGTGGGCACCAGTTCAGCGGTGCCGTTTCTTTGTGCTTGTCACGGCAGCTTCTGAGTTGATTATCTGATCCCTGTGGTCAGTGTGCATCATAGCAACCAGACAGGCAGAGGGATACTTAGCATATTAGCCATATATATATATATATTATGAAATATCAGCAGTGGAAGGAATAACGGAAGTGATTTAGACAGACCTCTGACCCTTTAAGAAACTTTTTCTATAGCCATTCTTAAAACATGGCCATCCAGCTACATTGAGTAATTCCAGAAAGTGGGAATCAAAATTTATGAAGAAATACTAATTTTTCGAGATGGGTATGCATTAATAGGTCTTCCTTGGAGTTGTGCAGTGCACTGTAATCTGCAAAGTACTTTCACACACATTATCTCATTGTCTCATCACTACAATCCACGTTGGGACTCAGGGTCATCATTTAGGACATCTATTCCAATTGTCAGAACTTTAGAAATAGGAAATGTAGGCAATTAAGTGAATTTATTATGACCTCGGTAGCACACTCTCAAGAATTTAAATGAAATATTCCTGTGACTATTTAGTTTCCTTAAATTTCTCACTTTTTAATAAAAGCAATGTATAGCAAATCTTACTTCCTACCACTAACAATCCAGTTAGTTGAGGGTTCAATTAAGATTTTTCTCTATCATCAGCCATTGTTTGTCCATGTCCTCTCAACCACCCCTTAATCCTTATTCTTATTCATGTTTTAGATTTTGCTAATGGCAGAAGAGAAATATTTGTCTCACTAGGAATATACACATCACACACACACACACACACACACACATTCATTCTTCCACCTCATCAAACTGTTTGAAAACTATCAATTTTTGCCCTAATTGGTTTGGCTCAGTGGATAGAGCATTGGCCTGCAGGCTGAAAGGTGCCAGGTTCAATTCTGGTCAAGGGCATGCACCTTGGTTGCAGGCACACCCCCAGTAGGAGGTGTGCAGGAGGCAGCTGATTGATGTTTCTCTCTCATCGATGCTTCTAACTCTCTATCCCTCTCCCTTCCTCTCTGTAAAATATCAATAAAATATATTTTAAAAAACTATCAATTTTCAGTACTTATAATCAACAGAAGACTTGCTGGAGAGAAGCCTAATACCTAAGGACCAAAAGTAGAGACCACATAGAGAATGATAGGAAGGGCAGAGGCATGAATGGGCTGGCCAGGCGCCCACAGTCAGAAAC
>NW_006284838.1:10561-28610 GCF_000327345.1 Myotis davidii | reverse complement strand
GTGTGTGTGTGTGTGAACACAGATAACAGGGATCCAGAAAAGCATGAAGGTCACCCTCCACACATCAAAAAGATCTGGGCTTCAGTACAACCTTTCAAAATCTAGAAAGTGCTGATCTTTGATTGTTTTATTTTTGTAATTAAGAGCAAGTGAAAGATTTTATGTATGAATACCATTCACTAACATTATTCAGATTAAAGTGTCAATAAGATTTTATTCATTAATAGGAAAAGTCATTTTTAATAATCTACACTTATACAAAAAGCATTTAAAACTGAAAAATAAAGTTGTTATAAGCAACTAAATGGGGTTTCATTTCAAATGAATGTGAATGCATTTCACCTAGATACAGACAGAAAGACAAAAGAGCTAAGTCAAGCACAGGTTTTTCTTTTTTAAAAAAAATATATTTTTATTTCAGAGAGGAAGGGAGAAAGAGATAGAAACATCAATGATGGGAGAGAATCATCTATCTATTGGCTGCCTCTGGGGATCGAGCTCACAACCCAGGCATGTGCCCTGACTGGGAATTGAACCAAGACCTCCTGGTTCTTAGGTAGACACCCCCAACCAGGCAGCCATACCGGCCAGGCAAGCATAGGTTTTTTTCAGTGTTTATTAAATATTCAGTAGTTTCATGTTAGACATTTACTCTGTGTGATAGTGGAAAAGAAAAACATATAAAGCCTCTATAATCATAAATATGCTAAGATTAAGAGAGGAGAAGCATGGGTAGCTCTCTGGGAATTGAGCAGAAAGCCAACTTTGAAGGTGTAGATGTATTTGTGGATGTAGAAGATAGGGGAGAAATGGAATATCGGGGGAAATAATCCTTAACCACAGATCTGCAGCATGTGTAATACTACAAGGTGTTTAGGAGGTACCATCATCCAGTCTTGGCAATAAATTCATTGACTTAATGAGATGATATAAGGAAAATACTAAGTAATTCCAACAGTCCTATCTTGGGCACCTGGCTGTATGGCATTACCATTCCTTGGAGATGACACAGTGGAGCAGGGAGATCCTGAGTTTGCTTTAAAATGTAAAGACATTGACACCAATGGCAATGGGAGCAGGTATGTAGGTAGCTATGAGCTACTTACAAAAGATAAGCTCAAGGATTGTCCTGAGTTATAAGTAATAGTGAGAGCTATTTACCTGAGCAGTAAGGTGTATGTTCCTGAGAACAGAGAATATGACAAATGCAAAAAGATTTCATAAAGGAATTAATAAATGGAAAACTGTCTTCACTGAGTCTAGGAAAGGTGATGAGGAGCTTTCACATGCATAAACAAATCTCCGTCTTACATTGCATTGACAGATGAATAGTATTCAGACTGAGGAAAATAGTAATATATTCTAATCTGCATTTTTAAAAAATTGCTACTCATAGTTGTTGGCTAACTAGCTGCTTTAGCATCTCAGGGCAGCTTGCTAGAAATGAAGAATCTAGCAACTCACCCTATCTTATTGAAACTGAATTTCAATAAGACCTCCCAGTGATTAGAATGAGTATTGAGATCTGCTCTAAGGTCACCTTAAAAACCTTGTTTTGCTTCCATGTGTGACTCTTAAGAAATTCTCAACCACCTGGGAAAATTTGAGGACAGTATCATCAGAACAGTAAGAGAACTTCACATACTGTAAAAAGCAGAAGGTCTGCTCTGTGAACTCAAGTACTGAAAATAGGATTAATGAATCAAACAACAAAAACAACAAGAATTGTGTATAAGCTCAATATGAAGCAGAATCCCTGAGTAAAAATGTATCTAAGTATTTAAGGGAGATAATGGTGGTGGAATGTGTAAATTATCTAACACTAGTGATACACAGAAAGGAGAGGAAAGAATGAATCTATTCATATTTTTGTCAAATAATACAAGCCAGGCACCTGATTGTGTTTTGCATGTTTCTCATTATACTGGATGTCTGCCCTCATAATCATTACAGAAGATAAAAGGCAAACAAAAATAGTACAAGCAGCAAAAGATGACACACTAAAAGCCCAGGCTGGTTTCATTAACCCCATTGGCTTGATTCCGTGGCATTTAGAATGGCCACAGTGAGTTTTTCTCTTCCCTTTTACTGCTGGTATCCGGTGCTTTTTCTTGAGACACCCATTCCCTCCTCCCAATGCTAATTACCACATTTTCACCCAATTTTTATCTTCATTTCCTACATTTGGCTGCACGGGTTCTCTTCCATTTTATTGGCTGGCAATTTTGAAATCTTTGCGTGGTGATGGGATGTGAGCATGGTTTATGCTGGCCATTACACCTTGTCTGAGTTAGAAACGGTGCGAGGTGCTGGGTGTCTGCAGGGTCAAGCTTCAGAGCTTTTATTAGCATCGGGCCTCATTTGGTTTTAACCTGCACATTGATAGCCTTTCTTCTCTGCGATATTTCCCTTTGAAAGTAGCTGCTTTTTGTATTTCAGACCTCAAAGGTGCACTGCATGAAATAACACAGAGAAATGAATCACTGGCTGCTGGTTTATTACCAAGACTCGTTACATGAATAATAGGGGGTTTTATAGTAACTATGCACAGTGATGTTTACAATGAGTTGACCAGTGAGCTTGTGCAACTTCCATGTTACACACTGCTGTTATGCCATTAAAGAAGTAACAACCTTATATAAAAATCAAATGGAAAGCAAATTACATACGGATTTTTTTCTTCTTCTAATTTATGCTTCTGACTCTGGAACTGAGTGTACACATTTTTACTACAGCCTGATTCATCTAAAAATTCGTGAGAGATGTCTTGTGACAGTTGAGTAGTGAAAGACCTTCTCAACTCTAGGTATCCAAGCTTTGCTCTAAGTTACATTTTTTTAGTAGCTCCTTCAGTACCTCATCCCTAGAGAGGATCAAATTTCTGCCTCTTGAAGATTAATGACAAGAGAAGAAAGCAACTGATACTTGGCATTACCTACTGTGTCCTGGGAACCTTAAGCATCTTCTACTTAATCCTCACAGTGACATTACAAGGAAGCATTATTATCACATATAGTGGTTGAAGAAGCTGAGCTGCAGTTTGAGATCTGTTTGCTCACTCTGTTTGAAATGCTCTTCATGGATTTTTAATCTCCTCAACAACATGAAAGGGGTGATTATCTGCATTTTGTGGACAAAAAGATGTTTGATAGAGATGGTTAAAAATGTTCGTTTTGACCTACTTCAGTCTCAGTTAGATATATTAAAGGGGTTTTTGATCTTGACAGTATTAACATTATGGACTGAAGAATTGTTGTGGAGGCTGCCCTATGCATTGTAAGATGTTTAGCAGAGTCTCTGTCCTCTTCTGGTACTAGATGCCCATAGCACTCACCCTGCTCCCCTGATAATTGTGACAAGGAAAAGATATTGCCAGGTATCCCCTAAAAGCCCAAATCA
Organism: Myotis davidii; assembly: GCF_000327345.1. NCBI lineage: Eukaryota > Metazoa > Chordata > Mammalia > Chiroptera > Vespertilionidae > Myotis > Myotis davidii. The sequence continues at coordinate 25,211 of NW_006284838.1, read as the reverse complement.
GCCCTGCATAAGGGCACTAGCACATGTGGATAGCGCTTGCAGCAGGTGACAATCCTGGGCTTTGCATGGAGATCTGAGAGACTACAATCCCTTGGTCACTTTAATAATTACTAACAAATAGCAATTATAGCTAGCATTTGTTAGTGCATGCTTACGAGGTAGATAGTATTATTCATTCTTTGCAGATGGGGAAAATGAGGCACAGAAAGTTTGAATCGTTTCCATAAGGGTGAAGGCCTGTAAGTGGTGAAGTAATGATTTTAACTCAGCATGAGGTTATCTCATATTTATATTCCCATGTTCTCATTCTCACATGGCAGACACTCTCAGTGGCCTACCCAGCAGCCATTCCCACCCCTTCTGCATGGTAGGAAGAGCCACTGTCCATCGGAGGGGCTGTCAATAACAGACACAGCATTTCCCTTTCCTCACAGCTGGGCCTTAAGTCACCGATCTACCCTGAGTCATGGCTTTGGTCTGAATTGGTCATATGGTTGCTGATGGCAGACATGCTGGTAAAGATTTTCTCTTGGTTAAAAGAGAAAGTGTTCTAAGTAAGTCCACTCCTTTCCCCACCAGGTGGACTCTGAGACATGGCCTGTATTATGACCAGGAAAGAAAGCCAGAGCATAAAATCCAGGCCGTGCAGTCTGAGTGCAGACATACAGTACCACTGAGAACCCAACTGACCCTGGGACTACCTACCTCCAAACATGTGTTTTGAGCAATAACACCGCCTATTGATGAAGTCGTTATTTCACTTGCCGCTAAAATAACTTTAACTTCGTGCCCGACCAGCAAGCCCTTGGGATAGCTTTGATCTTTTTTTGAAACTCAGGTGCGGAAGGTTTAATCACATTGCTCAGGTCCTGACACATCACTCCCTCTTGTGATAGCTCTGCCTTTATTCCTTTTTCCCCCATTTCCTACTCCCATTCCTCATAAGCAATAAATTTGGGGAATGTTGATGTATATTTTGTACTAGTATGCATTTACGGTATTTCAAAGGATAAATGGTGTTTTGTTTGCATGTGTCCCTAATTTTTATAATAAAATAAAATGAGTAATAGCTAGTATGACAGAGCATGTGCTGTGTCCCAGGCATTGAGCTAGGTGCTTTTCATGCATTGACTCATTTAATGCTCACGACAGCCCTGTATGGGGCAAAAAGAGGCATGTAGGTGGACATCAAACCAAATATCTCATTGTGTTTATTACATTTTCCAATCAGCTCTTGAAGTTCTAGATCTGTCCACACTGGTGTCTGTGCACATGTTGTGTTGACTATGAAATGACATGGTATTATACTCATTCTCCACACGGACCCCTGATGGCCTCTGGATTTCTGCCACCAGTGATAAAGGAACAGTGACCATCCCTATCGTTGTTCACTATTAGACCCCTGTCTATAAGGTATAGAGAAAGCTACAGATCTAGGAGCAGAACTGCAAGTGTACAGTGAACCTATGTTATTTATTTACTTTAAATGAAAGTATGTACCTTGATTATGCCTCTGATTAGCTCTACTAAACTTCATGGCCACCTAACATGCATGAGGCTCTTATATCCCTACATCCCTGTTAACATATGGTAGTAGTCAGTATTATAATTTTCATCAAACTGTTAAGACTAAAATGATATCTATCATGTTTACATTTCCATTTTCTGAATACTAATACATTTAAGCATATTTTTATGATTTATAATGGCATTTATTTTAACACTTTATTACTAAAATATAACACAGAATATTCCCCTTCTTTATTAAAGATATACACCATTTTTTCTTTTAAAAATATATTTTTAATTTATTTCAGAGAGAAATGGAAAGGGAGAGAGAGATAGAAACATCAATGATAGAAGAAAATCATTGTTTGGCCGCCTCCTGCATGCCCCCCATAGGGGATCGAGCCCCCAACCTGGGCATGTGCCTTGATCAGGAATTGAACTGTGATCTCCTGATTCATAGGTCGATGCTCAGCCACTGAGCCATGCCAGTTGGGCAAACATTTTCATTCTATACAATGATCAAGTGGGGAAACTCTTTCATATATTAAATATCAATAACTTATTTGTGAGCAATCAATAGTTGAGTCAGACTTGATAGTAAGAAAAATTACAAAATAAGAAAACTATTATTTTGGTTTTTGTTTTTACTTGGGAAACTAAAAAAGAAAATATGAAAAAAAAGGAACAGGTATTTCATTGGTGGGGAGATATACTAAGAACCTCCTGGTAATTACTGTTATTAAGATTCTTTAGACAATTGAGTGTCATTTATTTCTCACTACTAACTGAAGATCTACTTTATACCCTGCATAGGGTATGTCAAAACCCAGGCTCTCAAATAGTTCAGCCTGCCATAATGATTATGCTATAACATAAGGAAAGATAGATAAGCTAGGAGCTGGAGAAATAACCCAGTTAGGAAATTAAGATTTGGGGGATATTTTTTTCGGAGAATGATGTTTCATTTTGTCACTTTAACCCTTGTTTAATAAAAAAAAGAAAATAAAGTACCCTTAACTCTAAATTGTACCTGCTTATAGACACACACACACACACACACACACACACACACACATGCACACACACACTCAATCTATTTTATCATTAGCATTAACTCCTGAGGAAATTGCAAATGTAAGAGACAGCCAGGTATCTGTGAGAAAATAAGATCTCAGTGTTGCTGACACATACAGTGTGAGACAAGTGGAGTGACAGGAGATAGATGTGGGCAGAACCTTACACACCAGCTAAAAGGAGGGTAGATTTTATTGTAGTAAAGTTGGGGAGCCAGTGAAAGATTTAAAAGGGAAAGGATTTGGCCAGAATGCTCTTCAGTGGATGATGGGTTTTAAGGGGATAGGATTAGAGAAAGAATGTGACAATAGTAATTCCGTGAAGTCTTAAGCAGAACAGTGTCAAAATGCATAGAGAGGAAAAACTGATTAAGAAAATACCTTTGCCAAAATACATGCTTGAAAATATGAGGAGCCTGAGTAGAGAGAGGGGGAAGGGAAGAGTTCGAAATGGGCTTTAGATTCCTGAAAAAACACAAATTATAGTGAAAGACAAAATATGAGTAGGCTGATTCCCTCTCCCCTCCCCCCCCCTTCCGGCCCCCAAAAGGCCACTCTTCTCTTAGGTCTATCATTCAATAAGCAAAGAAGGCCCGATCTATAGCAGAAAGAGCCAATGCTTTTAACTGCTGCACAGGCCTAGCCACTGCTACATGTGCCTTACATAGCGTAGCTCATTTACTTACTGCCACAACCCTACGTCCTATAATAACCTATATTTTACAAAGGAGACAACCCAAGCTCTGAGTTTGGGTAACTGACCAAAAATCACAGGCAGAGGTGAGTCAAGCTCAGGAAGTCTGTGTAGCAGTCAGTGCTCTCACTGGCTGTACTTTTCTGCTGAGTTCCAGCTGAATAAGTGTTAGCTCCTCCCCAGTCACCTAGCGCCTTCACCCTCCTCTCCTCCTTCCTGCCTGTTTCCAGCATGGAGAGAGCAGCAATCTCTACCGAGGCTAATGCTGCTGGAGTGAGGCAGGAGGAAGAGAGTCCTCTGACAGCTTCTAGGTCATGGTTCACGGAAGCCTTGGCCAAAGTGCTCTCCATTTTTGGTTCCATCAGTGTATACTCACACTCGTAATGGAAAGAATAAAGACTACAAGGATATAAAACCAAAGTAGTACTACACTTTTTCCTCCCCTAATTGGATAAATGATCATGGTTTTTTTTTTTAAGTCACCAATTGTGTTTTTGTTCCATCAAGGTAAGAAGATATGTGAAGGATCAATTTGTGACTTCTGCATTTTCCCTTCCCAAGCTATCACCATTTCATTCCCTACTATTCCCTATATTCATACTGTTTAAAATTTATTTTATTTTATTTATTTTTTTTAGAGAGAGGGGAAGGGAGAGGGATAAAGAAATAGAAACATTAATGAGAAACATCAATCAGCTGCCTCCTGCACGCCTCCTACTGGGGAGCACACCCTCAGCAAGGGCATGGGCCCTGACCAGGAATCAAACTGGTGACCTAGGACCTCTTGGTTCATGGGTTGAATCTCAACTACTGAGCCACCCCAACCGGGCTATTCACTCTTGGTCAAGGTTTTTATTTTTTTAATTATTCTGATCTTGCACTTTTATTCAGGGTGGAATAGGAAAAACACTTCAAAGTCAATACACATTCCTACATTTGTGAAAGCCTATGCTCATTGAAGAGATTGCTATTCCTGAGAAAACAATCTTTCTGAGAGAAACAAGGATTAAGTGGCTCTTCATTTGAATAAGAACAGGGTGCCCCCGAGGGCCTAAAACTGCAGGGGAAGATGAGCTCCTTGGTGGCAGCTGTTTGGTAAATTGGCAAGATAGCAGAGGGATGAATATGTAAAGTCTAGGAGACCTTATATAAAGCCCAGTGGACCCTGAGCACAGGGTTCCTGGTATTCCCCAGAATCCTGTGACACACTATGGTTCACAAAGGGCCCTGGGTCTGCAACAATATCCACCTCCAGAGTTTCCCATGAGGACTGTAACCACCAAAAGGGGGGATTCTCCAAAGTGTTGATGCTCTGTGAGATCCCAGGGTATTTTCAGGCCTCGGGAGGAGTGGGCTCCCAACGACAAGAAAGTACATTTACATTTGTTCACTGGAGTGCAGAGGGAGGTCAGAGTCAAAACGTATTTTTGTGAAGCTCTTTTCTACATAAGACGCAGAAAACTCACTAGAAGTGGGTGTGTCTGCGTGTCTGCCCTTTCTCCTTTCCCTGCAAGTGACTATTGAAGCGTTCAGTCAACAGAGACTGTACATGCACACCTAATGAATAAAACACTGTACTGAATGTCTATTAATTAATGCATTGGTGAGAAGAGTGCAAAAGGAAAGGTTTTATTTGGAAATTATGTTCAGAGATCAATAATTTTAATAAATAACGCTTTGAGAATACTGTTTCCTGATTCCGAAATTGCTCCATTTTATCTGTGTGATCTAAGTCGTGTTTGCACTCAACACATACACTGTCCTATAGGGACAATAACAAGAGATACTATCCTTTTTCTTTTCTTTTCTTTTCTTTTTTGGCTTTAGGATATTGTCCCTTTATTACTCAAAGAGAGTTTTCACCAAACTGGTAAAGATTTTCTTGAAGATTTTGGGGGAAATACTGAATGTGTAGATATTGAACTATTTATCTAAACCTCTCAGCAGTTAATGTGATTATGAAACCCTAAGACAGGCTCCAGGGAAATCCATATGAATTTTGTTTTCATCCACCAATAGATATTTGACGAAGATGATTCATCTCCTCATAGTCTAGTGCCCCAGGTCTGTCTTTTAAAAGGCATACCATCTAGTGAAATTGCAATTACTTTTGTCCTATTCAGTCTTGGTTCAATTTTATCAGTAACTGCTTTGAGATATCTAGTGAAAATACAACTATTCATTTTTTGAAAAATGCTGTAAATGGATTATTCATTTTAGTTGGAAAACAAAATGTCATGTGTCTAAAGCTCAATGAAAAGCAGAATTCCATTTAGTTGGAGGATATTAATTGAGAAATTATATATTTTTCTAAAACAAAAAATATGCTGACCTGTGAGTTACTAAATATTTTTAAGTAATGGACAAATACTTGTATTTGAAAATCATTATAAAACAACAAAAAGAAAACTAAACTGCTTTTAAGATCAATTATTACTCCTTTTTTCTTTCTGCAGTAAGTGATGATTTCTCTCCTTTTTCCTTTCTGTATTAACTTATTTCCTTTTTCCTTTCTGTATTAACTTATTTCCTGTAACTTATTTCCTGGTGCTAGTACTTGTCATAGCGCCACCCATGAGCCAGTCAGAGCAAGTATGGAGACTGTTGGGATCTCTCCCAGAGTCCGCTGACCAGACTGGTTCACTTAAGTCTTAGTTGCTAAGGACTGACAACTGTTCCCTTTCTCTGGGGCACTTCCCTCAGCCTGTGGGCTTCAACTTGCCCAGGAGGCCTCTGACAGCTAAAGATTGATTGCTCTGAGAATATAAAACTCGGGACCCCTTGCCTCAGGAGGAGATGTGGAACCAGAGGTCTCTGTGCATGGGGACATCCTGGATTACTTGAAACACTATTCTTCCTCAAACCTTTCCCCTTCACTCTACGACTTTCTTCACTCCCTTACAGTTTCCCTAAAAATGCCCCCTTTAATAAGCAACGCAAAACCAATCCATTTCTCTAGGCAACCAGAGTTGTTATGCTGTAGGTTGCAGGTGAATGGGCATTTCAAGGAGAACAAAGTGGGGAAAGATATTTTGTGTAGGGGGACAGCATATGTATAAATTCAGAGCAAATAAATAAATAAAAACAAACCAACCTAAAGCTGCCATACTCAGGAAGGTGCTATTGGAATTTGTAGCATTAAATGGAGGCAGGGCAAGAAGTGGGGTCCTGATGAAAGGCAACATTCATTCCAGACAGCTTATGAGGGGCCATCTAACCTCATCCTCCCTAAAGGCCAGAGAGGCTTGCACTAGTGTAGCCTGGCCTTGTATTAGAGCTGGTCAGGAAATGCTGTGATAGAGGCATTGAGTTTTTGAGTCATAGATTAGACCAAATTATAAAGATTATATTTCAAATGTTTGCAGAGGTTGCCACAGATACTGACATATAGATATGTGATCTTTATCACTGTCCTGACCTCCAGTCCCTTAGCCACCATCTTTCCAACAGAGTAGCTGAGGATGGAAGGGAAATAGGACTAGTGTAAGCAGATCTGCTATGCACATTTCTTAAACATACAATGTTTGTTTGGAGCAATGTGGTACTAAGTATCCATGTATTTAATGTTATCAATTTTATTTTTATTTATTCATTTTTTTCAATTACAGTTTATATTCAATATTGTTTTGTGTCAGTTTCAGGTGAATGCATAATGGTCAGACAATCATATATTTTAATGTTAACAATTTTAAATGTGCATTCTGAGAAGAAACATTTTTTCTTATAGAAATCAGTCTGTGGGATTATATTGGCATTCTCTCTCTCTCTTTCTCTCTCTCTCTCTCTCTCTCTCTCTCTCTAACAGAAAAGTTAAAATAGAAACAAGAAACAAATACTCAATAAAGAATGTAAGATAATGTTCCTGAACTTGAAAAACTCAAACAATGTAAAAATAAGCTATCTATCCATTGGTCTTATAATTATCTGCCATGTATTCTCTCTAAAATCACAATATGTGTGTTTTTGGAAAATTAACAGAATTAGTCCAAATTTCATTTAAAACCTTAAAATAATATGTTTTAAAACTTTGTTCCTCAAAAATAGTGAATACCTATTCTGATGAAATGTTCATGAAATATTTATAAATTTGACCAAATACTAAGCCACAAATAAAGTCTCTGTGTATTTCAAAGTAGAAATAACAGAGATAGTTGCTCTGATTACACTGAGCTGGAACAACAATGTAATGACAAAATAAATTACTCAAAATTTCCTAATGCCTGGAAATTACAAAAAGAAACTTTCTTAAAATAATTTAAGAAAATATCCAAACCTAAGTTGTAGAATGTTTAAAAATGGCAAAAGCTATTCATAACAGAAATTATGAGATAAAGTCATAAAGTTTTAATTGAAAATAGAAAAAAAACAATAAAAAAATCTAGGGGAAGCAGAAGAATGGATTTAATAAAGATAAAAGGAGAATATAGTCAATCCTAATATATAAAAACCCTGGGTCTTAAGGACTGGTCACCACCAAGTCAGCACTGGGTTGTCACTGCTTTCACTGCAGGCATGGTGCCCCAGCACTGACTACTGAGGGGGCTGCAAATCAGGCCCAGAGAGAGGCCTGAAGAGAGAAGCAAAGACTGATTCATTGCCTTTGTGGCAGCTTTTGATCAGCACTTGCCTCTCTCTTTCTCTCCCAGTCTGGCCAGCAGTCACACCTGCATTTCTCTCCAGGCCTCCACTAGGGCTGCTGATCAGCCCTGCCTTTCTGATCAGGTCCCGTTGATAGGCTCAGAAACGGTGACTGGCATAGGAACCGACCAATCAGGACAGAATCTGGGTGCTATGTGGAATGAATGGCTGCCTAGGAGGCAGAGCTTTTGACGTTGATTGACATAGGAACTGACCAATCAGAATCAAATGTGGGTGCTGAAAAGAACCAATAGCTGTCTAGGAGGCAGAGCTTTTGACACTGACTGGAATAGGAACTGACCAATCAGAACCAAATCTGGGTGCTGTGAGGAGCCAATAGATGTCTAGTAGGCAGAACTTTTGACTCTGAACAGCATAGAAACCGACCAATCAGAACCAAATTGGCCAGCAGAGGAGGGCAGTTGAGGGTGAGATCAGGCCAGCAGGGGAGGGCAGCATAAAGTAGCAACAAAAATAATTTTATGGTTGGGTTACAACATGAAGAACTGTTTTTAAAGGGCCAGAAGGTTGAGAACCACTGCTCCAAGGGTCCCCAGTTGGAGAGGGTGCAGGCTGTGCTGAGGGAAACCCCTCCCCCCACCCCCCCATGCATGAATTTCATGCACCCGGCTACTAGTTAGAAATTTAAAAAAATGGCAGAACTAATAAATAAATCAATAAACTAGATCATGAAGACGTAGAAAGCACAAATGCATAAAATAATAAATGGTGAAAAGTAAATCACCATATTTTGAGGAAATTAAAATATTAATAAAAGACTTGTGTTGTTAAAGTCTGCAAATTGAAAACCCAGGGGGGAAATAGGAACATTTAAAGGAAATTATACTAAACTAAATTTACTTCAATACAGAATGTCTACAGACCAGTTATGGAAAAATAGAGTTGTGAAAAGGCTACCCTCTGTTCAAAATCGCCAAACTCAGACATTTTGTTCAGGGAAAATTTACCAAAACTTTTACAGATCAGAAAATTCAAAACCTATTTAAAATGTTCAATTAAAAAAAAAGAAAGAAACAAAATCATTTTTTGAAGCTACTCTTATAATGATATCAAAATGCAACAAAAAATTTTTTTAAAGGCCAAAGATTATGTTTAGTAATGAAAACGCTAAATAAATATTAGCAAACATGATTCAATTACACATTATAACAATAGCACTATGTATACTAGTAACCAAGTGAAGTTTATTCCATTACAGGAATGCTTCAGCTTTAAGAAAACTATTAATTTTACCATACTAATGGATAATAGGAGACAGCCATAAAATAATTTCCATAGATATTTCAAGGCCTTTGATAACATTTAATATGTATCTTGATTTATAACAATACATGGATATTCTTTAAACATTATGAGATACTGATACCAAATTCTAAAACTCACTTATTTTTTTTGCCAAGGAAGCATTAGAAACATTCTTATTAGAATTCTAAAACAAGGATGGGCAACACTATCATCATTATGATATCATTTTGAAAATGTCAGCCATTGCAGACAGGAGAAAATATTAATATATGAAATGAGAAAGGGAATCATAACTTTCACTATTTATCACTGATGTGAATATATAATTGGAAGACCCAAGATTCAACTGATAAAAGCAACTATAATGATGAAATTCAGATAGATTTCTAGATACAAAATCTATATGTAGAAATCAAAAGTTTTCTTTTTTTTTTTAAAAGTTTTCTAATTTACAAACAACAAAAAATGGCAACAAAATAATTGGAAAATATCTTATTTGAAACAATTTAAACATTGATAAAATACCTCTTAATAAACTTAACAAGAAATAATCTCTGAATGAATATAAAGAATATTTTAAAACATTCTCAAAAGACTCAAAGAAAAACTTGAATAGATAGTAAGATAGTAACCTTGACTAAAAGACTCATATTTGTGCAAATGTCAGTTCTCCCTAACTGAATGCCACCCCAGTAATAATAATACATTTTAAAGCTACATTTCATACGAAAAGTACTTTTTAATAAAAATATGAAAAAGAGAAGTAATAGGAAGATACCTGATTAGCATATTAAAATGCATCCTAAAAACTTGACAAAATAAATGTGATACAAAATTGTAAGTAGACATAAATTAACAAAAATAAAATCAATGACACACAAAATGTTACTATTAAATAAAGATAGAATTTTAAATAACCAGAACTAATAAATTAAGCAATAAATGTGGGTCTTCTTTCAGTTCAAACTAATCATCTAAAGAAAAAAAATACATATAACTTACATTTTACACTAAGCAATATTTAAAATGTACAGAAGATGTAAATGTAAAAAAATGATCTGCTAATTGTACTTAAAAAAGTATACTGACAGGAAAAAATGTTTTATAATATAGGAGTGGGAAAGGCTGATCCAGTTATGAAGACAATACACAGAAGCCTTAAAAACTTCATAAATTCTCTTACATTAAAATCAAATTTATGAATACAAAACATAAGAAAATAAAAACATAAATATCAACTGCAAAACACTTCACAAGTCATATTACAAAGAATTAATTGCCTAATTATGAAAATAATTTCTATTAATAACACAAATTAACTAAATGAAAAATTTAGGACAAGTTTAACAGTTTCACTGAAAGTAAAATTAAAGTGGCTTAATCTCACTACAAGAAAAGCAAAGACTCAGAAATGATGGGGCTATGTTGAAAGGCCACAGAGACTAGTATAAAGAAGCTCTCAAAAGCCAAATATGAAGCTTTTTCAGTCCAAAAAAGGAAATAGTGAATCAATAACCATAGACTAAGGTAAGATACCATAGGTCCAAACTGATATGAACCAAGGGAGTCAATCAATCAGTAACCAAAAACTAAGTAAAGAGGTGAGGAAGGAGAACTCCTTGGAGTACATTTCTACCTACTCCATGTAGAAATGGAGACTTGCCATTTATATCCACCTATAGATTCTAAATTAGTGGGTGAATGTGTGATTGAAAAATATCTGCATGATCTCAAAGTATCTTCCAGAGGAGATCAGTCATTACCAAGGGAAAATTACGATGCAGTGGAAAACCTGCCAGGGACCATAAAGCCAGTGATCAAGTTTCACATCCTAAGTAGCTGAAGCAAATCTACATCATGTGCCTTGTGACTGCAATGAAAGACACACCATTACTTCTGCGATGTTCTGACCACAGAATTTAGTCATAAAGAGACGTGAGGCAAGGCAAAATTGGAGATATTAGACAAAATAACTTGGCAGTTTTCTTCAAAAATGTTAAGGTGTTGAAAGAGGGGACAAAGATCTTGAAACTATTCCAGATTAAAGGATACTAAATGCAATGTATAGTACTAAATTTAATTCCAGATCCATATAAAGACCCTAGTAGAGTATTTGGTAAAATTTTGATGAGATGTGTAAATTAAGTTATAGTTTTCCTACCATGTTAATCTCTAGATATGTAAAATGTTAATATCTGAGGGTATTGTTGATGTTTACACCAAATTTTTAGTAATTTTTGCATGTCTGTAATATTTTCAAAATGAAAGGTTAGTTTTAATAATTAAAAATAACAGAAAAATACTTTAATTATAACATTGGTATGAAATCAATAGTTTTATAACACAGTATTGGTCAGTGTGAGAAAACAGAAACCTTAATATATTATTAGTCAGGGTAAATCTTAGTACAATCTCTATGGAGTGCATCAAAAAATAAATCTCTGTAGAATTCAAATTGAAATTTAAAATTCATATACCTTTTAGCTCAGATTTGCTACATACATATGGGATCTTATCCTCCAGTTAGCCTTGCATGTGTGTAAATGGTAAGTGCACAAGGACAGTCACTGCAGCATTATTTCTAAAAGGAAAATTCTAGAGACCACATCATTTCTATCCATAGAGGACTGTTTAATTCAATAAATAAATAAATAGTATTCAATTTCATACTTAAAAAGAAAAGAATAAGGAAGTGCTTTAGGGAATAATAATAATACCTAAAAATAAAATTAGATAGAAATGGCAATATTCATAAAATTTTACCATTTGTAACCACATATCTTATATAATAAAAGCTTAATATGCTAAGTGTCTGGTCATCAGCCAGTCAAAGCATAATATGCTAATGATATGCTAAGGCCACTCAACCACTCGCTATGATGCGCACTGACCACCAGGGGCAGACCCTCTGACTGGTAGGCCAATTGGGACTGAATGAGATGGGCCAGACACACCCTGGAGCCCTCCGATGGTCCCTTTCTGGCTGGCCAACCTCCCACATCCCTCCCCAACCCTGATCATGCACCAGTGGGTCTCTTAGCCTGGTCTGCATGCTCTTGCAATCCAGGATCCCTCGGGGGATTGCAGAGAGCCAGTTTCAGCCTGATCCTGCAGGCCAGGCCAAGGGACCCCACTGGTGCACAGGTGCACAATTTGTACACTGGGTCTCTAGTATTCTATATAATAATAGCCCAGCAACAGAACAGCGGAATGACCAGAACAACTGGTGAACTAGTTGCTATGATGCATCCTGACTACCAGCAGGCAGATGCTCCATGCAGGAACTGTCCTCTGGTGGTCAGTGCACTTCCATAGTGGGAGCACTGCTTGGCTGACTGGGATGAGTGGTGGTCCCACAGCGGGCCAATCCTGGCAAGCCACGCCGCCCAGCAGTGAAAAAATCCCATGCACCAGGCCTCTAGTATCCTATATAATAAAACCCTAATATACTAAGTGTCCGGTCCTCTGGTCAGCCGTTCAAACAATCAAAGTGTAATATGCTAACGATATGCTAAAGCCGTTCAACCACTTTCTATGACATGCACTGACCACCAGGGGCAGACAGTCAACCAGTCAACCAGTTGCTATGATGTGCACTGACCCCCAGGGCAGACGCTCCAACCGGTAAGTTAGCTTGCTGCTGTTGTCCGGCCAATCAGGACTGAGCAAGATGGGCTGGACACACCCTGGAGCCTTCCCATGTCCCTCTCCAGCCTCAAACATGCACCAGTGGGGTTCCTTGGCCTGGCCTGTGCCCTCTCGCAATCCAGGACTTCTTGAGGGATGTTGGAGAGCCAGTTTCAGCCCAACAGTGGAATGACCAGTCGCTATGATGCTCAATGACTACCAAGGGGAGACACTCAATGAAGGAGCTGCCCACTGGTGGTCAGTGCACTCCCACTGGGGGAGTGCTGCTCAGCCAGAAGACAGGCTCACAACTGGCATGTGCAGCAGCAGTGGCAGGAGGATGTCTGACTGAGGGCTCCTGGACTGTGAGAGGGTGCAGACCAGGCTGAGGGACCAACCAAGTGCACGAATTTCATGCAATGGGCCTCTAGTGTGTGTATGTGTGTGTGTGTGTGTGTGTGTGCCTCATTGAAAGGAAATGTAAGAAACATTATTTGGATTGATAGTATGTTAATAGTTAAAATAAAAAAAACAAAATTGTATTATTGTATAAGGAGAAAATAATCTCAAAGTTCTCATACTTGTTATCTACTTATGTCACACGGGTAACTTTAGTACATGTATCTATTTTGTGGAGATGAATTTGTGCCTTAATATTATATCAAACTGGAGGTGCAGTGCATGAAATTTGTGCACCGGTAGGGTCCCTAGGGCTGGTCAGCGATCAGGGCTGATCGGCACCTTCCTGGCTGTCAGCCGGGGTCTTCCTTCTGGTTGCCAGCTGGGGCCTTCCTTCCTCTGGCTGCTGACTGCCAGCCAGGGTCTTCCTTCCCCCAACTGCTGGCTGCCAGCCAGGGCATTCCTTCATTCCTCACTGCCCTCTGGTGGTCAGTGCACATCATAGCTAGTGATCGAACTCCCGGTCAGTTGAACTCCCGAGGGGACAATTGCATATTAACCTTTTATTATATAGGATTATCTGTCAATACTTATCATTTTAATTATTGGCTTTATGTTTTCATTATAATTATTTTGACATTATTATTGTCTGGAATGGTCTAAATTTTGGACACATCAAATGTGCTTATTCAAAATAATATGCATTGCTTTTATTGGCAAAAATGTAAAATGTTTTTATTAAATAACAAAAATAAGGTTTTGTTTTAGTACTCATGCTAGTTTAACTACATGGGCCTTAGTGCATTAATAGTTAAAAGTAAAATACAGGCTCAAAATTTATTAAAATTGTAATTTTAATTTAGCACCATATTTTCATATTATGTACACAAATTTCATAAAATTATTATCTTGTGAACAATTATTTAAAGTGGAGAGAATTTGCCAAGTATGGCTTATAATTAAGTATGACTTGATGTAATAAAATGCACTTAACTAATTTAGCTAAGCTAAAAAGCTTTATTATCCTTAATCTTTGATTCTAGAAATGGAAATGAAGCAGGAATTTCAATTTAGCATAAAAAGCTATAAGAGTGTGTGCATATACTCACGGGGCTTTTATCTCATAAATTCCGTACTCTCTGCCAAGACCAACACTATCACTGAAAATTAATTTGATATCAAAAGCTCTAATTGTGTTGCAATTAAAACCCATCATTACCATCCTTTTTAGGAGGGGAAAGTGTCCAACCCCTACTTGCCAAGGTCTGAGTTCTACAAGATTTTGTATTAGACCAACTACTAGAGACACTTAACAAAATTTGAAAACAAGAGCCATAGCCCAAAGCAACATAATATGTTGGCTGTATTTTCATATCCTCTCCTTGCTACAAAACTATAAGCCACCAAATGCCCCATTATACTTTCACAGTAAGGAAAAGGGAAA
>NW_006284838.1:8097-10406 GCF_000327345.1 Myotis davidii | reverse complement strand
GAAGTGACAATCACAAAGAAGCCACAAGAATGCACATAATCTCCTTTGTCTTGGGCTTCAGTAGAACTTCCAGGTATTTTGCTGTATAAAATAAATGCGCTGTATGGGCTCTGAATCACTGTCTCTCCATCAGAGGACAGCTGTCCCACCCGGCCCCAGCTTTTTTCTTCTATCTCTGTGTCTGTCTCTCTTTCATTTTCTCAATCCCCAGCTGCCCCTACTCAGGAACTGAACTACTCTCTAGCTGTGCTGGTCATGGAAAAGAGATAAATATTTATAGGTAATATTGCCCATAAGCCTGTAGTAGGAAGGTGATCACTTCTTCCCCTTTCTGGAATAGCTTCGACATAGCTCACATGGGAGATAGAAGTCCCCCCCCCGCCCGCTCCCCTGCCAATGTAGTCACACAACCCAGCATCTGTCCGTCTGATTCCTGGACACAGAAATCAGGTGTGGGGGTGGGGGGTGCAGGCTGTGCACTTGAGGTGGAAAGGAATGGAAAGTGTCCAACCCCTACTTGCCAAGGTCTGAGTTCTACAAGGTTTTGTATTAGACCAACTACTAGAGACACAGTTCAGTTACTGTCTGAATCTCTGCCAAGAACTTCTCCAGACAAAGAAAAAGAGCTCCCCAAAGTTTCCCGCTGGGTGCAGCCTGCAGACCCCTCTGTAGGGCCTGAGTGTGACAGAGTGTGTCATCACTGACAGAGTTGTGTCGTCACTAGTTGGAGGACCGGGCAGTGGACTCTCCAGGCTGGTGCTGTAACAATAGGAGTGCTCCACCCCAGGAAGATGACATCTGGGTCTCCAGCAGACTCCCTTCTCTCCCAGGTGGACTGAATCCCTACTGATTGTCACCACTAGATGCTATGCAGGCTCCTTTGTTGCTCTGGTTTGGGGATTCCTGGGTGGGGTTGAGGCCCTCTCTCCTGGGTAAAGGGAGTATTTTAGCCAAGATACCTCTCAGCCACTGCACATGGGTGTGGGTGCCAGCCCTTTCTGCATTTCTGCCCTTCTTACCAGTCTCCCTGTGTCTTCTGCAACTACTTGGTTATAATATTTCAGTTCAGCTAGCCTTCAGTTGATTATGCAGGTTGATTGCTTTATGATTTAGCTATAAATACAGTTTGGTGCCAGACACAGGTAGGTATAGCTTCCACCTACTCTGCAGCCCTCTTGAAATCCCCCTCCATGTCTTTCCTCCATATGCCTTCTCAAACTCAATGAGTGATTGGATGCAATTAGAGTTTATGCTCTAGTTTGGAATAGTGGTTCTAAAACTGTAATGTGCTTATGAAACATGTAGAGACCTTGTTAAAATGCAGATTCTGATTTAATAAAGCTAAGTTCAGAAATTCTGCATTTCTACCAGGTCTTGGGTAATGCTTATGCTGCTGTTCTGTGGGCCACACTTAGAGTTGCAAAGCACTCATGCCTTCTCCACTCCTTCTGGGACATGCTGGCTCCAAGCAAAAGCTTATTAAACATCCACCATGCAGATTGCTTTTTCAAAATTCATACTGTAGCCTCAACAGTTGGCCAGTTTAAACTGATTCTAAACTTTGCTAATATTATGGGTCTTTCTTCATTATACAAGTAATGCATATTTGTTATAACAATCAGGAAATAAATACAAGCAAAATTGAACATTAAATTATAACCATTTACCTGAAAACTATAGTCAGAAATATAAAGGACTCAGAAAAATTGTTGGCATGTGTATTTCCAGAATTATAATGAGCATACTGCTTAATATCTTTGTGAACATTTTTTTAAAAATATGTTTTTATTGATTTCACAGAGAGGAAGGAAGAGGGATACAGGGATAGAAACATCAGTGTTGAGAGAGAATCAATGATAGGCTGTCTCTGGCCCATACCCTACTTGGGATTGAGCCTGCAACCCCAGTGTGTACCCTGACCAGAAATCAAACTATGACTTCCTGGTTCATGGTTTGATGCTCAACCACTGAGCCATGCTGGCCAGGCCACTTGCAGTTTTGTCAACATGGGTTCTCTTCCATTTGTTCAGATGGTGACTTTATAAGGCACTGGCCAACTGTTTTTGGAGTACTCACTGGAAAAAGCAGTACTCAGATTCTGACTTTGAATTTTCAGCATTAATAGTGTGTTAAGTCCATGTACATGGCATAATATCATTTTGATGTAGTCACACAATGACTACAATCATATTAGATAGAATAATAATAAATAAGGCTAATTAACAAATAACACAAGAGTTATAGATTTACTAGAGTCCTGGTACACGAATTTGTGCACAAGTGGGGTCCCTTGGCCTGGCCAGCGATAA
>NW_006284838.1:6382-7249 GCF_000327345.1 Myotis davidii | reverse complement strand
TCTCTCTCTCTCTCAATCTTGTTCTCTTGCTGTGGTTTTGTATTCAGATTCCCATCATTCATTCATTCCTAGGGCAATCTCTTTTGCTCACCACCAGTATTTATCACTCTTGTTTCCTTTTAATCTTTCCATTTATTTCTAATTTTAATAAAAAAGTCTTTTTTATTTTCCATTTCTTAAGACATTGTATTTATTTTTTCTTTCTTTCATTTGTTCCTTCCAGTTGCCTCAATTTCTAATATAATTTGTTCATTATTAATCTTGAGTTCAGTAACCCTATTTATTTTAAATATGATGTGTCTTGGTTTGGCCTCTTTGGATTAATCTTTTAAAAAATGTTATTTTATTGATTTCACAGAGAGGAAGGAAGAGGGATACAGGGATAGAAACATCAGTGTTGAGAGAGAATCAATGATAGGCTGTCTCTGGCCCATACCCTACTTGGGATTGAGCCTGCAACCCCAGTGTGTACCCTGACCAGAAATCAAACTATGACTTCCTGGTTCATGGTTTGATGCTCAACCTCTGAGCCATGCTGGCCAGGCCACTTGCAGTTTTGTCAACATGGGTTCTCTTCCATTTGTTCAGATGGTGACTTTATAAGGCACTGGCCAACTGTTTTTGGAGTACTCACTGGAAAAAGCAGTACTCAGATTCTGACTTTGAATTTTCAGCATTAATAGTGTGTTAAGTCCATGTACATGGCATAATATCATTTTGATGTAGTCACACAATGACTACAATCATATTAGATAGAATAATAATAAATAAGGCTAATTAACAAATAACACAAGAGTTATAGATTTACTAGAGTCCTGGTACACGAATTTGTGCACAAGTGGGGTCCCTTGGCCTGGCCAGCGATAA
>NW_006284838.1:3533-5795 GCF_000327345.1 Myotis davidii | reverse complement strand
GTTTTGTATTCAGATTCCCATCATTCATTCATTCCTAGGGCAATCTCTTTTGCTCACCACCAGTATTTATCACTCTTGTTTCCTTTTAATCTTTCCATTTATTTCTAATTTTAATAAAAAAGTCTTTTTTATTTTCCATTTCTTAAGACATTATATTTATTTTTTCTTTCTTTCATTTGTTCCTTCCAGTTGCCTCAATTTCTAATATAATTTGTTCATTATTAATCTTGAGTTCAGTAACCCTATTTCTGATTTTTGCTAATTATTCATGTTTTCCCTTCATGTCCTGAATCCTTTTGATGTCTTTTAGCTCATTTTAAAGTAGTGAGCAATAGTTTCGGTTTGTTTTGTGGGCACATCTTTATAGCTTGCTCCCATAGTCTGTAAAGAATTTTGTCTGCTCCTGATTCTCATTTTTGTCTTATAAGACCTATGATTGAGATTTAATTTCACACTTATTTTTTTGCTCCAAATATTTTTTTCTGTTATTGTTTTCTTTATTATTCGACCAGAGAGACATAAACAGTATGATTTACGGTGATTTGAGGTCTTTCTGTTTTTTTTTTTTTAATGTGGAATATTTTTTCTGATCTCTTAGATGAGGCAATGTTCAATTTTAATCCAGCTCCCAGAAGTTTCTGAGTGAGGGACACACACAAAGGGATTCTGGAATCTTCTTTTCGAGTTCTCACGGGCTAGGCTGCTGTGTTCTTTGGCACTTTTTCTCCTGGCCCCTCACACTGGCCAGGTTTCTGGAGAGCAAACCCCTTCCCAGTTTCAGCTGCTCTTCTCAAGTCGGCCCATGATGTTGTACAGAGAACTTTATTGACTCTCTGAGGCGACTCCTCAGTTCCAAAGAATCCCACGCTCACTGCTGCCTTTGTCTTCTTCCCACATAAACAGTGGGGCAAGGCCTGTCTTGTGGCTATTGGTGTATTTTGCAGTTCATGGAAATACCTTGAAACCTACTTGCTGTGTCTGTGTAAATATTGTCCATGTATCTCTGGTTTCCCTCTGTAGTTGCCGTCTGTTGTTATGAAGGAATTCCAGAGACTGAAAGGTCTTACAAGGATCTGGCATCAGAAGAATGTAGTCTCTTTTACAAAGCATTGCAATTGCAATAAATGCATAGCTTAGGTTTATTAAGTAGCCTTTTAGGGCCTCAACCACTGAGCCATGCTGGCCAGGCTGGAAATTTTTTGTGTTAATAAATATACATCTACCCCATCATAGAACAATCAGAGACACTTGTTATATTCCATGTAAGCCTACAACTTGTAAACTACTTTCTCTCTCTGGGCCTCAGTTTTCTCACCTGGAAAATGAGTGAACCAGGCTAGCTGACAGGTCCATTTCCAGATCACTCACTACGGAAAAGCACTGGTCTTCACACCTTTAGCTTGATGTTTTGAATTGCTGCACACCAATGATTATATCACAAGTTGTCATAAATTTCTATAAAAATAAGGCTAAGAAAATAGAAGTCCTGCTATCTTCACTCATCTCAAAGATTTAGCCTTAAAAGAATATGAAAAAAGTAGCAATCACATTTAAGCCTCCAGAGCATGAACAGGTGTGCAGGATTTTTCCGTGTCTTTACCTGCTTCGGCCTGAGCAGCTGAAAGTCATCTATGTTTTCCACTGAAGAAGGCGTCTGGCTTGGATTTACACGTGTTTTGCAGGACATATAAAATGTACAGAATACTGTGATGAGTTTAAACATCTGCAAAAACAATATTTCTGGGCTTTCACGTACTCTTTTTAAGTTAATTGATATTTTGCATGTAAGTAAAGACCCTGCCGTTTCATTTTCTGTCAGAAGTTATTCTCAGTAAGTACTATTAAACCCAACTAAAAATAAGTGATGTGTTCTCATGTGCACTTGCACGAAGCTAAGATCAACGCTAGATAAGAAATTAACTTGATTTGGGGATGGGCGGATGAGGATCCATTACCTGAGATGATCTCTGTCTCTCTGCAGATACTGACTGGCTCCTAGTTAAAGTGCGCATTTAATTTTCTCCAGTCTCTTGTGAGAAGACAGGCTTTTCACCTGGCTGATTGATTTATCTAATGAATTTAGAGTCTCTCCATCATGTGCAAGTCTGTTACTCGGGACGCTCATCTGCCCATTGAACACTGACTGCCCCCGTTAGCCCCTTCCTCAACCACCTCCTCATGGAGCAGATTCTCCATCCTCCCTCCCACCCTCCCTTTTTTCCTTCCTTCATTTGTTCCTGCCTGCCTTGCCTTTCTTTCCTC
>NW_006284838.1:1322-2255 GCF_000327345.1 Myotis davidii | reverse complement strand
TTTTTTTGTAAATAGAGTTTTTTTTTTTTTTTTTTTTTTTTTTAAAATATATTTTATTGATTTATTACAGAGAGGAAGGGAGAGAGATAGAAAGTTAGAAACATCGATGAGAGGGAAACATCGATCAGCTGCCTCCTGCACATTCCCCACTGGGGAATTGCCTGCAACCCAGGTACATGCCCTTGACCGGAATCGAACCTGGGACCCTTCAGTCCACAGGCCGACGCTCTATCCACTGAGCCAAACCGGTTTCGGCCATATTTGGCCAATTTTAACCCATTCATTGATGGTTTTTTGCTGTCACTTGCATCAATAGCAAGCAGTGGATTTCAGTGAGGAAGAAATGTGACTAACCCTTTAGTATATGGGATTAATGAATAACATTGTTTTTATTTGGGGGGGAAGGTGTTTAATCAGTATGAGAAAACTAAAGCTGTCTATACAAAGTCATGATCAATCTAGTTGAGGTGTGGGTTAGACACAAAATGGAGGTTACAAAATCTGAATCACTCAAGAAAAAATGAAGAGACATTTTAACTTAACCAACTCTGAGCAGTTTTTCAAGTTTAAACATCTTATGAGGATGGGGACACATTTGCAGACTCAAGCCTTGAATAAATGACTGCCCTTCCTCAAAAGGGCCAGCTTTCTTCTCCTGGTATTTAGCTAGATTAATGAACACCTGTTATTACAACTTAACTTTACAATAATCATGTATTCTAATGAGCAAAGTATGTTGAAATCACAGAATCTGGTGGCATTTTTCCTGATATGCTTGACAGAAATAAACCAAGAATAAAACTTGCAGGAGCACTTACTAAATGATTGCTAATGGACTGACTGAATGACGCCATGCGTTGTGTAGCACTCTGTGGTTTGTACCAACATGCCCCCAATACTGTATACCTTTAATTCCCATTCAAGACAACAGTT
>NW_006284838.1:0-1307 GCF_000327345.1 Myotis davidii | reverse complement strand
CAGAGGCCCTTCATTTCACTGCAACCTCACCAAAGTACTATACATTTTTTCTATAATACAATGGAATTTTCTCACACTCAAGTACAATAGTTATTTGGTGTTTTTGTTCCCATTTATTTATGAGCCCCTTCAATCATAACTTCTTATTTTTCTTTTTGACAACTGGCTTAATTAATGGCATGCAAAAGACACCTAATAAGAACTAAGTAAAATTAAAATACAACACTCACATGAATAGTAATTATTCTGATTGCATTGTCCTCACCTGCATTAGGGAATATTAAAATGTAGTGAGCAAGTTAAAATGCCTCCTTTGAGTTTGTGTAAAACAGTCTTCATTTTAAGTTTCATTTCTGTTATTATTATGTACTAGAACTCAACGCATGAAATTTGTGCAAGAGTAGGCCTTCATTCCTCCAGATGCCTGCACTGGCTTCCCTCTGGCATCCGGGACCCGGGCTTCCCTAGAAGCCCTGGCTTCATCCGGAAGGTTGTCTGGAAGGACTTCTGGTCTACTTAGCATATTATGCTTTTATTATTATAGGTAGATATTTTTGTCATCATATTAACTATAAAGAATATTTCAATGTACTAAGTAGTCAAATGTTTGGCTTTGAATATCAGCTTCCTTTCCGCTGACAATGATTTAAACCCTTATTTTACAAGTGGTGCTCTTTAAGAATAGAAGTGGTGCATGTTTATATCCTAGGCAGCTCTGAAACATTCCTGTGCTGGTATTCTGTGAATCAGAGAACAAATTCTTCAGGGAAAATTTTACAGAACAATACTTGGTATTTCAGGAGTAGAACAGAATGTGAGTATGTGACTGAGTCCACTGAGTTCCAGGAGAGGCTTCGTTTGAATGTAAAAAGCAAGAGTTACACCTGGCCAGTTTGGCACAGTGGTTGAGCCTTGAGCCATGAACCACAAGGTCACCGTTCCGTTCCCAGTCAGGGCACATGCTGTGGTTTTGGGCTGTCTCCCCAGTAGGAGGCACTCAGGAAGCAGTCAATTGATGATTCTTATCATTGATGTTTCTATCTCTCTCTCCCTCTCTCTTGATCTCTGAAATAATTCAGGTAATTCAGGAAGGGATATATGATCTATAAGTCAGGGAGCATAAAGGGACAATTTTGTTAGGTAGAATGGTTTCTCAGTGTAGCCACTCTTTTCTCATGTGATGTGTATAGAAAGATATACACTGTAATGTTAACCATTGCGCAGTAGAGTGTAGAGGATAAAAAGTGCACCATATATAGATGGCATTGTAAACTAAGTATTTCAATTAATTGATAATAAATGAGTCC
>NW_006284837.1:84024-85209 GCF_000327345.1 Myotis davidii | reverse complement strand
AACTGAGCTGTGTCTGAGCTCCATCATCATTCCCACTGGAACATGCACCTGGGTCCTACCTGGGCTTGGTACTAAGACTGAGTTTCCTCTTACCATTTCTTACTTTTTAAAAAAAATTTCTTTATTCATGTATTTAGTTTTCTTCATCCTCATCCAAAGACATTTTCCCACTTATTTTTAGACAAAGTGGAAGGATGCAGGCGAGGCAGAGAGTTATTCGGACACATTGAGTAGTTGCCTCCTGCAGGCATGCATCCAGGTTGCAACTGAGGCCTGTGCCCTTGACAGAAATTGAACCAAGGACCCCTCAGTCTGAAGTATGATGCTCTATACACTGAGCCTCATGGACTAGGACCCCTCCCACCATGTCTAATTAACACTGTGGAGGCCCCAGCACTTCATGCAGGCAGCCAGCGTCCTGCCAGGTGGACCAACACACCTGGGTGTTGTCTGTGTTGATGGGATGAGGGGAACTAGGAGGGACAGGCCCCCAGAAAGGCAGCCCCAGGTGCCAGGGTACAGGGGTTCATGGGGAGCGGGGCTGGAACCTCTCTCCAGAGACTTAATGAGGAAGAACCACCAGACCCCCTCTCCTGCAGGCTGATGCTGGGCCTCGCTGTGGGGAACCCACCTGAAGGCAGGTGGTCAGGCACCATGAGGGCTGAGGGAAACACAAACCTACATTAGGGAAAAGTCCATTTTCCCAGGTGCCAGGAAGAGAAAGGGACTTCCTCCCTCCGTTACCTTCAACATTCATGCAAGTTTCAATGTCAGTTTAAAAGCTCACTGAGCACCTCCCCAGCTTTACCCCCAAGCGTGTTTTCTGGGGACCTTGGAACCATCTCTGAAGTGTGACCACGAGGGGGCACCCTCTCCCCCCTTCTGTGGAAGGAAGGGGGCAGCCAGACCTCAGAGGGCTCCAGGCTCCCAGGACAAACCTACTTCCTGTCCTACAGAGGCAGGAGGTCTCATGTTCCCTGGGATCAGGTCAGTGAGCAAACACATGAGGCCCCTCCAGTCACCAGGGGATTTAGGGTGAACTCTGGGTGACAAGTGGTGCTGCCAAGTTCCTCCTGAGGCTGCACCTCTGTGAAAGCTGTGTTTCTGTGGATGGTTTCCCACAAGAACTCAGTTCTCTCCCCGTATCTGCTACTTTGCCAGCCCCACACTGGAAACACCACTGAA
>NW_006284837.1:78799-80229 GCF_000327345.1 Myotis davidii | reverse complement strand
CAAGCATGATCGGAGAAGTGGGGGCCTTTGCCCGACCCCCCAGGTGTGATGGAGAAGCGGGGGCCTTTGCCCCGCCCCCCAGGCATGATCAGAGAAGCAGAGGCCTTTCCCGGCCCCCAAGCAGTGATTGGAGAAGCGGGCCCTTGCCCCCACCCCCAGCAGTGATCGGATAGGCGGAGCCTTTGCCCAGCCCCACAGGCATAATCGTAGAAGCTGGGTCTTTGCCCGGCCCCCCAGCTGTAATAGGAGAAGTGGGGGCCTTTGCCCCACCCCCAGGCATGATAGGGAAATTGAGGAGCTTTGCCCTGCTCCCAGGTGTGATGTGAGAAGCGGGGCCCTTTGCCCGGCCCCCTGGCATGATCGGAGAAGTGGGGGCCTTTGCCTGGCCCCACAGCGGTGATGGGAGAATCGGGGGCCTTTGCCCAGCCTCCCGGCATGATTGGAGAAGTGGAGGCCTTTACCTGGCCTCCCAGGGGTGATCTGAGAAGCAGGGCCCTTTCCCGGCCCCCCAGCGGTGATTGGAGAAGCGGGGCCTTTGCCTGGCCCCACAGGCATGATCGTAGAAGTGGGGGGCTTTGCCGGCCCCCCCAGTTGTGATCGGAGAAGCTGGGGGCTTTGTTCAGCCCCCCAGGCATGATTGGAGAAGCGGAGGCCTTTGTCACGCTCCCCAGGCATGATCGGAGAAATGGGGAGCTTTGCCCAGCTCCCCTGGTGTGATGTGAGAAGCGGGGGCCTTTGCCCAGCCCCCCAGGTGTGATGGGGGAACTCGGGGCCTTTGCCCCACCCCCCAGCGGTGATCCGACAAGCCAGTGAGGCAGGGACGAGGCTGCACTGACACCTAAGTAGATCGCAAGCACCTTTCAAACTGCACGGGTAAAACCCCATGAGAACCTTTCAAACTGTGCGGGTAAAAACCCCTGAGACCGAGTCCTGGTTACCACATGGATCAGAGCACCTTTCAAACTGCAAACCCCATGAGAACAGGTCCTGACCACCAGGTAGATCGGGAGCACCTTTCAAATGCAAGCCCCCTGCGACCAGGTCCTAGCCACTATGTAGATCATGAGCACCTTTCAAACTGCAAACCCCATGAGACTGGATTCTGGCTGCCATGTAGATCTCCAACACCTTTCAAACTACGTGGGTAAAACCCATGAGACTGGGTCTTGGCCTCTATGCGTGCTGCCACATAGATCTTGGAGGGCCAGCAGCTGCCTCTTCCCTGCCTCTCCCATCCTTTCCCCCACCGGTGATCAGAGAAGTACCTATATTTTTTTCAAAGTACCTGTATTTTTTAATAATTTCTTGACAATGTAAAAGAATTTTACATTATGATCCAAGGGTGGCGGGGTGAGGAGAAGGAGCAGCAGAAAAATCCAACAAATAAAAAGGGAAACAGAAATGCATGGTGGAGGGGATTTGAAGGGAGG
>NW_006284837.1:74210-78107 GCF_000327345.1 Myotis davidii | reverse complement strand
ATTTTTGAAAATATCTACATCAAATCTGTTTAAATATATTTTCATCTGCATAATATAACATTCTGACAAGACCACCACCACCACCAATGTGGTCAGTGTTGTGCCGATAAATGTTTAATAACTGAGGGACACCCCCCCTCCCTGAGTGCACAAATTTTTGTGCACCAGGCTACTAGTCAGAAAATATATCCCCCAGGTCCCAGATCCTGAGCTGATCATCAAGCTCTGTGGTGCTGAGCGCCCCCTGGTGTCCTGAGCATCCCCTGCAAACTAGCTCAGCTGCCTCCCTCAGGGAGGTTTGTGTCTGGGCTCACACTGA
Organism: Myotis davidii; assembly: GCF_000327345.1. NCBI lineage: Eukaryota > Metazoa > Chordata > Mammalia > Chiroptera > Vespertilionidae > Myotis > Myotis davidii. The sequence continues at coordinate 77,788 of NW_006284837.1, read as the reverse complement.
CTTCGCCTCACTGTGTCTCTTGTACAGTAATACACGGCCGTGTCCTCGGTGGTCACGGAGCTCAGCTGCCGGGATAACTGGTTCTTGGATGTGTCTCTGGAGATGGAGGTTCAGCTCTTGAGGGAAGGGGTGTAGTAAAGGTTTCCATCATTATTTATGCACCTCATCCACTCCAACCCCTTCCCTGGTGGCTGGCGGATCCAGCTCCAGCAGTAACCACTGGTGATGGAGTAACCAGTGACAGTGCAGATAAGGGAGAGAGTCTGCGAGGGGTTCACCAGTCCTGGGCCCGACTCCTGCAGTTGCACCTGGGACAGGACACCTGGGACAGAGAGAACACAGTGAGTCCTTTGCTCAGATGCAGGATCCCCATCTCTTCACGTCTAAGCCCTTGAGTCACTCACATCTGGGAGCTGACAGTAGGAAGAGGAAGAGCCACATGGAAGTCATGCTCTGGCAGGTGAGGTCCTCGTCCCCCAGACAGTATTCTCCAGGGTGAGGAGGCTCTGAATTTAAGTGGATGCCAACTTTGTGTGTCTGTTGTGTGTCTGGTGGCCATGTAGGCATTTGCATATGGGAGGTGTCTGCACATACAAAGGGCAAGAGGTGAGCGGAGGCCGGGGTCTCTGGGGCTCCTCCTGGAAGAAGGTGCTGACTGTGCCCTCAGAGAATCAGGCCCTCCTTGGGGTCCTGGTCACTGTGCCCAGGGACCTCTTCTTCCATAGCAGGAGATGTGCTGCAAGAGGTAGTCAGGAAGTGGGATGTGGGAGCAATCAGTGACTCCTTAGCGATAAAATCAATGGCCTCTTCTTCCAGGGATATTTGTAGATGTAGATATAGATATAGATATAAATACAGATATATATATAGATATATAGATCTTTTTCAAAATATAATTTTCTTCATTTTTAGAAAGAGAGAAGGGAGAGGCATAGAGAGATAGAAACATCCATGAGAGACAATTATGGATTGGCTGCCTCCAGCATGGCCCCCACTGGAGATGTAGACAGCATCCCCATCGTGAGCCCTCACTGGGAATTGAACCAGTAACTCCTTGGGTCATGGGTTGACACTCAACTGCTGAGTGACCTGAGCCAGGCTGAATAGAGAAACATTGATGTGAGAAATACTGATCAGTTACCTCCCATTTATGCCCATACTGTGAATCAAACCTGCAATATTTTCATTTATTTATTGAATTGTTTTTTTAATTGATATCAGAGAGGAAGGATGAGGGAGAGAGAGAGACACAGAAACATCAATGATGAGAGAGAATCATTGATTGGCTTCCTCCTGCACACTCCACACTAGGGATGTTGCACAAACCTGGGCATGTGCCCTGACTGAATGGAACAGTGACCTCCTGGTTCAGAAGTCAATGCTCAACCACTGAGCCATGCTGGCCAGGCTGTTCCTACACTTTTAGGATTCACAGAGCTCCCTGTGTACCTGGGCTCTGGTCAGTGGGACATTGGAAACATTATAGGTGACCAGGCACCAACTGTTCCCTGACAGCCCTCTGACTGCAGTGGTCACGGGCTTCTCCACCACGATGCTCTGCAGTTCACGGCCTCCCCTGGAGGTTCCCTCAGCACAGGTGTGAGCTACTGGAGGTGCTCTGAGGTCAGTGCTCAGTTGTGTCTACTCCTGTGGGGCCCCCAAAGCCTGATATCAGATGTGGGCACTGCACGTGGGCACTGCAGGGTGGCTGAAGCTGCCTGAGTGGCCCTGGCCCCAGCATCTCAGGGAGGGACTGGCACAGCAGATGGGCATGAGGGCATGTGGGGGTGCATTTAAGGCAAATCCTACCAGGGTTGGAAGGAGTGGGCAGAGTGCAGCCCTATGCGATGTCCTTTGCAGGCCTGATGGGGTGAGAATGCGGGCGGCAGAGGACAGAGGGTGAGGATGGTATTGTGTCTGCAGAGCCTGGAGGGACAGCAGAGGTAGGTGGGGACCAAATCTCCTTCAGCAGGTTCTCAGGATCCCGGTGGATTCTCTAGGGTAAGCGGGACAGGTGTTGGGACGTGTCCAGCAAGACTATGTTTAGAGATCCCCAGGGTACAGAGCCCAGCAGGGCTGTGACAGCCCCCATCACTGGGCCTCCTTCCTGCCTCCATCCCAGGATGCCCTGAGAGCTGGGTACTGCTCCGAGGCTCACACAGTGGCAGTGCTCGCAAAGTATGATCCTAACCCACCTTGTATATCCAAGTCAGTGAGAAGCTTGTGGCTAACTGCCCCAAAGGGCTCCTCCATGAATATAGCGAGGGGCAGAAGACTCCAAGGTGAGTTTTGGGGCCTGGAATCCCCACCCCTGCTCAGCACTGTGTGGGAGGATGGGGCACATAGCGCTCAGTGAGGAGGACAAGCATCCCTTTTCCTTGTCAACCCAGAAAGCTACCATCAGGGACGTGGTGACCGGAAGGGCACAGATGAGAATCGACCAGATCTGAAACACAGCCACTTCCTACTTTTTTTGCCTGCAGAGAATCTAATTAAAGCCACAACGAAGGAAGCAGGAACTGTCCCAGGGACAACAGGAGGGAAGAAAGCATTGACCCAAATAGGAAGCCCTCACAATTCCTCAAGGGACAGCCTCTGAGCTGGAACCTGGGTTTGCCGGTCCTGAGTGCCCCGCCCCCCATGTCCTGAGAGCCCACTGCAGCCCAGCTCTGCTGCCTCCTTCAGGAAGATTTGTGAAAACATGAGGCCATCCACACAGAAGAGTAACCGCATGAATGTCCCCTATGTGACAAAGCTCTCAATCAAAGATCTTACCAGAGAAAAGCAGGATTTAGTCAATCCGGGCAAGCGATGCTATCAATGTCAGTAGTCAAAGCCCTGGCCTGAACCAGCACCGGAGAATGCACACAGGGCAGAAACCACATGTATGTCCCATGTGTGGGAAGGCTTTCGGTCAAAAGTCAGAGCTGACGACACGTTACCACATAACACGCACCAGACAGAATCCATGTGAGTGCGGTCAGTGTGGGAACGCCTTCAGTCAACATGCGATTCTTATAAGACACCAGAGTTCTAAGCAAGTCAGCTATGTGGAAAATCCTCCAGTCATGGTTCTTCTCTTAGAAAACATGACGGAACGAAACAAAGGAGAGGGAATCGTGAAACACCAACATTGCTTTACACATTATTCACTCGAGTGAAATGATGCAGGGTAAAATCAGGTGAAACCTTTTGTTCATCAAACATTTGTCATATACGTGACCATGCACAGTGTAAAAACCAATGTGTCTGAAAGACGAGGCATTCGCTGATCACTTATTTCTTACTCAAATATCCCACACCAAGGATACAGCAATGCCAAATGGAAACACACATACTTAGTTGTTTTTATATTAGAAAATATGAGGGCATGTGTGCTGTGTGTGTGTGTGTGTGTGTGCACATCTGCCTGTGTGAACACTTGTAAAGAGCCCTTCAACACACAGCTCAGCAAGTAATGAAATGTCTGTGGAAATGAAAGTTGTTTATAGAACTGTTACAGCCATTGCGGGAAGCTAAGTTGATCTGGAAACTTTGAATGTAGAATTTTGTAAGAAATTCATCTTTCAGGAAAGCAC
>NW_006284837.1:69252-74130 GCF_000327345.1 Myotis davidii | reverse complement strand
ACCCTGTTTTTTGTTGAGACATCGTGGAGCAGGGGGCCTCCAGTCCCAATTTACAACCCAAGGAATTGGTTGGGTTATCCCTTGTGCGCACCGAAGAGCCAGTGTTCCCCGCTGGCCCTGTGTTCCCAGCCAGTGTTGTGCTCAGGGCGGGTCCTGTGCTCCTGGCTGGCTTTGTGCTCCTCGCTGGCCCTGCGCTCCACACTCGCCCTGCACTCCCTGCCTCCCCGGTACACCACGGGGGCCCTGGTTTCGGCAGCCTCCCTCCGCACAGACCCTTGCAAGTCTTCCAAGCAGCAGATCCCAGCATCTCCAGCTCCAGCCAGGCCTGCTGCGACCCTGTGCAAGGCGTCCAGGGCAAGGTCACCGCTGTAACTGCTCCAGCTCCAGATCCAGCTCCAGCCCCACATCCAGATCAAGCTCCAACTCGAGATCCAGATCCAGCTCCTTCTTCAGCTCCAGCTCCTGCTCCAGCTCCAGCCCCAGATCGAGATCCTGCTCCAGCTTGAGGTCCAGATCCAGATCCAGCTCCTTCTCCAGCTCCAGCTCCAGCTCTAGCTCTAGATCTAGCACGAACTCCAACTCCAGCTCCTTCCGAGGCCACACTCTCGCCTCAGGGCCCCGACAACGTAGGGAATTTCTCTTCAGACCCTGATTTCACAGACCTGCTCTCAGCCTATTGCTTCTTGGAGGAGCCCTTGTCCTCCCCCAGGCCCTGGTACGACTTTGTGGGTGACAGCGAGGTGGACCTCTTCCAGTTACTGGATCTTCAAGGGAGTGTGTCCCCGCCAAGTCCTGCAGATGCCGCGGGACCAGAGGGGACCATGGTGTGAGCCCACGCGGGTGTGAGAAGCGCCGGTCAGTGCGTCTTCGCCGCCAGTTGCTCGCCTGCTGAGTAGGCGCACCTCCAAGCATCCACCCTGGGGAGGTGGCCTGGGCTCTGCAACCCCCCCCACCCCCTTTGGTGGCCACTGCGCATGCGGGCCTGGGCTGCTGCGTCCTTGGTCCAGGCTGAGCCCATTAGGGTGCACGTGACCTGGCTGCCGCTTCACAGCGCTGAGAGCGCAATAGCTGCTGCTGGTGCGGGACCCACTGGAGAGCTGCTTCCCAGAACCTTCCCAAGGACCCAGCCCAGCCTCCACGCTCCTCCTGGCAGCGTGTCCCGGCGCCCGTAGGACTTGGCGACCTTTGGAAGTGTGCACATCTGCGACTCGCGGCTTCCTGGTGCTTTTCCCATCGCATTCCCTGGACTCGGAGAATTCACCCCCTTCTCGTGGCATCATTGAACACCGGGAAGACGCATCACGTCTTGCGGGAGGGGGGGAGTTATTTTACTTATTTTCTTTTAGGTATTATGCTGTATGGAATGTTTTATTAAATTCCTCTGCATATACTTTTTATCCCATACTAATACAATTCTGCACAATATGTCGTGCTTGTGATTGGGTTTCATTTCTGATCATGTCACATCATGTTTGGCATAATGGTTGGACCACAAAGCTCAGGTCCCTGAGAGTAGAGTGGAGTCTGATGTTCCTTGAAATGACTGTAGTTTGGGCTCCACCTGTAGGTCCCTGCCTAATCCCTTTCCCACAGTCAAGGTCATCCCCACCCTAAGGGGCACTAAAAGCCCTTAGGAATTCACCCTCCAAAGGTGCCCCTCCCTTGTGGTCCTTCGGCAGCCTCCGGGCCCCTCTCAGAATCCCTCAGTCCACGCCCACCCTAACCCCATCCGAGGAGGACTCCCTGACCTGGACGACTTCAGAACATGTCCAGAATCCTACCTCTGCCCCCACCATGCCGTGAGAATGAGGGCTCTCCACAGCTTCTAGAAGAAGGGTGCCAAGGGCTGAGAGGAGTGATGAATTTACTCATAGATCAGCCGTGTCCCCACATTCCTCAATTCATGTAAGAAAGAAACCAGATGTCAGCCAACAGTGCGGAAAGTCACCTGGACTAGAAGAATGCCTCAGTAGACACAATGACATCCACACCACAGTGTTACCGTGGGCTACCCTTCAGGAATGTTTTCAACCTCAGAGGGCAGAACATGACTCACCCGAGAGAGACACCAGGTGAATGTCATCTACGAGGGAAAGGCTTTCTGCAACGATCTGGGCTTAGAAACCACAATGCAATGCGCAACGGAGAGAAGCCTAATGAGTGTGGTGAGGGTGGGAAAGCCTTCAGTCAGAGTTCTTTCCTTAGACAGCATGAGGCCATCCACACAGGAGAGTAACCACATGAATGTCCCCTATGTGACAAAGCTCTCAATCAAAGATCTTACTACAGAAAAGCAGGGTTGAGTCCATCCGGGCAAGCAATGCTGTAAATGTCAGTAGTCAAAGCTCTGGCCTGAACCAGCACCGGAGAATGCACAGGGGGCAGAAAACACATGTATGCCCCATGTGTGGGAAGGCTTTCCGTCAAAAGTCTGAGCTGACGACACATTACCACATAACACAGACCAGACAGAATCCGTGTGAGTGCGGTCAGTGTGGGAATGCCTTCAGTCAACACGAAAATCTCATCAGACACCAGTGTTCCTACACGTGAGAAGAGCCCTAGGCAAGTCAGCTATGTGGAAAATCCTCCAGTCATGGTTCTTCCCTTAGAAAACATGACGGAACTCAACAAAGGAGAGGAAATCGTGAAACACCAACACTGCTTTACACATTATTCACTCGAGTGAAATGATGCAGGGTAAAATCAGGTGAAACCTCTTATTCATTAAACAGCACTTGTCATGTACCTGACCCAATTCACAGGGTAGTTGTTTATAGAACTGTTACAGCCATTGCGGGAAGCTAAGTTGATCTGGAAACTTTGAATGTAGAATTTTGTAAGAAATTCATCTTTCAGGACAGCACTGCTTGCCGATATTTGAACAATAAAATCTGTTGCGAAAGAAGCAAAGTGTCAGTGTGTTAGTTTTCCTTATGCAGTTTTGAACACATCCATTCAGGTTCACACAACCCTTTCCCCGATGGCTGCTTGGAGACCTGGCAGCTCCCTCCGTCTATGTTTTCTTGAACACGATCTGGTAAAGACACAGCCAAAATCTTCTGCCTTAGGTGCTAGATGCCTCTGCATGATGAGACCCTGCTCAGGCAAGTTCATTTGGGCATATCAAGGGCTCTCACGAAAAAAATCTTGGTGGGACATCATTCTACGTCTCTGCTAAGTGGGGCTAGTTGACAGAGTTCTAGACAATTTTCTTTTTTTTCTTTTTTTTTTTTTTTGTTCGTTACACACCCTGTTTTTCGTTGAGACATCGTGGAGCAGGCGGCCTCCAGTCCCAATTTACCACCCAAAGGAATTGGTTGGGTTTCCCTTGTGTAAGTCAGGGCCATCAACTTTGTGGACATCAACGTGCTCTCAGGGTAGAAGCAGTTCAGATGGCGAGCTGAATCTAGCAAGGAGATCTCACAGTGTGGTGTCCTTTTGCATTCCAAAACGCAGGTCATCGTCTCTCACGTGGATTCTAATAAACCCCCGTCGGGAACAGCACACTACCGAGTCCTCTTGAGGGCAGGGCCACGGCTGTCTGGCCACCTATGTGTGCCAGGCTCTAGGGCAGGCACGGGGTGCGGGCAGCTGCTTGGTCAAAGGACTAATCAATGATTGCGCCTCCCCGAGCGCCCCGCCTTCCCCACCCCCACCCCAGCCCACCCCTACACGTGGGCTGGCGGGAAAAGAAAGCAGGCCGTCACGAAGCGCGCGCATGCACACACCTGCACAAGGTGCGGGGTCCGAGAGCAGTGCTGCCTGGAGCCCCATTGGTTGGTACCATTGGGTGGCAAGTGCCTACCAGGTGTTTAAGGCGGCACTCTCAGGGCTGTGAGCCCGAGCTTCAAGCGCAGAGGTCCCAGGATCATCCAGGATGCTAGACCCTGGGTTTCCCACCAGCTCCCAGTTGTCGCCAACCCCCTCGAGGAAGAGGAGGCGGCTGTGCTGGCCTCGCACGGTGTTCAGAGCAGAACAGCTGCGGGTCCTGGAGGAATTCTTTGAGGGGAAACCTTATGGGACCTATGAGGAACGTGAGACCCTGGTGGCCAGGCTGAACCTGCAGGAGGACCAAGTGAGGGCGTGGCTCAAGAACCACAGGGCCAAAGAGCAAAGGCTGCAGGGACTGAGCAGGCAGCAAGGCCAGGGAGTCCAAGCTGCCCCCAGGAACTGGGAATCTGCCCCCATCAGCCCTTGCCTACACCCTCGTCTGCAATCCCTGTGTCCCAGGAGGGCCCTTTGCTTCCTGCCAGCCCTGTGCTGTGTGCCATTCCTGTGCTCCCTGAGGAGCCAGTGTTCCCCGTGGGTCCTGTGTTCCCAGCTGGCTCTGTGCTCCCTGTAGGCCCTGGGCTCCCTGCTTGCCCTGTGTTTCTGGCCTGTCCTGTGCTCCCGGCGGGTCCTCTGCTCCAGGCCGGCTTTGTGCTTCTCTCTGGCCCTGTGCTCCCCACCAGTCCTGCACTCCCTGCCGCCCCCATATACCTTGGGGGCCCGGGTTTCTGCATCTGCCCTCTGCACAGACCCTTGCAAGTCTTCAAAGCAGCAGATCCCAGCGCTTCCACCTATAGCCAGGCCTGTTGCGTCCCTGCTGCCTCCCTGCTCTAGGTGTCCAGGGCATGGTTCCCGCTACACCTGATCTTGCTCCTGATCTGGCTCCATCTGAGGCAATAGTCTCGCCTCAGGGCCTCGACAATGTCAGGAATTTCTCTCCAGACCCTGATTTCACAGACCTGCTCTCACCCTATTGCTCCTCAGAGGAGCCCTTCTCCTCCCCCTGGCCATGGTATGACTTGATGGCTGGCAGCATATGACTTTGTGACTGACGTTGGACTTTTCTAGTTACTGGATCTTGGAGGGAGTGTGGCCCCTCCCCGTCCT
>NW_006284837.1:59321-67517 GCF_000327345.1 Myotis davidii | reverse complement strand
AGGACGGGAAGGGGGAGGGGTAGGGAGAAGGGAGACGCAGACACAACGAAGCTGGCCTTGGAAGTCATGGGAGGCAAAGGCTGGAGTTGATGTGAATAAAATGTATATAGGTTTGTATATTAGGTCTCAGCCCAGGATGCCAGAGGCCACCAGCAGCTGGAGGCTGGAGGCAAGGTGCTCCCCAGAGCCCTCAGATGGAAAGGGGTCCCGCTGGCACCTTGATCTGTGACTCCTGGAATCTGGACTCTCAGGGAATTCCTTTCTGTTCTTGTTAGCCACCTCTTTGGTAGCAGGGGGACCCCTTATCTTGCTCCTGATCTGGCTCCATCTGAGGCAATAGTCTCGCCTCAGGGCCTCGACAATGTCAGGAATTTCTCTCCAGACCCTGATTTCACAGACCTGCTCTCACCCTATTGCTCCTCAGAGGAGCCCTTCTCCTCCCCCTGGCCATGGTATGACTTGATGGCTGGCAGCATATGACTTTGTGACTGACGTTGGACTTTTCTAGTTACTGGATCTTGGAGGGAGTGTGTCCCCTCCACGTCCTGCAGATGCCATGGGACTAAAGGGGACCAGGGTGTGTGCCCACGCGGGTCAGAGAAACTTAGGTCAGTGCGCCTCCACCTCCAGTTCCTCATGTGCAGAGTCAGTGCATCTCTAAGTGTCCACCCTAGCGAGGTGACCTGGTCTTTCCCCCCCCACAACTCTCTTTGGTGGCCACTGTGAAAGCTCTCAGCAGCGGGCTGGGGCTGCTGCGTCAGTGGTCCAGGCTGAGCCCGTGATGGCGCACATGACCTCGCTGCAGGTTCTCAGGTCTGCGAGCGCAATAGCTGCTGCTGGTGCGAGACCCACTGGAGAGCTTCTGCCGAGAACCTTCCCAAGGACCCAGCCCAGCCTCCATGCTCCTCCTGTCAGTGTGCTCTGACGCCCGTAAGACTGGGTGAGCTTTTGGAGTGTGCACATCTGCCACTCGCGGCTTCCTGGGGCTTTTCCCATCGCATTCCCTGGACTTGGAGAATTCACCCCCTTCTCATGGCATCATTGGACACCGGGAAGACGCATCACGTGTTGTGTGGGTTAATTTTACTTATTTTATTTTATGTATTATGCTGTATGAAATGTTTTATTAAATTCTGCTGTATATACTTTTTATCCCATGCTAATAAAATTCTGCAAATTCAGGTCCTCGCCGTTTCCTTCCAGTTCACTGGTCTGGATGTAAAAGCGCACATAGGCCCGTTGGCTCAGGGCCACAGACACGTCGCAGGCAGTAACCTGGGCGTGGTCCATCATGTGCCATGGTCTGCCCGCCGCTCAGACTTAGCAGATGTAGTGACCCCTGTGGCAGGTGCGGCCCGCGTGTACCAGCAGGGTGTAGAGGCTTTACAGCAGCAGCCCGCACCCAGCCACCACAGGGACAGGTAGGGTCTCTGGTCCAGGCGCTCAGGGTAGCGCACCTCTGTCTCCACCTTGCTGTCTGCCAGTGCAGAGAAGCGCTTCAGCACCAGCGTGAGCACTGGGGGGCCCCGTGCAGTTGCAGAGTCTTGGTGGCTGGCACCTTCCGGAGGAATGCACCACACTGGTAGCCATCGGTCCTGGCCAGCCGCTGGGGCCTCCTCAGCAGGTCCAGGGCCTGGGTCACACTCTGCGCCCCCTGGATGTCCAGGCCGATGTCCAGGTAAAGGTACAGGGTGTCTGACACGCCGTGACAGCAGAGACACTGGATTTGAGATCTCCAGTGGCCTCCAAAGACCCTGTGGATCAGGGTGGCGTCCTCCTGGGAGGGCCTGCCCGGCGGCTGTGGTAGTGGCGGCTGAGGCGATGGCGGAGGCGGCGGCCGCTTCTCCCGCACACAGGCCCGCTGCAGGGCGTCCAGCGTGAAGAGGTGGAATTCGTGGGCATCATCCTGCTGGCTGGCGTGGAAGCCCCTGTGCAGTTTCACCTTGGACACGATGACGTACCCGGGCCGCAGGAGGGCCCGTGTCACGTGAGCCTGCAGGGCACGCGGGGTGTAGTACGCGGGCTGCCCTCAGGCCCTGGAGAACAGCCCTAACAGCAGGTAGCGGGCCATGGGCGGGGTGTAGCTGAGGCACTGCAGGGCTGAGTTCACGTAGCAGGTTTGCCAAGGTTCTGGAGCCTGGCCCCCACCGTGCGGGGTCTCCCCCGGCTGCAGCTCCCACTCGGAGGGGTCTTGGCGGGAGCCAGCGGGCTGGCGGGGCGCACCCTCTCTTCCTGGGCGGTGGGGATGGTTTCTGAGGCCCACGGGGTCCCCAGTGGACTTCAGCAGCCCCTTCACTGAATCCAGCGGATTCGAGCTTCGGGGGCTGCCTGATTTCAGACTCTTCTTTTCCGTGCGCAGAAGCGGCCTCCATGTCCCTGGACAGGGATCTTTTTGAAATCTCTCACCTGAAAGCTCCCTTGGAGAATCACCATACGCCCAGGACTGAGAAGGTCTGCAAATGAAGGCCCTGGGCGGCTCACCCGCCCTTTCATAGCCCCAGAGCGTGGTGGGCTTAGCCACGAGCTCCACCAATCAGTCCCCCCAGGACTGAAGGGTCACTGGTTGGCGTCAAGTTTAGGGTCGGGGCGCTCATGCCCCAGGCAAGCCCCGGCACGCCTTTCAGTTGGCATTCATAGAAGGATCTCAAGAAAAGGTTCTCCTGAACATGGCTGCGCCCTGCACCTGATGCCTCCTATTCCGCCCAGGATGCCAGAGGCCACCAGCAGCTGGAGGCTGGAGGCGAGGTGCTCCCCAGAGCCCTCAGATGGAAAGGGGTCCCGCTGGCACCTTGATCTGTGACTCCTGGAATCTGGACTCTCAGGGAATTCCTTTCTGTTCTTGTTAGCCACCTCTTTGGTAGCAGGGGGACATGGCGACTCTAGGAAATGAATAGGATGCCGTCCTTCAGATGTGCCCTACCTATAACGTTTGTTTTTCAAAACTATTGCATCCAATGAGGTCAGTTGTACTGCAGGTGTGATCAGAATCTGAGCTGAGTATCAAATATGATCCACAGGCCTGAGTCACCAGGCAAAAAGCCAGTGAATCTCCTAGACGTGGGTCACTCGGCAGTAATCTTAATGGCGGACCTTGCACTCTGGTGTGGTGTGTGTGTGTGTGTGTGTGTGTACATACACAGTCACACACAGACATTCCTTGATTTCAATGGTCTGTCGGCATCCATGAGCACCCTTCAGCTCCTGCCTTCTCACAAACAGCGCCCCCTGCTTGACTTTCCCCCCTCAGGTCTACCCAGAATTGGGCAAGTCCAGGCACCTGACTGCCTTTCCCATAGGAGGCTGCAGGAGGGGAGATTGCATTGGCGCCCCTCGACCAGCAGAGGACAGGACAGGCCTGCTGAAGCATTTTCAGAACTTGGAGAGGACTTGGGATATTCCGCATGTGTCCCAGGAGCCCCTTCTCTACGTCTTGCGGGGCGGCATCACTGTTTCCTAGGTTGAAGAGGGGACGATACATATGTAGACAGGCTCGGGTGGGTGGCCCCAGAACAACCATGTTTGGCAATGGCGGATCCGCGGCTGTGCGCTATGGTGGAAACCTGGAGGATGCTCAGGCATCTGGTCACACATTTCCCAGCTTCTCCGGGGTGGCAAGAGCAGTGGCAGCCCATCAGGGAGGGATTAGAAATGTTTTGGGGCCTCTAGTGAGCCACACAAGCCTCCCCGGTGTGCGGGGCTGCTGATCCTGGGAGGGTACCGGGACGTTTTTGTGCATTCGCGGCCATCCTGAGGGCTCTGTTTGTGTGCATGTGCATGTGGTATTTTGTGGAAGAGCAACACTCAAGGAGCCAGTTTGCCGACCAGACGCTATCAACCAGATCTACCTGAAGAAAATCTCATTTGTCTAGAAATGGCTGATTCTGCCTACAACAGACTGGGCTCTTTTCAGCTAGGCCCCCAAGATACGATAGTCAGAATGAAAATTGGGGTCCTGACTGTAAATTGTATGGTTGATACAGGAGCTGAGCACTCAGTAGTCACACAGAAAGTAGTGCCTCTCTCAGGAAAGGAGGTCACCATTATTAGAGCTACTGGGGACCAAACCTCATAGACCATTCTTTCGCCCTGATCAATGCCATCTTGGAGGCCACCAAGTAATTCAGGAATTCCTGTACTTGCCAAACTGTCAGCACCTCTGATGGATAGAGACTTTTTATCCAAAATGGGCAGAAATTACTTTTGCTCCAGATGGCTCAGGACAGCTTTGGCTAGGTGAGGAGACCTCCCCAATGATCCAGTCTTTTGCAGTGCTGAGGGAGGAAGAATGGAGACTTTATAACCCTCAGTCAAAGGCTTCACCATTAGAACCTGAATTAGAGGAAGAATTCCCGCTAGTCTGGGTGGAAGGGAATCCTTTAATCGACTTAAAGACTGGGGCACAGCCTGTTAAAATCCACCAATATCTGATTCCAAGGAGGCACACATAGGAATCCAGGTCCACTTAGACCAGCTGCTTCGGTAGGGACTTCATAAATGATGCCAGTCTCCATGGAACACTCCTCTCTTGCCTGTGAAAAAGCCAGGGACTAATGATTACCACCCCGTGCAGGACCTGTGGACTGTTAATGAGGCTGATATAACCCTGCATTAGGTGCTACCACACCCCTAAACACTTCTGGGACTCATTCCATCAAAGGCGGAATGGTTTCATGTCTAGATCTGAAGGATGCCTTTTTCTATCTTCAGCTGGCACCCTCCAGTCAGCCTTTGTTCGCCTTTGAGTGGGAAAACCCAACTACAGGGATCAAGGAGCATTTCACCTGGACCAGACTGCCACAAGGATTCAAGAATTCCCCTACTCTCTTTAGTGGAGCACTAGCATCTGATCTGTCTAAGTCCCCAGGAATGGACTGGGGTGCATTCTACTTCACTATGTATATGACCTCCTAGTGGCAAGCTCCATGCAAGCTCAGTGCTGGGAAGGAACCCAAATCCTTCTGAGACTCTTTTTTTTATTAAATATATTTTATTGATTTTTTACAGAGAGGACGGGAGAGGGATAGAGAGTTAGAAACATCGATGAGAGAGAAACATCCACCAGCTGCCTCCTACACACTCCCCACTGGAGATATGCCTGCAACCAAGGTACATGCCCCTCACCGGAATCCAACCTGGGACCCTTCATTCCTCAGGCCGACGCTCCATCACTGAGCCAAACTGGTTAGGGTCCTTCTGAGGCTCTTAACTGAAACAGGTTACAGGATGTCCAACAAAAAGGCACAAATCTGTCAGAAAGAAGTCAAGTATCTAGGCTTCCGAATCACCCAAGGGAAACGAAAGCTAGGGACTAAAAGAAAGCAGGCAGTATGTGCCATCCCAGTCCCTAGCACCCATCAGCAGATTCAAGAATTCTTGGGAGCAGGAGGGTTCTGTTGAATTTGGATCCCAAGGTTTTCAAACCTAGCCAAGCCTCTCTATGAAGCTTTGAAAGGGGAAGAGAAAGCACCCATCAACTGGGGTCCTGAGCAGGAAAATACCTTTATCACTATTAAAGCAAAGCTCACTGTGGCCCCAGCACTAGGGCTACCAGATGTGACAAAGAGCTTTAACCTCTTTGTTCACGAGAACAGTGGGGTATCCCTAGGAGTTCTAACCCAGGAGTTTGGACCCTGGCAAAGACCAGTAGTCTATCTCTCCAAGCAGTTTGACCCAGTTGCTTCTGGGTGGTCCCCGTGTCTCAGGGCCCTTGCATTCACAGCATTATTATTCAAAGAAGCAGATAAGCTTACCTTGGGACATGTTGGGGGCCAGATGTAAGCTGGCAAGGTCCTTGCACTTGAAGGAGCTAGCAAGGCTGGAACCCTTACCCACACAGTTTTCCCAGACTTGTTTGGATGGCGATTATCAGTAGAATGAGAGCAACCTTTGTAGAATAAGAACAGCCTTTTATAGATTACCAAGAAGTCTGTAACTATTTACTGAGATATGCTGTACCGAGAACTTGTCCTTCTTCTGTGTCTCTCCCTTAGAGATTAAGAGGAACAGAGAATACATTCCTCTTGACAGACCTCCTATTCAGTGTCTTGTGTATAAATAGCATTGTGTGGTTAATAAACTTGCTGCAGTTCCTCAAATGAGCTGGAGCATGATTGCCTAGAAGTCCTAGAGGAGATTTACTGCAGCCAACCAGATCTAACAGAGAGCCCCCTATGGAAAATGGTCTTAGTATTGTTCACAGATGGCAGTAGCTTCCTTGATGAAGAAAAAAGATGAGCTGGATATACAGTGGTATCAAACTTTGAGACAATTGAGGCACAGGCCCTGCGTGAAGGATGGTCAGTGCAAAGGGCAGAACCTTGGGCCCTAGCCAGAGCCCTAGAACTCAGTAAGGATAAGCGTGCCAACATCTACACTGATTCGCACTATGTCTCTGCTACCCAGCATATCCATGGGCTATAGACCAGAATAGGAGGTTCCTGATGGCTACAGGAAATGGAATCAAAAAATCAGAATGAGATTTTAAAGTTACTAGAAGCAGTCCAGGAGCCCAAGGAAACAGCCAGCATCCATTGCAAAGGTCACCAGAAAGGGAAAGACTCAGTGTCAGAAGGAAACCAACCTGCTGATGACACAGCCAAGGTGGCTGCTAAAGAACAAGCAGCACCGTCACAGATGATGCTGGCCCCCAAATTACCTGAACCTCCAAAATACACTCCTCAGGAAGAGGAATGGGTCTAGCAAGAAGGGGGCAAGAGAACGAAGGAAGGTTCGTGGATACTCCCAGATCATAGGGTCTATGTCCCAGAACAGTTAGCCCATAAGATAGTCCTCCAACAGCATGTACTCACTCATTTAGGGAAAATTTCCATAGAAGCTTTGTTAGGAAGGTACTACCTAGTTTCCCGTCCTCCCTCCTTGTGTGCATCAGTCTCTCAAGGTTGCATTCTCTGTGCACAGAACAACATCAAACAGGGTCCTGTAGGACCAATAAGAGTTCAGCACTGTGGGCAAGCTTCCTTCTAAGACTTAGAAATAGGCATTATGAAAATAGGGCCTAGCAGAGGAAATAAATACCTGCTAGTCTTTATTTGCATCTTTTCAGTATGGGTGGAGGCATATCCCACTCCTGCAGAAAAGGCAAGAGAAGTCACTAAGGCATTACTGAAGGACATAATTTCGTGAAGTGGAATGCCTCTGGCCATAGGATATGATAATGGCCCAGCCTTTGTAGCAGAATAGTACATCAGGTAGCTAAGGCTTTGGGAATTAAATGGAACCTACATACAGCTTACAGGCCTCAGAGTTCAGGGAAAATAGAGCTCATGAACCGGACTCTAAATCAGGCTATGCCTAAGCTATTGCAGAAGACATCCTTACACTGGACAGATATCTTGCCTCTTGTACTCCTGCGGGTAGGCTGGGTCCCGAAGGCCAGGGTAGGTTTCTCTCCCTTTGAAATTCTATATGGCAGATCCCCTCCCTTAATTCAGCCATAGGGAAGTATGGACTAGAATACATACTGCTTCTAGTAGCTACTGCTACACTGGAATGTCTCTGTATATGGAAAAGACAGTTCTACTGGACAGGTAAGCTCCACAACCATTGTCAGGGTCCCTCAATCAGTGCATATATCTGTTGTGCCAATAGGGGGGACCAAAGTGTTTTTGACTGAGCCTGAGCCAAGGAAGCCATCAGACTAGAAACAATCAAGCAATGACAGGAAGCATCCAAGGTATTGCTACCCCAACTAAGAACTCAGCCACAGAGGCAATATGAATTGGACCCCTGATTCTATCAGGTCCGCGATTCAACCCACCACCGCCTCAATATTACCAACCCTAATATGGCTAGGGATTGCTGGTTATGTCTTCCCCCAGTCCCACTCCTATTAATGGCTACCCCGGTAAACATAACTAAACCAGGGAACTTAGCAGATGAAATAACCCCAACAACCCATCCCTTGAAATCCCCCTGAAAGCAGTAACTAGATATAAAAGGGCTCTGCAAGTGACTCCTCTTCTAATAGCAATCGGAATTGCGGTTGGCATAGGAGCTGTGGTAGGGGGAATAGCTCACTCTGTCTCCTCTTATCAAGTTTTAACCCAAGAATTTTCAGAAGACATAGAGAAAGTAGCTGAGACCCTAATTGCTTTGCAGGATCAAGTTGATTCCTCAGCCACAGTAGTCCTACAGAATAGAAGAGGATTAGACTTGCTAACAGCAGAGAAAGGTGAA
>NW_006284837.1:32939-40492 GCF_000327345.1 Myotis davidii | reverse complement strand
AGGATGGGTGGAGGCATATCCCACTCCTGCAGAAAAGGCAAGAGAAGTCACTAAGGCATTACTGAAGGACATAATTTCGTGAAGTGGAATGCCTCTGGCCATAGGATATGATAATGGCCCAGCCTTTGTAGCAGAATAGTACATCAGGTAGCTAAGGCTTTGGGAATTAAATGGAACCTACATACAGCTTACAGGCCTCAGAGTTCAGGGAAAATAGAGCTCATGAACCGGACTCTAAATCAGGCTATGCCTAAGCTATTGCAGAAGACATCCTTACACTGGACAGATATCTTGCCTCTTGTACTCCTGCGGGTAGGCTGGGTCCCGAAGGCCAGGGTAGGTTTCTCTCCCTTTGAAATTCTATATGGCAGATCCCCTCCCTTAATTCAGCCATAGGGAAGTATGGACTAGAATACATACTGCTTCTAGTAGCTACTGCTACACTGGAATGTCTCTGTATATGGAAAAGACAGTTCTACTGGACAGGTAAGCTCCACAACCATTGTCAGGGTCCCTCAATCAGTGCATATATCTGTTGTGCCAATAGGGGGGACCAAAGTGTTTTTGACTGAGCCTGAGCCAAGGAAGCCATCAGACTAGAAACAATCAAGCAATGACAGGAAGCATCCAAGGTATTGCTACCCCAACTAAGAACTCAGCCACAGAGGCAATATGAATTGGACCCCTGATTCTATCAGGTCCTCGATTCAACCCACCACCTCCTCAATATTACCAACCCTAATATGGCTAGGGATTGCTGGTTATGTCTTCCCCCAGGACCACTCCTATTAATGGCTACCCCGGTAAACATAACTAAACCAGGGAACTTAGCAGATGAAATAATAGGTCCTCTCATGGCCAATGTGCACCTAACTAATGTTGCTCCTATTTATTTCAGGAGTACCCAGGGCCAAGATCCAATAGGTCGCCTCCCAGATGATCTATTCAACTCCACTCTTAAGGCTGAAAACACCACCAACCCCTCGTGCCCCCCCTGTAGAAACATTCTACATGTGTGGGACCACTGTTTACCCCTGCCTGCCTGCAAATTGAATGGGAGTGTGCACTCCTGCTACATAACCCCAGGGAACTTAGCAGATGAAATAACCCCAACAACCCATCCCTTGAAATCCCCCTTAAAGCAGTAACTAGATATAAAAGGGCTCTGCAAGTGACTCCTCTTCTAATAGCAATCGGAATTGCGGTTGGCATAGGAGCTGTGGTAGGGGGAATAGCTCACTCTGTCTCCTCTTATCAAGTTTTAACCCAAGAATTTTCAGAAGACATAGAGAAAGTAGCTGAGACCCTAATTGCTTTGCAGGATCAAGTTGATTCCTCAGCCACAGTAGTCCTACAGAATAGAAGAGGATTAGACTTGCTAACAGCAGAGAAAGGTGAAATATGCCTCTTCTTGGGAGAAGAGTGCTGCTTTTATGCCAACCATTCAGTCATTGTCATAGATGAAGCTAAGGATCTAATCGAAAGAGCAACAAAAAGGAGATAGGATCTATCTGAGTCCTGCGTTTCTTGGGGTGGGGGTGGGGGTGGTCTGGAATTGACCTCTCCCATTGACAGGACCACTGTTAATGTTACTCATAGCTGTAATCTTAGAACCATGTCTTCAAAATTTCTTAACTCACTTTATCTCATCTCGCCTCGATGCCTTTAAACTTCAAATGGTGCTACAAACCAGAAGCATTTAATACAAACCTTTTAGGTTAATTCTTTCTATAATATCTGGTTCCCTCTAAGGGAACTTTCCTCAAGAAGAACACTGTAACCCAGAACCTATTGCCCATTTTACTGCAGTCTGGGCTAGTAAGATTTGTTGCCTGTTTGCTCACATGTTACAGAGGCCATAAATCATAAAAAAAAAATACACAACCCCCAGAGAGGGTTACATTGTTCCGCTAGAGGAAAGTTCCCTTAGAGGGAACCAGATGTTATAGAAAGAATTAACCATTACCCTTCTCATTCCCTCCCTTGTCCCACAAGCTTTTCTTAGCCTTGTGGTACAATGATTACAACTATGACTACTGATGTTATGATGAACAGGGACAACGACCACTCATAGCTACTTCTTCCTGATAAGAGATGACCAAGGGGTTAGCATCCCGTTTCTTCCAGTGCTGGCACCAGACCAGGCCCTTAGGTATGGTACCACAGACTCTATCCTCACACACCGGGCTTTTTTCAAAGCCCCCAGAAGGTCGTGGAGTCCCATCGATATTTGGGGGACAAATAAGCCAAAAAGATATAAAGGAACAGCTTCCACCAGTTTGCTTTGCTCAGAATTTGAGATACACCTCCTCTGAGTCTGGCAGCATAATAAAGCTGCGTAACTTTATTTCTCTAAGCATTGCTTGGTTTTTCTCTGGTCTTCTATGACACCACTTGAACCTGAAGTAGGTCCCTCCCAGCCATTGGAGCCCTTTCTTTGGGGGTTGCCTGATCCAGTGCCAAGCAGCACTGTTACTGGGGACACTGTCCCCAGAGATGTCACATGTGAGGGACAGGGTCTGCAAGGGCTGAACCACCATGGAGCCCAACTCCTGCAGCTGCACCTGGGACAGTACACCAGGGACAAAAGGAAGCAACAAGGTTAATAAGTCCATATCTCTGTGAAAACCTCTGTGATCTGCCAGATCCCCCAGACACTGACCCCAGGGGATCCCCAGCATGGGAAAGAAGAGGAGGAGGGAAAAAGCCATGTCCCTGGGTCATCCAGACTCAGCAGGCTCTGTGGCCCCAGTGGAGGTTGTATTTACAGAGGAAGCCATGTCTGGCATTTTCCTGAGTGTCATTAACTGATATAAGTCTCCTGGTGTGCACAGACTGCTGAGGCACAGACCCCAGTTATGCAGCCCAATTTCCCCACAGAACAGTCCTTGGGCAAGTGGGACCTAAGGCAAGGGCCACAGACAAGGGTGCTCAGAGGTGGGCCCTTGGGTGCGGGCTATGTGGGCCTTGCACCAACTTCATAGCCTGTTTACCCACATCACTTGATTGGATTTCATTCATTCATTCATTCATTCATTCATTCCACTAACACTGAGGGCCTATAACACACCAGCATCCCTCTAGGTAACAAGGACAAATCAGTGAAGAAGACAGAAGCCCCGTCCCCGAGTTCTGGGGTCACAGGCCAGGTGCTTGTGTTTCAGACACACACCATGTACCCCCAGAGCCGGTCAGCTGGGGAACCCAAAAACAGAGGGAATAGGTGATAGTCTTTAGCTCAGGGGACCCACAGGGGAAGGAAAGAGGCCTAGGCTTGCATTTTGCCTCCTAATGAGGCGTCTCATGCTGAAAACAGAGAGCTGGCAACTAGGAGGCATCTCTGCAGCGAGCAGGCAGGAGCAGGAACAGCTGAGACACCAAATGGCCCAGGTGGGTCGATAGAAGCTCTTCCTTCTAAAGTGACCCCAGTGGTTAGTCAACAAAGAGCGATGGATCCTGCCCTCGCTGTGAGGCTCAGTGGATAGAGTGTCAGCCTGGAGAATGAAAGGTCCTGTGTTTAATTCTGATCAAGAGCACGCACCTTGGTTTCAGGTTCCCCAGCCCTGGTTGGGGTGTGTGCAGGAGGCAACCGATCAATGTCTCTCTCTCTCCCACATTGATGTTTATGTCTGTCTCTCCCTCTGCCTTGCATTCTCTCTAAAAATCAATGGGAAAATGCACTCAATGAGGATTAACAACAACAAAAAATATTTTAAAAAGTTAATAAAGGAATGATGGCTCCTGACAGGAGTCACAGAAGTGAGGTTCTGCTTAGGGGCAGTTTTTCAGTGTAGGAAATAGGCCTCTGAGATCCACCCCCAGCAATGTCAACTTTTATTGGAAAGGGTTATGGAGCATTTATCACAGCTTCAAGGTGTGACTGTGGCCCAGAAGGAGGAGAGACTGTCCCAACAGTGGGGTTTTCTTTTTGGCCCCATCTGAACCTCTGGCTGCGTGTATGAGTTGTGGGGGTGTGGGGGCAGGCTCCCTTCCAGGAGGGGGAGAGCCTGGGGCCTGGATGCTGGGCCTGAATAACTTACCTCGCTGGGGGCAGGGGAAGCTCTGTTAGTAAGGGAGAGAGCAAGGCCCACCTGATCCCAGGGAGTGTGGCCTGAAGACTGGCCCCAGGTGTCCACCAGGGTTTCAGGCAGATTTGAGAACTGGAGACATCCTGGAGGACTGGGTGGATGATGAGTGGGTGGAGGAGGGGTCGGGATGTCACCTACAGGGGCTGCCTATGTGCCTCTGGCTTCTCCTGGAGGCACATGGGGCTTGTACCCTGCCCATGCTCACCCAGGGAGTCCTGAGGCTGCAAGAAGGAAGCTTGCTTTTCTATTCAGAGATAACTTCATTATTCACATGGAAAATCCTCTGGAAAGATACACCCCCACAGGAATTGGTGTATAAGCACCAACCAGTGGGAAAATGCATTTGGAAAGAAAAACAACAAGGCATAAACACAGAGAAAAACCCAAGGATCAACATAAAACCCAGGCTCTGCCAACAGAAAGTGATCATGAAATGAATTTTAGGGGAATATAGGCAGTTTTAGGAAATTTTTAGAATTGGAGTCCATGGAAGAAACACAGGGCTACAGACTGGGAGAAGGTATCTTTCTATAAGACAAGGTGTGATGAATTGAATGTCAGTAAAATTTTTAACAAGGATGGGGTCAAGGATAGGTAACCAGGCATAACTCCAAGTTTCCCACTCCCAGACATCTGTGCGTCAAGGTCCTGATTAGACCCTTGTAACTATAAATCCAGGACGTTTGTAGTTTCTGTGAATAAAAGCTCGCCAAGCACCAAGCTCAGGGCTGTTACAGGAGGGGCCTTGGCAGACGTTGACCAGCTCAATAAATCCTTGCTTGCTGTTTAAGACCTAATTGGAGTTGGTGGTCTTATTCTCACGAATGTTGGTCCACAACATTTGGAGGCCCCCAGCGAGATACCTGGTAGGGGTGAGAGGGACCCCCTATTTAGGGCAGGAGGCTCTCACCTAGTGGCAGGGGTGAGAGGGACCTCCTATTTAGGGCAAGAGGATCTCCCCCATCCATCACCGGGCAAGCAGTGAGGACTTATTGAAGAATCCTGCAGGAGATAAGGACAGGAGGCGCCTGGGCTAAGATCTCACAGGGGAGTCAAGGGGAGGGCTGGACACAGCACTACCTCCTGACTCCAGCCAGTGGCCACGAAGGTGGCCACGACATCTGGCAAGTGTGACTTTTGGTTGGACAGGACTTGTCTGTCTGGTGTTTGTTGTTTGGTTTTTGTCGTCCAAATGGGACAGTCATCGTCTGCTTCCCCTTGCTCCCCACTGCAATGTTTTCTTAAGAATTTTCAGGACTTCAAGAAGAGAGCCAGAGACTATGGATATGATGTTAATGCTTTTGATTTACAGCTATTCTGTGAACGGGAGTGGCCCACTTTTCAGGTGGTGTGGCCGGATGCTGGGTCTTTTGATCTGACCACTGCCTACTGGGTCCATCATGTCATATATGGCTGCCAAGGGCATCCTGGTCAAATTCCTTATATTGAGGTTTGGGTTGACTTATTTTCCGAGAAACCCTGGTGGATGAGGTCATGCCTCCCAAGGGGAAAATCAGGACAGAGACAGACAATTCTTTTGGCTGGGCCCCAGAAGGGAAAGGCTCCTCCGGTTCTTCAGGGAGGGCAGGAAGAATCCATTAGCCAGCCGCCCCACTATGCTCCCCCAGCGCTGTATCTGGGTGAGCCCTAGCCTCAGGCCCAGGCCACACCACCAGCTCTTGACCCGGAGCCTCTGCCTCCCCCAACGCCAATTGTCTTCCCTTCAGACTCACCAATGGGAGGGGCTTTGTCCTCCTTCAACCCCTTCAGTCCGTCCCATACTAGAGAGGGAACAGAATAAGGAGCTTCTGGGGGTGTTGGGGAGGCAGCCCCAGAGCCTCTCCTGCCCTTGAGGCAGGCTGGGCCACCGGACCTGGGCCCGGATGGCCAGCCTTTTATGATTTATGTCACTTCTCAACTAGTGATTTGTATAATTGGAAGCATCAAAATCCTTCTTTTTCTCAGAACCCTCAGGGTCTTATCTCTCTGCTGGAGTCAGTCTTTTTTTTTACCCACGTGGGGTAACTGCCAGCAGTTACTTCAGACCCTCTTCACCTCAGAGGAGAGAGAGAGGGTGAAGGCGGAGGGAAGGAAATTGGTCCTCGGGCAAGATGGGCAACCCTCTGAGGATGCAAGGCAGATCAAGTGCTGTTCCCCAGTGCTGGACCAGATTGGGGAGTGAATAATCAGAGAGGGATGGAGGACTACTATAGCAGTAGTCTGCTTTTCTCCGAAACTCCCACTGTTTAAAGGGAGACAAACAACTGGACTGGGAGACAGGTGGATTGGTCAGAGAGATCAAGAGTAAGAGGTAAATTATGTGGGGGAAAGCAACAGGCCCTGGGCTGAGAGATAGAGGCGGAGTGTCAGCAGTTATTTTACTGGCTACAGACCATTCTGCAGGCATAGGGGTTTCGTCTGTAGCTTACCAGCAAGTGTTTTTATCAACTGACTTCAAGGTTGCCAGTTTTCTGTAAGCACAATTAATCATTCTCTGCCCTGGTTTATTACATTAAAAACAACTAAACTCCCAGGAGCAAAGTGGAGGAGAAATGGAGCTGAAGTCCGCAGCCTCCCTGGTGATTTAGGACTGGTTGCTAAGCAGACTCAGCCCCTGAGAGCCAGGGCAAAGACGGGGGGCTGGTTGCCCAAGCTGCCTGCAGTGTCTCTGAAAAAATAAGCAGCAGCAGCAGTGAGAAAGTAGGGGACAGCAGAAATTTACCTGACCCTACAGCTGCCCCACTGCTGCCCAGTGAGTAATGAGTGTTTTACAAGAAGCAATACAAGACTTGGTCCTTTGGCTTGCAGACTACAGCAGTTAAGCCAGAAGCCAGTGACTAGTACTAGCCTTCCTACAGCCCCAGGAATAGAGCAGCAAGCCTGGGATCTATGAAAGCTGCAGATAGAGCTAACAAAAGCTCCCTGTTTGCAAATGTACTGAAAGGGTTCAGTACCTGTTGCTGCTGGAAGATAAGGGGCTGATATCCCCTTCCAGTGCACTCCCTTGGAAGAGGCCTGGTTGCTGCTCTGCGATAAAGGAGACTGGTGGGAATACAAGGAAAGCAAGGCCCCGTAACTAATAAATAGGGTTAACAAAAGGGCAAAGAAAAGGGCACACTCCCTGGACTTGGGAGCCATCAGGACTTTGAAATTCTCTAAGGAAGGAGGAATCTGACTCAGAGACTGGCAAGGAAAATCAGAACATCTTAGAGCAGGTCAGTATGTTTTCCTCCTTATATAATTCCTCTTGAATTTGGCAATGTTTAATAAATCATGGCAATGCATTTCTTTGCATAGACTCAATAAAACTTGTTTCTAATAGTGGTTTTATTAAGGGAAAACTTTGGCTGGATATCATGTTTTAAAGAGACCTGTCTGGACTCTGAATACTTGAAGCCAATGGGAAAAGCCTGGTATCCTGCTTGGGAGCCCTGAAGATGGCTGGTGCTGGAGCATCAGGCCCAC
>NW_006284837.1:30804-32705 GCF_000327345.1 Myotis davidii | reverse complement strand
TGATAAAAAGGAAAAGAAAAATGTTAAAAGAAATTTGATTAAATAATACAGGCCAGTGACTGGACACCTAAGTTGCTGCCCAGTGAGTTATGAGTGTTTTACAACACATAATAAAAGACTTAAGCATTTGCCTTTCTGGTTAAAAGGAGACACCGGGCCCTGGGATCTGTAAAAGTGACCAGGGATGAACCAAGCAGTGGTGAGAGACAGGAATAGCAAGGCCCTGTAACTGATAAACAGGGTTAACAGGAGAGGGTAAAGGAAAGGCACTTTCCTTTACCACACACAGCCCTGACAGTGGCCTGGAGAAAACGGTGTAATGGACTTAGATAATGCATGCGTCTTCATGAACATGGCTCCAGAGAGACAAGGACAATTTTGCTTTGTGTAGGAAGGTAAAAAAAAAAATAGACTTTAGTCACCTCCCTGAGATGTTTGTATAGCCCTATCATGTGTCATGTTTGGTAGAAAATTTGGCTGCCTGAAGTAGCCACAGTGGCCATATTGTACCTCATTATGTTAATATGTTAATTACCTTTAATTCTCTTACAGATTTAAATACAGTTGCCAAAAGGGCTGGTGCCCAAAAAGGCAAGGAAAAATACCCAACAGGTTTTGATCTCTATTAAAAGACAGTTGGCAGCCTGTATACTGCCTTAGATGGAAGCTGAGGGCAGCTGGATGGCTTGGTTACTTGGCCCTATGGGACACATTAAGGTTCAATCATAGGATTCCAGCAAAGGTAGTTGGTTACCATTCTTGTTATGTTTATGCAAACAATCAGGCCAAATTGAATACAGTAAATAAATTAGTATTTTAATAAAGAGGGGTAATTTTAAGGAGAAAAACTCTATTTCAATAGAGGTTATTAAAACTGAAGTGTTTTCTTTCCATCAGCTCACAAGCCCACCTCCTTCTGTGCCCAGGCCCCATCATCCCTCTGACAGACAGCAAGGATCTCTTGGCTCTGAGTGAAAACTTTGTCTCTCCTCAACACAAAGCAGCTACAGAAGAAATTCAACTCCCATTTTCCCTGAAAGAATTTAGAGCCAGGATCCTTGAGGTAATATATTAGTCAGTTAGACAGACATGAGCAGAGCAAGGACGATGGGCCAACTAGTGCTACCAGATATAACTAAGTATTCCCACCTCTAGGTATGTGAGACAAGGGGCATAGCCAAAGAAGTACTCACCTAAAGTCTTAGCCCCTAGAAAAGGTTGGTAGACTATTTGTACTTAGGTGACCTACTTGCCCCTGGGTGGCAGCAGCCCACCAGCCAAGTGGTGGCCAGCCTGAGTAGAAGGTGACCTCTGATCAGACACACCTGCTGCGGATCATCTTTAAGAAGACAACGGACCTGGCCAATCAACCTGCTCTGATCAAACAGCAAAGGAAGCTGCCAAAAGATCAGTAGGGCCCCTACAGGTCTTAGTGGTCCTCCCAGACCGCCAGCTGCCCAACACTCTAACCTAAACCAAGAAAGAAGAGCAAGCAAAAGGACTAGGTAACCAGGGGAGGATGGCTGAAACTCCACAGAAAGCCACTCTATCAACACAGGGAACCATAAAAAATGCAGAGACAAAGAAACAGGTCACAAATGACAGAAATGGAGGAAAGCAAACTACTGGATATAGAGTTCAAAACCACACTTATAAGGTTTTTCAAGAATTTTCTAGAAACCGCCGATAAATTTAGTGAGACCCTCAAGAAATCTAGTGAGACCTTCGAGGTTATGAAAAAGGACCAACTAGAAATCAAGCATACACTGACTGAAATCAAGAATATTATACAGAGTTCCAACAGCAGACTAGAGGATCTCAAGAATCAAGTCAAAGATTTGAAATATGAAGAAACAAAAAACACCCAACCAGAAAAGCAAAATGAAAAAAGAATCCAAAAA
>NW_006284837.1:24424-25136 GCF_000327345.1 Myotis davidii | reverse complement strand
ACCAGTCTCCTCCTGCTTCTCTGGGGATTTTTCTCCTTATAAAATTCCTCCAAAATTTGGCAATGCTTAATAAATAAATCATGGCAATGCATTTCTTTGCATAAATTCAATAAGACCGGTTTCCAATAGTGTTTTATTGACCAAAAACTTTCACTGGAGTATCATGTTTTAAAGAGCCCTGGCTGAACTCTGAAGACTTGAAGCCAATAAGAGTGCCACAGAGAAAGCCTGGTATCTTGCTTGGTAGTCCTGAAAATAGATGGTGCTGGAACATCAGGCCCATACCCTATCGTCATTGAAGGTTGGTCAGAGGAGAAGGGGGGCAATAAGGGCGCCTCTGCGTCTCTGAGGAACCCCACACACTCTGGGCCCAAAGGAGTAGGAGGTCTACTGAAATGGGCCTTAAAGCCTAAGGCATGGCCCCAGGTAGAGGCACTTCAGGTGAGGAATTCACCTAACTCAGCAGATACAGTGGGCAGGCCTGACAAAGAGCTGAAAAACATATAAATTGAAAAGACTTCCACCATATTGGGCCCCAGAATTTGAGAAGCAAGAATTCACCTGGGCCTGCTAGCACAAGCGAAAATGAACAGGACTCCAAACAAATTTGGCTTATTGATTAATGTGTCTTCTGATTTATAATATAACAATAGTTCTAGAGCAGTGGTTCTCAACCTTCCTAATGCCTCGACCGTTAAATGTCTGATATGTG
>NW_006284837.1:17130-24142 GCF_000327345.1 Myotis davidii | reverse complement strand
AGCATATGTAATTACATATGTGTTTTCCGATGGTCTTAGGCGACCATTGTGAAAGGGTCAACCCACAAAGGGGTCGCGACCCACAGGTTGAGAACCACTGTTCTAGAGAATCAAGGTCAACACGCCTTTAAAATAAGCCCTAACCACCCCTCAGGAGAACACTCTTGTTAAGTGTCCTGATCTCCATCCCCCACTGTGCTCCCTCCCTCCTCCATGCAAGCCTTCCTTCCCTCCTCCTCAATCCCAAAACATGTCTGAGAAGCTGTGAGAGCAACTCTGACACTGGCATTCTCAGGGGCATCTGCGATCCTGCTTCTTTGCAACTGTCCTAGGTTTGGCTCAGATCAACTCTTAAAAAATTCTCCACATGTTTGGACGTGTGTATGTCAACTACGTCAACGTGGTTCACTTATGCTGTGGATTTTATGCCAATTCAACCACCAAGGGAAAACTGGAAACGTGTCACAGGGGGAGACGGGCACAGCTGGAGAGGCCAAGTTCCTCTTGAGGCTACACCTCTGTGAGAAGCTGTGTTTCTGTGGATGGTTTCCCACAAGGACTCAGTTCTGCCCCTTATCTGCTACTTTGCCAACCCCACAAGGGCAACACCACTGCAGTTATGATAAGTCTCAAAATAGATCCATTTTTGTGTATTGAGCCATGATTTTCAAGTCAATTCCTTTGATTTTTTTCATGGATGAATATGACTCATACAAGTAGGGACAGCGGGTATCTCTATTCACATTTGAATGTCTCTATGTATTTTTCTTGTTTTATTTCAGTTGTTAAAACATCAAGTACAATGTTCAGTAGAAGTGGTAAGAGTGACATTTTTGACTATTTCCCCATATGAGGGGGAATCATTTCCCTTCCCACAATCAAGTATGATATTAGCTACAGGAATTCCATGACCAGATTGAGGAAGTGCCCTTGATCCCAAGTTCCCTCAGCATTTTTATCATGAATGAGTGCTGTGCTTTGTCACACACTTTTCTGTATCAATTTTTATGACCATGTGAATTTTCTTCTTTACACAGTTGACCTGTTGGATTACATTGGTTGATTAAAAAATATTGAATCAGCTTTGAGTTGTTGGGATTATTACTACTTTGTCATGATGTAGTATGATTTTATTATATTGCTGGTAGGGTTGGCTAATATTTTGTTGAGGATTTTAGTAAATATGTTAACAAGAAATTTCAGCCAGTAGTTTACTATTTCTTTGTACTGAGTACATCAAGAATGCCGGTCTCATAAGAATGCACTGGGGGATGTGATAATATCTCCTCATTAATTTCTGATATTGGCCTTTTGTCTTTTTGTCAGTCTTGTTAGCATTTGGTTAGTTTTATTGATTTTTTTCAAAGATTCAGCTGTTGGCATCATTCATTTTTCTCTACAATTTTTCTGTTTTGATTTCATTAATCTCTGTTCATCTTTATTTTTCTTTCCTTTTGCTTGATTTTAGGTGAGTTTGATCTTCTTTTTCTAATTTCTTTTCTGTTTTTTAAAATCTTTAATGTTAAGATTATTACCAATATTCCCCCCTTTCCACCCACATCACGCATCCACCCCGATCCTACCCCATCCCAGGCTTTCATCATTCTCCTATCTGTGTCCATAGGCAATGCATATATGTATAAGTTCTTTGGTTAATCTCTTCCCACCCTTTCCTCCCTCTTCCCTCTGAGATTCAACAGTCTGTCTTATGTTTCCATGCCTCCAGTTCTATTTTATTCATCAGTTTATTTTGTTCATCAGATATTATGTAATTACCTTTTTTTATATTCAATTGTTGATATGCGTTTACCACCATGTTATTGTTCATATTTTTGATGTTTTATTATTTATTGCCATTATTTTTTCATATTTTATTTTTAGTTTTTTAAAATATTTTTATTGATTTCAGAGAGGAAGGGAGAGGGAGAGAGAGATAGAAACATCAATGATGACAGAAAATCACTGATCAGCTTCCTTCTGCATTCTGCCCACTGGGAACTGAACCCTGGCATGTGCCCCTGGATGGATTGAATCCTGAAACCCTTCAGTCAGCAGGCCAATGCTCTATCCACTGGGCAAAACTTAGATCTCTTTATAGTTTACATCAAATTCTGAGAAACTATTTTCTATCCTACCCCATCCCAGGCTTTCATCATTCTCCTATCTGTGTCCATAGGCAATGCATATGTGTATAAGTTCTTTGGTTAATCTCTTTCCACCCTTTCCTCCCTCTTCCCTCTGAGATTCAACAGTCTGTCTTATGTTTCCATGCCTCCGGTTCTATTTTATTCATCAGTTTATTTTGTTCATCAGATATTATGTTTAATTACTTTGGTTTTTAGATTCAATTGTTGATAGATATGTATTTATTGCCATTATTTTTTCATATTTTATTTTTAGTTTTTTAAAATATTTTTATTGATTTCAGAGAGGAAGGGAGAGGGAGAGAGAGATAGAAACATCAATGATGACAGAAAATCACTGATCAGCTTCCTTCTCCATTCTGCCCACTGGGAACTGAACCCTGGCATGTGCCCCTGGCTGGATTGAATCCTGAAACCCTTCAGTCAGCAGGCCAATGCTCTATCCACTGAGCAAAACTTAGATCTCTTTATAGTTTACATCAAATTCTGAAAAACTATTTGCCATAATCATTGCTCGTCTCTTCTTTTTCTTCTTCTCCTGCTCCTTCTCCTTCTTATTCCTCTTCTTCTTCTTCCTCCTTATTCTTATTCTTATTCTTATTCTTATTCTTATTCTTATTCTTACTCTTATTCCTTTTCCTTTTCCTTCCCCTCCTCCTCCTCCCCTCTTCTTCGTTCTCCTCCTGGATGTGTAGAGTTGTAATCTGGTCTGGTCTGAAACTGTCCACCAGGTGCACTGGCTATAGGGCCTCCTGGCAGTGCAAAGTAAGCCACTGCCTGGGGTCACCAAGCAGGAGATACAAGGGGGTCTGCAGATGGCTCCTACTTGTATTGGGCTTGGATGTGCCCAGACAAGGACAAGTTGTGAATCAAGGCAGGCTGGTGCTAGTGCTGGGTCTTGGGCCTCTTATTGATAGGTTTGGGGCATGATGATGCCAGCTGCTGCTTGTTTGAGAGATTTTAGGAGAGTCTGAAACCTGAACCAGGACAAGGCACTCAAATGGAAAGACTGTTGGAAACAGTTTGGGTGGGGCTGAGTTTTGGATGGGCCATGTTCTCACAGGGAATTACCAGGGCAGAGCAAACTGTGTGAGCCACACTGATGGAACCTCAGATATGGCTTTGAGGTAGTTATGCAATGGGGGAGGTCCCAGCACAGAAACAATGACTCCTAGGAGTAGCTCTGTCTGGAAGAAAGCCACCTCATGTTCCTGCACTAATGGCAGACAACCCAGTTCTTCCCCATATGTAGCTGGATCTCCCAATTCCATCACCTACTGCTGGAAATCAGAGGAAGAAAGACCCTGTAAATTCCTGTGCTGGCCCTTTAAGAGGAACAGTCTGGGTCTCCAGAGGCCTCCATGTCACTCAAAGACAATTATTTCTGGTTTTTATAACCTGAAGTTCTGAGGACTTCTGTTTCCAGCTCTGGAAACCTGAGTGTGGTTCTGGTGTGGGGCTGGGACACTTTCATTCTCTCAGGAGGCCTCCACAGCTGAGATATCCATCCTGATTAAACACAAACCACATCTGAGTGTCGGACTAGCCTGTTGCCCATCTTTGCCCTTCCTACCAGTCTTGATGTGCTTTCTTCTTTACCTCCCTAGTCTGGAATGATGACTGTTCGCTATTTGAGTTGTACATTCCATGTGATTTTAGGAGGCAGCGAGAACATGCATTTACCTCTACCTCCAAAATGGTTCTCACCCTTTTCTAATTTTTTGAAGTGGAGGCTTATGTTATTGATTTAAAGATCTTTATTCTATTCTAATATATTAGCATTTAATGCTATACATTTCCCTCTAAGCACTACTCTAGCTGCATCTCCCAAAATTAGATATTTTGTAATTTCATTTTCTTCCAGTTTTGAAATATATTTTCTGTTAGTTTAGAATTCTACATTCATGATGCTTCAGTATTCGTTCAGCTCTTTAGAGTCATCAGTCCATTGTCTTCTGATTTTGGTAGTTTTTCATGAGACCTTTGATGTTTTTATTAATCTTATTCCTTGACTTGTGTGTTTTTTTCTTTGCTGCCATTGGCATTTTATGAGTTTGACTTTATTGTGCCTTGATTTAATGTTATTTTCATTCTTCTTGGGGTACTTTGGTGTTCTTAGATCTCTTTATAGTTTACATCAAATTCTGAGAAACTAGTTGCTATAATTTCTCCAAACATTTCATTTGGTGCCCCCTCCCTCCTTTTTCTGGGATTCCAATTACATGTATATATAGATTTGACTGCTTTATTGTTTCGTACATTCCCAACACTTGACTATTTTTTGGAAAATTTGTTCTGTGTTCCATTTTGGTTAGTTTCCATTACACTTCTTTAGGTTCACTTATGTTTAATCGGCAGTGTTAGTCTACTCCATGTATTATTCATTTCAGATATGGCTATTTGCTTATCCTCTAGAAATTCAAAATACAGATCAGTTCTACCAACTCCTTTCTGTTAGAGTAAAGCCCTCATGTGTTTTATCCACCAGAAGCTCCTGGCAGAAGACTGTCCCTTTGCTGGCACAGTCGAGGTTATTTGTTGCTGGGTCACTGCCCAATGACCTTTGCAATGGCCTCCTTAAAATGGCAATGTCTCCAGGAGAGACCAAAGGAAATATTAAGGACTCCTTCTGACGGATCAATGGGGCAGAGTAAGTAAGTGACTTCCTCTTAGGGGTGGTGTGAAAGGAAATGTAAGGCATAAGTGAGAGAGGCAGTGAGTCCCTGAGGAGAGTATTTATTCCTGGAGAATAAAACCAGTGACCAGATCATCAGAGAATATACCAATCAAGTCCCAGCTCCTGAGCTGATCCTCATGCTCTGTGGTCCTGAGCACCCCCCGGTGTCCTGAGTGTCTCCATGCAGCCCAGTCATGCTGCCTCCCTCAGGGAGGTTTGTGTCTGGGCTCACACTGACTTCCCCTCACTGTGTCTCTTGCACCGTAATACATGGCTGTGTCCTCGGTGGTCACGGAGCTCAGCTGAAGGGAGAACTGGTTCTTGGAAGTGTCTCTGGAGATGGAGGTTCGACTCTTGAGGGAGGGGTTGTAGTTAGTGCTCCCATCACTACATATGCGCCCCATCCACTCCAGCCCCTTTCCCTGGGCCTGGCGGATCCAATGCCAGCAGGAAGCACTGGTGATGGAGTGACCAGAGACAGCGCAGGTGAGGGAGAGGGTCTCTGAGGGCTTCACCAGTTCCGTGCCCCACTGCTGCAGCTGCACCTGGGACAGGACACCTGGGACACAGAGAACAGGGTGAGCCTGGGACTCAGATGCAGGATCCCCATCTCTTCACATCTAAGCCCTTGAGTCACTCACATCTGGGAGCTGACAGCAGGAAGAGGAAGAGCCACATGGGAGTCATGCTCTTGCAGGTGATGTGCTCCTCCCCCAGAAAGTATTCTCCAGGGCGAGGAAGCCCTGAATTTAAGTGGACACCAACTGTGTGTATCTGGTACTGGTGGCCGTTTGGGCATTTGCATATGGGAGGTGTCTGCACATACAAAGGGCAAGAGGTGAGGGAGGTCGAAAGAGGTGAGGGGAGGTCCCTTTCTCTGGGGCTTCTCCTGGGAGAAGGTGCTGACTGTGCCCTCAGAGCTCCAGGCCTTTCTTGGGGTCCTGGTCACCATGCCCAGGGACCTCTTCTTCCCCAGCATGAGATGTGCTGCAGGATGTGGTCAGGAAGTGGGATGTGGGAGCAATCAGTGACTCCTTAGGGATAAAATCACTGTGCCTCTGTTCCCATGGTATAGACAGATGACATAGATATATATCTTCTGTTCTTTATCCTCACCTGAGAATATGTTCATTGATTTTTAGAGTGAAAAAAAAGGGGGAGAGTGAGTGAGAGAGATATATTGATGTGTAAGAGAAATATTGATCAGTTGCCTCCTGATGTGCAGGGACTGAGAATCAAACCAGCAACCATTTATTTTATTTATTTATTTAAATATGTTTTTATTGAGAGGAAAGGAGAGAGAGGGAGCAAAACACATCAATGATGAGAGAAAATCATTGATTGGCTGCCTCCTTCACGCACCCTACTGGGGATCAAGACTGAAATCTGGGCTTGTGTCCTGGCCAGGAATGGAATCATAGGTCAATACTCAACCATTGTGCCACACAAGCTAGGCTTCAGTTTGATTTGTTTCATTTGCTTATTTGTTTGTTTTTAATTCTCACACAAAGATATTCTTCCGTTGATTTTTAGAGAGAGTGAAAGAGAGAGGCAAAGACAGAGAGAAATATCAATATCAGAGAAATACATGGATTGGTTGCCTCCTGTACATGCCCTGACAAGGGCTCTGGCCAGGGAGGAGCATGCAACTGAGGTACGTGCCCTTGACCATAATCAAACCCAAGACCCTTCTGGCTGCAGACCAACACTGAAACCACTGAGCCAAAAAGCTAGGGCCAGTTTTGAAATATATTTCAGTTAGTTTAGAATTCTACCTTGAGAGCTTTTCAATTTTCCTTCAGCATTTTAAAGTCTTCATTCCTTTGTCCTCTGGCTATGATAGTTTTTCATGAGACATTTACTGTTTTTATTGATCCTTTTAAAAAATAAATATTCTGCAGACCAACACTGAAACCACTGAGCCAAAAAGCTAGGGCCAGTTTTGAAATATATTTCAGTTAGTTTAGAATTCTACCTTGAGAGCTTTTCAATTTTCCTTCAGCATTTTAAAGTCTTCATTCCTTTGTCCTCTGGCTATGATAGTTTTTCATGAGACATTTACTGTTTTTATTGATCCTTTTAAAAAATAAATATTATTTTATTGATTTCAGAGAGGAATGGAGTGGGAGAGAGAGAGAGAGAGAGAGAGAGAGAGAGAGAGAGAGAGAGAGAGAGAGAGAAAAAGAGAGAC
>NW_006284837.1:12208-17102 GCF_000327345.1 Myotis davidii | reverse complement strand
TCAGCTGCCTCCTGCATGCCCCTTACTGGGCATGGAGCCCACAACCCTATTAGGTGCCCACCCTGGGAATTGACCTCCTGGTTCATAGGTCGATGCTTAACCACTGAGCCTGGCAGGCTGTTCCTGCACTTTTGGGATTCACAGAGCTCCCTGTGTACCTGGGCTCTGGTCAGCGGGATGTTGGCAACATTATAGGTGACCAGGCACTAGTCCTTCGCTGACTGACCTCTGACTCCAGTGTCCACAGGCTTGTCCACCATGATGATCAGCAGCTCATGGGCCCCCAGGAGGTACCCTCAGCACAGGTTTGAGCTGTTGGAGGTGCTCTGAGGTCAGTGTTCAGCTGTGCTTCCACCTGACACAGGCGGGGGGCTGCACGTGGGCTTGATGAAGAAAATAAGATTTTTTTTAGGCGGGGTGGTCAACCAGCAGCCTGACTCTGTAACTAGTTAGTCAGTATCCCTAATGCTCATTCCTGACAGTCTATAGTCTGGTCTTTGCCCCTTCCTAATTTCTCTAGTCTTGCAAGACCTGCTTACCTAAATACACACATTTTACAGAGGCCATAAACCATGAACAATACACAACCCCTGGAGGGGGATGTCAGCCCTGGTGCCAGGACAGGTCTTTAGGTATAGTCTCACGGCCCCCAACCCAACACATGGCCTGGAAGTCCCATCCATATTTGGGGGACAAAGAAACTAAAGGGTATAAAGAGAGGGTTTCCTCCATATTGCTTTACTCAGGATTTGGGGAACTGACCCCCTGAGTCCCTGTGAAACATCTGAAAATAAATGGGCTTGTCCTGGACCTCCAAGTACTCCTGTGTATTTTTCGCTCGCCTGGTAAATTCTGTAACGGGCTCAGCCGGGTGGCCTAGGCTGGCTTCATGCCACCTGAATGGCCCTGGCCCTGGCATCTCAGGGAGGGCCTGGCACAGAAGATGGGCATGAGGGGATGGCATGGGGGTGCATTTAAGGCAAAACCTACCAGGACAGGAAGGAGAGGGCAGAGTGCAGCCACATGGGATGTCCTGTGCAGGCCTGATGAGGTGAGAATGTGGGTGGCAGAGGACAGAGGGTGAAGATGGGGTGGTGTCTGTGGAGCCTGGAGGCACAGCAGAGGTAGGTGGGGACCAAGACTCCTTCAGCAGGTTCTGAGGATCCAGGTGGATTCTCCAGGGGAAGTGGGACAAGTATTGGGATGTGTCCTTGGGGCCTGGGTTCTGGAGACGCATAGGGAACCAGACCCAGCAGGTCTGTTACAGGCCCTGTCACTGGGCCTCCTTCCTGCCTCCATCCCAGGACACTCTGAGCCCTAGGTCCACCTCCCAGGTTCACGGAGCCAGGAGCACACACAGGGGTTGGACCCTAAACCTCCATGTGCAGACATGTCAGTGAGAAGCAAGCAGTTAACTGCTCCAAAGGGCTCTCCCCACGGCAGAGCAAGGGGCTGATCACCTACAGGTGCAGCCATGGGCAAACTATAGCCCGCGGGTCGCATCCGGCCCATTTGAAATGAATAAAACTAAAAAAAAAAAAAGACCGTACCCTTTTATGTAATTCCGGCCCATTTGAAATGAATAAAAATAAAAAAAAAAAAAAGACCGTCCCCTTTTATGTAATGATGTTTACTTTGAATTTATATTAGTTCACACAAACACTCCATCCATGCTTTTGTTCTGGCCCTCTGGTCCAGTTTAAGAACCCATTGTGGCCCTCGAGTCAAAAAGTTTGCCCACCCCTGGTTTAGGGACTGGACTGCGCTTTCCCAGCTCAGCACTGCATGGGAGCGGGGGGACTTCGCTCTACAATGTTTTCCTTGTCAACCCAGAGAGCAACCATCAGGGACATGGTGACTGGAAGGGCACAGATGAAAAGTTGACCAGATCTGAAACACAGCCACTACAAGCTTTTTTGTCTGCAGAGAATCTACTTAAATACACAAGGAAGGAAGCAGGAACTGCCCCAGGGACAACAGGGAGGGAAGAAAGCATTGACTCCCAATTGGAAGCCTGCACAACGCTCCAGGGACAGCTTCTGAGCTGGAACCTGGGTTTGCTGGTCCTGAGCGCCCCTGATGTCCTGAACACTCCCTGCAGCCCAGCCCTGCTGCCTCTCTCAGGGAGGTTTGTGTCTGGGCTCACACTGACTTCCCTTCACAGTGTGTTTGCTATACAGTAATACACGACCTTGTCCTTGGCTCTCAGGCTGTTCATTTGCAGAAAAAGCGGTGTTCTTCGCAATGTCTCTGGAGATGGTGAATCGGCCCTTCACAGAGGCGGTATAGTGTGTGCTACCACCTGTATTAGTAATGCGTGAGACCCACTCTAGCCCCTTCCCTGGAGCCTGGTGGACCCAGTTCATTTCATAGTCACTAAGTGAATCGAGAGGCTGCACAAGAGAGTCTCAGAGACCCCCCACGCAGCACCAAGCCTCCCCCAGACTCCACCAGCTGCACCTCACACTGGACACCTGCAAATACAGAGACACAAAGTGGACTGAGAATCCCTTGGAAGCACAAACAGGCACAGGCACAGGCACAGATCTCAGCTTTCCCCACTCCTGAGAATGACCTTGAAGAATGATCAGGAGGAAAATGCAGCTTGGCACCAAGTCCATGGTGGAGCTGCTGGGGTCCTGTCTCAGGCACTTGGGTTCTGGGTATCTCCCCAACATGCCTGGCAGGGCCTTGTTTGTGTCTGGGCTCACACTGACTTCCCTTCACAGTGTGTTTGCTATACAGTAATACACGACCTTGTCCTTGGCTCTCAGGCTGTTCATTTGCAGAAAAAGCGTGTTCTTCGCAATGTCTCTGGAGATGGTGAATCGGTCCTTCACAGAGGCGGTATAGTGTGTGCTACCACCTGTATTAGTAATGCGTGAGACCCACTCTAGCCCCTTCCCTGGAGCCTGGTGGACCCAGTTCATTTCATAGTCACTAAAGGTGAATCCAGAGGCTGCACAAGAGAGTCTCAGAGACCCCCCACGCACAAGAGAGTCTAAGAGACCCCCCACGCGGCACCAAGCCTCCCCCAGACTCCACCAGCTGCACCTCACACTGGACACCTGCAAATACAGAGACACAAAGTGGACTGAGAATCCCTTGGAAGCACAAACAGGCACAGGCACAGGCACAGATCTCAGCTTTCCCCACTCCTGAGAATGACCTTGAAGAATGATCAGGAGGAAAATGCAGCTTGGCACCAAGTCCATGGTGGAGCTGCTGGGGTCCTGTCTCAGGCACTTGGGTTCTGGGTATCTCCCCAACATGCCTGGCAGGGCCTTCTTTTATGAGCAGGAAGAGAGCCCCATTTGCATGGGGTCTGGATATAAGGGTCCAGCTGGGACCCTGGGCTGCATGCCAGACCTTGTCATCCTTGTGGTGACCCCAGATGAAAAGGACTTAAGGATGCTGACCACAAGGTGTCCCATCCTGACCACCCCCCCTTCCTGAGACCTGGTCAGCCTGATCCCATGCCTTTGGGGGCAGCCTCCAGGTTTGATATTCCTCCATCCTTGGGGTTTTGATGAGGACCCAGGGGTGCTGCACCCAGAGGTGGGTGGTTGGGCTCCCTCTCACTCTCCTTCACCTGCCATGGCCATGTTGCCTTTCTTGGATTTGGGAATAAGAATTTGCATTGGATGATGCTTCTATTTTGAGACTGAAAGATTCTCCACGTTGTTTCCGCCAGTCAGATCTTCCACAAAACTCTAACATATACAAGTGATGAGGCAGGAGAGACTGGGCTGGACGCTGTGGCCACAGACTCTGTATCAAACCTGCTGTCCCTGTCATAGCTCACACCTGTCTGCCTGAAACCACACATTTCACTCAGCTTCCTGTCTGTTCCTGTGCAAAAGTCCTGTTTCCCAGCCTCTCAACGTGGGAGAATTTCCATCACTTAAAAATGGATCCCTGGCAGGTGGTGGGGGTGAGCTGGAGGAAGTCAATGCTGGAAAAAAGGGGACAGAATGATACTTTCAATTTAAAAAATAATAAAAATAAATTAATCAATTTAAAAAATGGAGTCCTGGCCCTGGCTGGTCTGGCTCAGTGGCTAGAGTATTGACCTGTGAACCAAAGAGTCTCAGGTTCAATTCTGGTCAAAGGCGAGGACCTTAGTTGCAAGCTCCTCCCTGGCCCTTGCCCTGGTGAGGGCACGTGTAAGAAGCAACCAGTTTATCTGTTTCTCTCACATCAATTGTTCTCTCTTCCCCTCCCTCCCTTCTACTCTTTCTCTGAAAAGCAACGGAAAAAATATCCTTGGATGAGGATAGAAAATGATAAAAAAGGAATATGTTTTTCTTGGGAGCAAAATCCTGGGTAGAACGTTGACGCACCAAGTCATCCTTGGGGCAGGTAAGCACTTCCCTTCTTGGAGGAGAGTGGCTAGGTGAGGACTGATGGACACAGGAATCTGGCTCTGTGGTCAGCTTGTTCCTTCTGGGAAGGCTGCCACCACCACTTGGAAAGTGCAATAAAGCTGGGGAGGGAGCTTGACCTGGGGAGGGCATGTGCAGGTCAAACACCACAAAGCCTTACTTCTCTCTTTTTTTTCATTTATTATTATTATTTTATTTTATTTATTTTTTATTGTTTTATTGCTTAAAGTATTACAAAGGGTGTTACATATGTGTCCTTTTTCCCCCGCCCTTGACAATATCCCCTAGCCTCCCCTATCCCCCAGTGTCTTAGGTCCATTGGTTATGCTTATATGCATGCATACAAGTCCTTTCGTTGATCTCTCCCCCTCATCCCCACCCTCCCCTACCTTCCCTCTGAGGTTTGACAGTCTGACCGATGCTTCTCTGTCTCTGGATCTGTTTTTGTTCATCAGTTAATGTTGTTCATTATATTCCACAAATGAGTGATATCATGCAATGTTTTTCTT
>NW_006284837.1:10521-12159 GCF_000327345.1 Myotis davidii | reverse complement strand
GGTGCATATATCCTTTCTGATTGGTGTTTATTATTATTATTTTAAAATATATTTTTATTTATTTCAGAGAGGAAAGCAGGGAAGATAGAGACAGAAACATCAATGATGAGAGAGACTCCTCCATCGGCTGCCTCTGGCACACCCCCACTGGGGTTCCAGGCATGTGCTCTGACCAGGAATCCAACCTTGACCTCTTGGTTCATAGGTCGATTCTCAACCAGTGAGCAACACCTGCCAGGTTTTGGGGTTACCTGTTACCATTTCTTTCTTTCAATTAAAAAAGAAAAAGAAAAAAGATTCCTTTACTTGGTTGGTTTTGTTAATTCTCACCGGAGGATATTTTCCCGCTTATTTTAGAGATCATGGAAGATGGGGGTAGAGGGAGAGAGCTGATAGAGACACATTGAGTAGTTGCATCTTGCTGGCAGGGATGGAGATTACAACAGATGTACGTGCCCATGATGTGAATTGAACCCAGGACCCTTCATTCCGCAGGCTGATGCTCTATCCACTGAGCCCTATGGGCTAAGGACCCTCCCACCATGTCTAGTTAACACTGTGGAGGCTCCCACACCGCATGCACGCAGCTAGGGTCCTGCCAGGTGGACCAACAGACCTGGGGCTGTCTGTGTTGCTGGGAGGAGGGGAACTAAGATATAGAGGCCCCCAGAAGGGCAGCCCCAGGTGCCAGGGTACAGGGGTGCATGGGGAGCTAGGCTGGAACTTCTCTCCAGAGACTTAATGAGGAAGAACCACCCAGACCCCCTCTCCTGCAGGCTGACACTGGGCCTCGCTGTGGGGGACCCACCTGAAGCCAGTTGGTCAGGGCCCCATGAGGGCTGAGGGAAACACAAACCTACATTAGGGAAAAGTCCATTTTCCCAGGTGCCAGGAAGAGAAAGGGACTTCCTCCCTCCGTTACCTTCAACATTCATGCAAGTTTCAATGTCAGTTTAAAAGCTCACTGAGCACCTCCCCAGCTTTACCCCCAAGCGTGTTTTCTGGGGACCTTGGAACCATCTCTGAAGTGTGACCACGAGGGGGCACCCTCTCCCCACTTCTGTGGAAGGAAGCAGGCAGCCAGACCTCAGGGGGCTCCAGGCTCCCAGGGGCAAACCTACTTCCTGTCCTAAGGAGGTGGGAGGTTTCATGTTTCCTGGGATCAGGTCAATGAGCAAACACCTGAGACCCCTCCAGTCACCAGGGGATTTAGGGTGAACTCTGGGTGACAATCGTGCTGCCAAGTTCCTCCTGAGGCTGCACCTCTGTGAAAGCTGTGTTTCTGTGGATGCTTTTCCACAAGAACTTAGTTCTCTCCCCTTATCTGCTGTTTTGCCAGCCCCACACTGGCAACACCACTGCAGTTATATTAACTCTTAACATTGGGCAAGTGATTCTCTATGTTTCCTTTCTCAATATTGCTTAGATGTTTCCGTTCCTTTGTCCTTTGTCCATATCAATTTAAAAATCAGTTTGTCCATATCTGTAAAATCTGTGCTGAGATTTGGACTGATATTCTGTGAAATCTGCAAGTCAGTTTGTGGGGAAATATTCACTGTGATGCTTCCTCCAGTCTAAGTCTCCAGTTGTTTAGGGCTTCTTTGGCTTATTTTGTTGGAATTTGGTAAATTTTAGGTT
>NW_006284837.1:5468-10377 GCF_000327345.1 Myotis davidii | reverse complement strand
TCCTCCCTTCCTTCCTGCCTTCCTTCCTTCTTTCTTTTTGTCTTTCTTTCTCTTGAGAGGAACGGAGTGGGAGAGAGAGATAGAAACATCAATGATAAGAGAGACTCATTGATTGATTGACTGCCACCTGCTTACCCCACACAGGAGATCAAGCCCGCAACCCTGGCATATGCCCTGACCAGGTATCCACCCATGACCTCCTGGTTATTAGGTTGATTGTCAACCACTGAGCCTCACCAGCCAGACTATATTTACTTTTGGGTTCCATTTATACTTGCCTAGTGTATAGAAATAGTATCATTTTTGTGTATTTACCCATGATTTTGCTAAAATCACAAATTAATTCTAGGACATTTTGGAGTTGATTCTTTCGATTTTTTTCTTAGATAAATATGTCACGTGCAAGTAAGGACACCTTGTGTCTTTTATTCACATTTTAATGTCTCCAATGTATTTTTCTTGTCTTATTTCACTTGTTAAAACATTAAGTACAATGTTGAATATAAGTGGTAAGGGTGGGCCATTTTTACTTTGGCCCCATCTGAGGGGCAATCATTTAACTTCCCACAATGAAATATGATAGTAGCTACAGGAGTCCCATGATCAGTTTGAGGAAGTGCCCTTTTATCCCAAATTCACTAAGCGTTTTTATTATGAATGAATGCTGTGCTTTGTCACACACGTTTTTGTATCAATTTATACGACCATGTGGATTTTCTTCTTACACAGTTGACCTGCTGGAATCAACTGATTAATTTTAAAATATTGAATCAGCTTACCCTAGCTGGTTGGGCTGAGTGGATAGAGCGTTGGACTGCAGACTGAACGGTCCCAGGTTTGATTGCGTTCAATGTCATATGCCCGGTTTGGGGGCTATATCCCCAGTAGGGCACATTCAGGAAGTAGATTGGGGGCTCAATCCCCAGTAGAGAACATGCAGGAGGCAACCAATCAATGATTCTCATCATTGATGTTTCTATCC
Source organism: Myotis davidii (assembly GCF_000327345.1). Classification (NCBI taxonomy): domain Eukaryota; kingdom Metazoa; phylum Chordata; class Mammalia; order Chiroptera; family Vespertilionidae; genus Myotis; species Myotis davidii. The sequence continues at coordinate 9,395 of NW_006284837.1, read as the reverse complement.
CCCTTCCTCTCTGTAATCAGTAAAAATATTTTTTAAAATATTGAATCAGCTTTGAATTGTGATAATTCCTGCTTTCTCCTGATGCAGTACCATTTTCTTATATTGCTGGTAAGATTTGCTAATATTTTGTTAAAGGTTTTAATACATATGTTAACAGATTTCAGTGTGCAGTTTACTATTTCTTTCTACTGACTGCACAAAGAATGCCAGTCTCATAAGAATGCATTGGGGAATGTGTATTAATTAATTAATTTCTGATATTGGTCATTTGTCTCATTGCCAGTCTTGTTAGCATTTTATTAGTTTTTATTGACCTTTTCAAAGATTCAGCTGTTGGTATCATTCATTTTCTCTATCATTTTTCTGTTTTGATTTTATTAATTTTGGTTCATTTTTATTTTTGATTCTTTCTGCGTGATATTGATTTTCCTTATCTAATTTTTAAAAATATTTAGTATTGAGAGTATTACTGATGTCTCACTTTTTCCCCCATATTACCCCTCCTATTTCACCCTGAGGATTTCACCACCCTCCTCTCTGGGTCCATAGGTAATGCATATGTGCATGTATGTTCTTGGGTTAATCACTTTCCAGCCTTCCCTTCCCCTTTCCCTCTGAGATATGTCAATCTGTTCCATCTTTTCATGCCTCAGGTTCTATTTTATTCATCAGTTTATTTTGTTCATTAGATACCATGTTCGTTTTTTTTTGGTTCTTAGATTCAGTTATTGATAGGTATGTATTTATTGCCATTATTTTCTTATTTTTATTTTTTAAAAAATATAAGGGTTTCTCAGTTCCTCCTCCTCCCTCCTTCTCCTCCTCCTCCTCCTCCTCCTTCTTCTTCTTCCTCTTATTTCTTTTCCTCCTCCTCCTCCTCCTCTTCCTCCTTCTCCTCCTTCTGGATGTGTGGAGTTGTAATCTGGTCTGGTCTGAAGGAGTCCACCTGTTGAACGAGCTCTAGGGCCTCCTGGAACGTGCAAAGTCAGTCACTGCCTAGGGCCACCAACCAGGAGCTACAGGGGATCTGCAGGTGGCTGCTACTTGTAGTGGGCTTGGAAGTGCCCAGGTGAGGACAAGTTGTGAAGCAAGGCAGGCTGGTGCCAATGCCAGGCCTTGGGCCTCTTATTGATAGGTTTGGGGCATGGGGATGCCAGCTTCTGCTTGTTTGTGAGATTTTAGGAGACTCTGAAGCCTGAGACAGGACAAGTTATTCATATGGAAAAGCTGCTGCAAACTGCTTGGATGGGGCTGCAATTTGGATGGGGTGAGTTCTCAGAGAATCACCAGGGCAGAGAAAACTGTGTGAGCCACACTGATGGAACCTCAGACATGGCTTTGAGGCAGCTATGTGATGGGGGAAGTCCCAGCACAGAAACAATGACTCCCTAGGAGCAGCCCTGTCTCGGAGAAAGTCACCCGAAGTTCCTGCCCTAAATGCCAGACAACCCAGTTCTTCCCTGTATGTCCCTGGATTCCCCAATTTCACCACCTACAGGTGGAGCTCAGAGGGAGTTGGATCCTGTAGGTCCCTGTGCTGGCCCTTTAAGAGGAGCAGCCTGGGTCTCAAGCTGCCTCCATGTCACTCAGTGATATTTGTTTCTGGTTTTTACAACCTGAAGTTCTGAGGACTTCTGTTTCCAGTTCTGAAACCTTTGGGTTGGGGTCTTGTGTGGGGCTGGGAACCTTTGCTTCTCACATAAGACTCCCACAGCTGAAATATCCCCCCCGATTACGCACACACCACATGTGGGTGTATGACTAGCTCATTCTCCATCTCCCCCCTTCCTACCAGTCTCCATGTGCTTTGTTCTTTACCTCCCTAGTCCAGAATGATGGTTGTTCTCTATTTTAGTTGTACACTTCATGTGATTTTGGGAAGCAGTGAGAACATGCATTTACCCAGAAAGTATTCTCAAGGGTGATTTTAAGTGGACGCCAACTGTGTGTCTGTGGTCACCATGTGGTCCTTAGCATATGAGAAGTGTCTGCACAAAGGGTAAGAGGTGAGGAGAAGTCCCGGCCTCTGGGGCTTCTTTTGAAAGGAGGTGCTGACTGTGCCCTCAGAGAACCAGGCCCTCCTTGGGGTCCTGGTCACAGTGTCCAGGGACTTCTTCTTCCACAGTAGGATATGTGCTGCAGGAGGTGATTATGAAGTAGGATGTGGGAACAATCAGTGAACCCTTAGGGATCAAATCAGTGTGCCTCTTCAGGGAGGGATATTGATAGATATAGATAGATATAGATATAGATATAGATATAGATATACTGGTAGATATAGATAGTTATATAGATGTAGATATAGATGATATAGATAGATATAGATATAGATATAGATATAGATATACTGGTAGATATAGATAGTTATAGATATAGATATCCAAGGATATTGATAGATATAGATTATAGGTATAGATATAGATATAGATATGGATATAGATATAGATATAGGTATGGGAATGGGTATGGATATGGATGTGGATATGGATATACTAGTAGATATAGATAGTACATATATAGATATAAATATTCCTTTTTAAAATGATCCTTTGACAATATTTTATTGGTTTTTAGAGGGAAAGTAAACGTGACAGAGAGAAACATTGATGTGAGAGAAAAATATTGATCAGTTAGTTGCCTCGCATATATGATTCTACAAGGAATCCAACTTGAAACATTTTTATGTATTTATTTATTTATTAAAGTATTTTTCTTATTGATTTTAGAGAGTAAGGGAGAGGGAGATAGAGATAGAAACATCAATGATGACAGAGAATCATTGATTGGCTGCCTCCTGCATGCCCCTCACTGGGGATGTTTCCTGCATCCTGGGCATGTACCCTGTCTGGGAATGGAACAGTGACCTCCTGGTTTATAGGTCGATGTTCAACACCGGAGCCTCACTGGACAGGCACTTCCTGAACTTTTAGGATTCACAGAGCTCCCTGTGTACCTGGGCTCTGGTCAGTGGGACGGTGGCAACATTAAAGGTGACCAGGTACCAGCCCTCCCCTGTCTGTCCTCTGACCCCAGTGGCCATGGGCTTGTCCACCATGATGCCCTGCAGCTCACTGGCCCTCAGGAGGTTCCCTCAGCACAGGTGTGAGCTATTGGAGGTGCTCTGAGGTCAGTGGCCAGCTGTGTCTCCACCTGTCAGAGATGGGGCCGCATGGCCTGACATCACACATGGGCACTGCACGTGGGCTCAGCAGGGTGGCTGAGGCTGGCTTCATGACCCCTGAGAATCCCTGGCCCTGGCATCTAAGTGAGGGACTGGCACAGGAGATGGGCATGAGGGGATAGTATGGGGGTGCATTTAAGGCAAAACCTACCATGCGGGAAGGAGAGGGCAGAGCGCAGCCACATGGGACGTCCTGTGCAGACTTGCTGGGGTGAGAATGTGGGCGGCAGAGGACAGAGGGTGAGGATGGGATGGTGTCTGTGGAACCCGGAGGCACAGCAGAGGTGGGTGGGGACCAAGTCTCCTTCAGCAGGTTTTCAGAATCCAGGTGGTTTCTATAAGGGAAGTGGGACAGCTGTTGGGATGTGACCCCTGGGACCAGGTTCTGAGACACATGGGGAACAGGGCCCAGCTGGCCTGTGACAGGCCCCATCACTGGGCCTCCATCCTGCCTCCCTCCAAGACACCCTGGGAGCTGTGTCTCCCTCCCGACCACACACCCAGGGGCAGCCGTTGTGGGGTCAGACCCTAAACCTCCAGGTGCAGCCATGTCAGTGAGAGGCAAATGGTTAACTGCCCACATGGGCTCCTCCCGCGGCAGAGTAAGGGGCTGATCACCCTTAGGTGAGGTTTGGGGCCTGGACTCCTTGTTCCCTGCTCAGCACTGTGTGGAAGGTGGGGGTACTCGCTCTCAGTGAGGGGGACAGGAATCCCTACAATGTTTTCCTTGTCCACCCAGAGAGCAA
>NW_006284837.1:4028-5222 GCF_000327345.1 Myotis davidii | reverse complement strand
GGACAGGAATCCCTACAATGTTTTCCTTGTCAACCCAGAGAGCAACCATCAGGGACATGGTGACAGAAAGGGCACAGATGAAAAGTGGACCAGATCAGAAAACACAAGTTACCTTCTACTTTTTTGCCTGAAGAGAATCTAATTAAAGACCCAAAGAAGGAAGCAGGAACTTCCCCAGGGACAACAGGAGGGAAGTAAGCACTGAACCCAATAGGAAGCCTGCACAATCCCTCCAGGGACAGCTTCTGAGCTGGGGCTTGAGTTTGCTGGTCCTGAGCGTCCCCGGCAGCCCAGCCCTGCTGCCTCCCTCAGGGAGGTTTGTGTCTGGGCTCACACTGACTTCCCCTCACTGTGTGTCTGTCTCTCTCGCACAGTAATACAGGGCTGTATCCTCAGCTCTCAGACTGTTCATTTGTAGATACAGCATGTTCTTGGCATTGTCTCTGGAGATGGTGAATCGGCCCTTCACAGAGGCAGCATAGTATATGGTACTACCATCACCATTAATGTCTGAGACCCACTCCAGTTTCTTTCCTGGAGCCTGGCGGGCCCAACTTATCCAGTAGCTACTGAAGGTGAATCCAGAGGTTGCACAGGAGAGTCTCAGAGACCCCCCAGGAGGCACCAAGCCTCCCCCAGACTCCACCAGCTGCACCTCACACTGGACACCTGCAAACACAGGGACACAAGGTGGACTTAGAATTACAGGGAAGCAAAAACAGGCGCCGGTGAACTTAGAATCACACGGAAGTAAAAACAGGCACAGGTCTCAGCACTTCCCTCTCCTGAGAATGACCTTGAAGAATGAGCAGGAAGAAAACGCAGCTTGTCACCAAGTCCATGGTGGAGCCACTGGGGTCCTGTCTCAGGCACTTGGCTTCTGGGTGTCTCCCCAACATGCCTGGCAAGGGCCCTCTTTTATGAGCAGGAGGAAAGCCCCATTTGCATGGGGTCTGGGTATAAGGGTGCCCCTAGAGGGACATGGATGGGGCTTCCTTTCGCTCTCCTTCACCCACCATTGGCCATGATGCTTTTCTGGGGTTTGGGAATAAGAATTCGCATTGGAATGATGCTTTTATTTTGGGATGAAAATATTCTCCTGGATATTTTCCTCAATCAATCTTCCACAAAACTTGAACGTGTACAAGTGATGAGGCAGGAGAGGCTGGGGGGGACGCTGTGGCCACCGCCTCC
>NW_006284837.1:1952-2990 GCF_000327345.1 Myotis davidii | reverse complement strand
TCTCCACCAGCTGCACCTTACACTGGGCACCTGTAAACACAGAAATGTCCTAGTTAGGAAACTCTCACACATCCACTGTTTCTCTCACCCATGCCCACTCACAATACTCAGTGTTTCTCCTCCATAAATTACCTCTCAAAATAGCAACAAGGAAAACACAGCTGAGCCCCAACCCCATGGTGAGTGGTCTGTGTTCAGTCCAGATAAGGGAATGGGAACACCTTGGGATCCTGGGGCTGGTCTCCTGTCCCAGAGCTGCAGGGTCAGGGATGGGCTGGTTTGTATAAGCAGGAGGGGCCCTATTTGCATGTCCTCCTGCTATATAGGGAGCTCTGGGGTTGGAGACCTACAGGGAGAGCAGTGCCTTCATTCAGGTGAGAACAGGATTGTGGTTGTGATAACATTTCAATAACTGAATACTAAATCCTAAGTAATATAGAGCTTGACCAAGTACCCACATATTAACAGTGAAGCCAACATCTGGCCTATGCCCTCCCCTGTGGACCCCACTGCTGCAGGAGACCTGTACAAAGACCCTGAAGAGAAAATTTTTATAAAAACAAAGAGAAGATTGAAAATGATAGATGCCTTTGACAGTCACCAATAATGACACTCAAGGGAAATCAAATCTCACAACCATGTTCAGGAGACAGGAAGGTCCCTCTGACACGCTCTGTAGGAATTTGAAGAGTGACATGATCGATGAAAATTGAGAACTGTCTCAGGTTCACACGGAGGGCACCATATAATCATAATGGTGGTGGCTTGCATTCATAAAGGATTTTAGTTTTCAAAGTGCTTTTCCGGCCATCATCTCTTCTGATTCCCACAGCTGCCCTCATCCCCATTTCAGAAAAATATAAAGAAAACTTTATATCTTTCTCAAATAAGTGATGTTGTATTTAAGAGGATTGTATAACATTGCACTTTTCTTGATACCCACAATAGTCTACTGGCTTACAGCATTTATAAAATGATGTATAAAAGTGAGAGCTAGTGAAAACTAAATAAAATTTAGAAGATGAAAATGTTCTAGAA
>NW_006284837.1:0-1279 GCF_000327345.1 Myotis davidii | reverse complement strand
AGCCGGCCCCCTCTCCAATCTGGTTTAGGCCCAGTCCCACAGGGACCCCCCCTCTCAATCTGGGACCACTGGCTCCTAACTGCTCACCTGCCTGCCTGCCTAATGGCCCCTAACCAATCTGCATGCCTGTCTGATCGCCCCTAACCACCTCTGCCTCAGCCCCCGCCACCGTGGCTTCACATGGAAGGATGTCTGGACTTCCAGAAGGTTGTTCATCTGTCTGGTCTAATTAGCATATTATTCTTTTATTGTTATAGATAATTTCTAAGAAGAAAGGAAACATCAACCCTGAGAGGAACCCCTCACTCCCAACCTCCATCTAGCCTTCCCATGGAGGGTCACTGTGGTCAGAGGGTGCTGGGCTCTCCCACAAACATAAAGAACTTAATGTATAATGTGTACATTCTACAATCAGACATATGATTTGGAAATACATTCTTTATGTTGATGTTTGTCATTTCATTTGCACAATGGAATCTTTGATGGGACTCATGTTTTAAATTTAACCAAGGCTAATTTAACAATATTTTCTTTATTGGGACCTGTTTGGGGTGATTTTACAAAGAATTCCCCAGAAAAGTCTGAGCCTCCACTGTCCATGTGGATTGGCTATAGCATCCACAGGGCCTGGAGCAGGTTCTGGTACCAGAAGGGAGCGCTGCTGGGAAACTGCCCATAAATCTGCATGTGACTGTGGAACTGGGCGAGAGGAGGAAGCTGGACTTTTGTGTCACATGACAGAAATGTGCCTGATGCTCAAGCAGAGAGTTACTGGACATGTGGGTTTGTTTAAAGCATCTTCCTGTGAAGACCCAGAAGGAAGTGCAGGACATGATAGAGACAGATTGTATCATCATAGGAAATACCTGAATAATGATGAACAATAGCTTGTGAGAAATAGAAACATTTTACTGCAAACCATTGGGAAGGCTATCCCAGTTTCCTACACGCACATTCTCTCAGTGTCTCTGTTCTAGAAGGTGACACTTTCCCAGGTCCAGGGGATTTGCAATTGGACACCTTTGGGGTCATTACTGATTTAGTCTCAACATTAATCACCCAAACTGCATTTTTATTGAGTCTCAATTTATGAAATCACTCAAGACTGATAGGGAAGATTGGACACCCCTCACTGGAGGAGCCATGGTGATGGAATGTCTGTATGAGGAGTCTTCATTTCATTGGATGCGGGCCCCTCTCTCAGTCCTTCATTGTCCTCCTCTTCTTTCTCCTTCTCCTTATTTGCTTACTTATCCTATCTAAAAATAGACAAACATGG
>NW_006284836.1:68896-72274 GCF_000327345.1 Myotis davidii | reverse complement strand
TCTAGACACTGGGAAATGGTAAAATGGAGATTTTCCATTTAATAGATATAAAGGTTTTAATTTTTCAATATGAAAATAGTTCTGGAGATTGTTTGCAAACTGATGTGAATGTACTAATTAACACTGTTGAACTATACACTGAAAAATGAATGATTAATACATAGATACAAACAACAGGGTGGTGGTAGCCAGAGGGAAAGGAGGTGAGAGTTAGGTGGAGGTGGGAAACGGGGGGCAAAAATGGGGACTGAAAGAGAATGCTTGGAAAGATGGGTGTAGTGAGCATATTAAGTTTTATTGAGTTGTACACTTGAAAACTGTATGGTTTGTGAACGAATGTCACACCAATAAATTCAAATTAAAAATAAATAATAAAATAAATGAATGAATAGAAGAGTAAATTTTATGCTATGTGAATTTTACCATAATTTTTAAAAAGCTAATATGAGGACTTTTTTTTTGTTCTCCAACCATTCTATCAAAGACACTTCTGTTTGTAATTGTGGTTTTCTTGTTCTGGGACGATGCACAACTCTCTCTCTAAATGGATGCCCAAAGTCTTCTGGAGTGCCTACATACTTGAATGTATGTTCCAATAGTTACTGGCACAAAGCAAAAGTGTTTAAAAAGCACGAAATCTAGAATTAGTCTACCTGTATTTCAGTTCTGGTTCTACCATCTAGGCATGTATCTCTATGTAACTGTATACTTCTTTCAACTGAAAAAAAAAAAGCATGACATGCCAGATAAATTGAGTGTAAAGCAAATCCAACATATTGATATAACAAAGTAAATGTATAAATATGCATTCTATAAACCTTGAACTGCCTCAGCCACCTTGAGAATATAAAAATAGGATTACAGTGGAAGAATACTTAAAATATTAAAATAGGATTACAGTAGAAGAACACTGATGAAGAAATTTATTTGAAAAATGGGGAACCCTGACTTTAAGAAAACTTTGAAATATATTTTCTACAACTGGGAAACACAACAACTAAAGGCTGACTCACACCTAAGAAAAAAGTGACAACCAAATTCACAATCGACAATGACAGTTCAAAACACATGTGTATGATTGATGCAGCAAGAGCTTTATGCGTATCGTACATGTGCGAGTCAACTTAGCCTTTTATATATAGAATAAATTTGCTTAATTAACCTGATTCCTTATTTAGCTAAATTTTTTCCAGCCCAGTGAAGCACCCCAACTTCTCTTTCAGTTAATTGTCAGCAACACAGCAGTAAATATCAATACAAAGCAGATTATTATTCTAGATCACACAGGGAGGACAAAGGGTAAAATATTTAACTGCAGCAGTATTTGATTATATTCTGCTCAGTGATAAAACCTGAAGTCATTTTCAAGGTCCACCATTTCTTACTTCTTTTCAGTCGGGTCAAGTTTCTAAGTTTTCTAAATCTCCATTTTCCGGCTAATACAAAGAAAATAGGATTCTACCGGATCTCCTATCTACCTATTCCAGGACTTATGTGAGGATCAAATGAAATGAGGCATGGCTAAATGCTTCACAGACATTTGGTTACAGTGTATAATGTTTCCAACTGGCTATAACGCAAGTCGTGTTCCTGGACTGAAGAAACTGCAAGGAGGCTAGTTGCTAGGGAGAAGAAGCTGGGCATTGTTACATGACATCATTACCTGGTGCCCACAGTGACCCCTTCTGGGTTGGGCTAGGGTGTGGGCTGCATTTTGCACCATGGGGTCTAGGTTAGCCTCAGTTGCAATTTGGTGGGCTATTGCTCCAGGTGGTGGTGGGGCCTGTGTCCCACTTGGGGGAAGCTGAGTGTTGCTTTGTGGGTGCCATGTCCGTGGTGCTATTTCTCTGTAAATGGTCAGTTTGCATCATGGCAGCTCCTGTGTTGAGTGTCTTACCCCTGGTGGTTAGCATGCATCATACCAACTGATCAGATGGCCAGACACTTAGCACATTAGCCTTTTATATAGAGAGATATTTTTTGTTTCATTTTTTTAATATATTTTATTGATTTTTTTACAGAGAGGAAGGAAGAGAGATAGAGAGTTAGAAACATCGATGAGAGAGAAACATCGATCAGCTGCCTCCTGCACATCTCCCACTGGGGATGTGCCCGCAACCCAGGTACATGCCCTTGACCGGAATCGAACCTGGGACCTTTCAGTCCGCAGACTGACGCTCTATCCATGGAGCCAAGCTGGTTTTGGCAGTATATATATATAGATATTTTAGTGTACAAAGTATTAATTTGCTATTAGAATAAAAAATAATAAATATATTAGTATTTCATTATTTTTCATGCAATTGTAAAGGTAATTGTTTTCTTTAGGTTTTTATTTTTAAACTAGTGGCCTGGTGCACAAAATTTGTGCACATTAAAAGGGAATTAGAGGGAAATATTTAATATTGCTATTTGCCCTTTCTCTATCATAGAAGTTTCAGAGATAAAAAAATTGAAAATCTCCCTCCTGTCAGAGTCTGGGGCATGCTGCAGGATCCAGAGTCAAGGATAGAGTCATCAGTCTTGGTGAGAGAGAGATTTCACCCCTAAAGAGTCAGACGAGTTAGGCTAGGCCTACAGGTCTGTGGTGAGCCGCGACCATGGGTCTCTCTTCTGCAGGATGGGGTTTGTGAAAGTTGTCAAGAATAAGGCCTACTGCCCTAACCGGTTTGGCTCAGTGGATAGAGCGTTGGCCTGCGGACTCAAGGGTCCCAGGTTCGAGTCAGGTCAAGGGCATATGCCTTGGTTGCGGGCACATCCCCAGTGGGGGGAGGGGGGGTGTAGGAGGTAGCTGATTGATGTTTCTCTCTCAACGATGTTTCTGCCTCTCTATCCCTCTCTCTTCCTCTCTGTAAAAAATAAATAAAAAATATATTAAAACAAAAAAAAGGACAAGGACACTAAGGTAGTGGGGGCTTTTCCTGGGGGGTGGGAGTGGCTGGCGGAGTTGCACAACAAAATCTAAAGATCGGCAATGATCGGCAATAATGTTCCATCCTCACTGCCAGGACCTTATGAGATAGTAAGTATTCCGTGCTGTCCATCTTTTATTTTATTAGAGTTGAGGGTTTTTTCCCCACCTTAATTTTAACAAAGTCATTAATTATTCTGCATTTTCATTATTACTAGTGGCCCAGTGTACGAAATTCATGCACATTAAAAAGGAATTAGAGAAAATATTTTAATATTGCTATTTGCCCTTTCTCTATCATAGAAGTTTCAGAGATAAAAAAATTGAAAATCTCCCTCCTGTCAGAGTCTGGGGCATGCTGCAGGATCCAGAGTCAAGTCCCCACCCACCCGCTGGCACCTTGAAATCACGCACGACCCATACCCAGCCAGCCCCACCCCCGTCACGTCCCTCAGGACAACCAAAGA
>NW_006284836.1:56253-68772 GCF_000327345.1 Myotis davidii | reverse complement strand
ATCAAGAGAGAATATCACCAAAGGTGATAGACATTTGGTGATGACAATAATGAGTTGAAAAGGGACAACTCGAGAGCCACTGAAGTTGTAAATATAGAGTCCCAAAAGCATTATTTCACTTGTTTGGCAAGAGTCTTTGTTACGACAATAGGGTGGTGAAGCCTGGGGTGTGGGATAGGGGCAAGCTAGAAGGGGTCAATTAGGAGGGAAAGGAGACATATGTAATTCTTTCAACAATTTTAAAAAAGAAAAAAATGTATATGTGAAAGGAAATAAAGATTTGAAAAAAAGGAGGAAAAGAAAGAAACAGATAGGAGAAAAACACAATTAGAAGTCAAAGTGAAGCAATGGAATTAAATAAGAAATCAATAAGAATAATATCCTTAAAATACCCAAATATTTTTAAAAATGTACAACATACTCCTAAATAATCCATGGTTCAAAGAAAAATATTAGGAAAATGGGAAATATTTTTAGCTGAATAATAATAAAAAACAATGTATTAAAAATGAGTGATGCACCTAAGCAGTACTTAGAAGAAAAAGAACTATATGAAAAGATGAAGGGATTGAGAAATACAGATTGGTAGTTATAGAATAGTCATAAGGATTTAAAGTACAGGAAATAAAATCAATACACTTGTAATAATTATGTATGGTGCCAGGTTAGTATTGGAAATATCAGGGGGAACACTTTGTATATGAATTTCTGTTACCATTGTAATTAGCTAATTATTAATAATAGGAAAAAAGCAAAGGGAAGGCCAGGCAGTATAAGCATTGCCATCTGGGCAGCTTCACCAGAAATCTGCAATTTTTCACTCCCCAGGGAACCACCCATCCATTCCCTGCAGATGAAGGGGGAAGGGAGAGGACAAAGAGGAAAATGGACACATGCCCAGTAAAATAAAGAAGGTGCTTGCCTGTCAATCTAGCCTGGGGAACCATAGATGGCCTAGAATGGGTAGAGCCACTGCAAGCATGCAAATCTTAGAACATTAAAATTCCCAAAGGAATTATCTCTCCCTTGTTCCTTTGGCTTTGCTCCTGCTTCCTTGCACTTGTCCATGTTCCCTCCATAGCCATGTGGTCCTAGAAGCCACATGGCCTATGGCCAAGTGGATGCAACATGCCATAGGCCAGTGGTCAGCAAACCACTGCTCATGAGCCACAAGTGGCTCTTTGGCCCCTTGAGTGTGGCTCTTCCACAAAAAACCACGTGCAGGCGCGCACATACACTGTGATTGAAACTTCGTGGCCCACGCGCAGAAGTTGGTTTTCTGCCTGGGAGAGTCTATTTTGAAGAAATGGCATTAGAAGAGGTGGGGGTGTCAGTCTGTCGGGCAACAGGAGGTGTGGCGCAGGAGGGCCGCGGGATATGCAGCACAGGGGAGGCGAGTAAATTGTAAGGAATTTAATTTTATCAATCAATAATATCGTTATTAAGTATGATATCAAGATTTATACCTATAGTTTAAGACTTAAAACTTTAAGTAAAGTTTATTAAGTTAATTTTAGGGAACGTTGTGGAGTGAAAGAAGATGTAGTGTTGAGGGTTGAGAAAGGTATGTTGAGATGGTTTGGACATATAGAGAGGATGAGCGAAAATAGATAGACGAAACAAGTATACAAGACGAGTGTGGATGGGAGAATTGGAAGGGGTCGACTTCAGTGAACATTTCTCAATCAGATAAAGGACGTTTTTAGCAAAGGCCAGCTTAGGAGTACCCTAATTAAGTTAATAAAAATGTACCTACCTATATAGTTTAAGTTTAAAAAATTTGGCTCTCAAAAGAAATTGTTGTACTGTTGATATTTGGCTCTGTTGACTAATGAGTTTGCTGACCACTGCCATAGGCTACAGCTGGGAACATAAACTAATCTAGCCAGATGCTAAACTGTGCTTTGCAAATATGAAACTCTTGGCAATGGCTTTAATCCTGGTCTGCTGAAGACACAGCTGGGCTTTTTTTCTTGGTGAGACAGAGGGAGATGGGACTTGGAAACTCAGGGGTTTAATTTCATGTAAATAAATACCAATTATTTTGTGCTAGTCTCAGAAAAGTCTTTTTTTTCATGACATTGGAAGAAGTCCACTTCCACTGGCAACAGGTGGAGACAGGGAGAGAACTCCACTGATAACATAACCACTATGCTGTACACCTGAAAGTAATACAAATATATTGAATGTCAACTCAATTAAAAAATTAAAAATTAAATTATACTACAACCCAGAAATTCTACTTTGAGTACTTACCCAAACTAAACAAAAACACTAATTTTAAAAGATATATGCACTCTTAAATTCATTGTAACATTATTTTTTTATTTGTTATGTTTATTGGCTTGGGTATTAATCATTCAGGTAACAAAAATGCTACCAAACCACTGGAGATGTGGGGCAGTTATGGGCAAGATATTGACAGTTCAACAAAAGCTTCCAAAGTATTCTAAGACAATAAAAACTAACAATGTTACAGCACTTTGAAGTTCACAATGGGCTTTCATATTTAGGTAAGCATTAATAATCCCATTCTGTGGATGAGTTCAGAAAGGTTCCCTGGTTTGCTTGGGGCCATTAAATGAGTAAAAAACAGAGCTGGAGCTGAACACTAGTCTCAGACAGTGAGAGCCACCTCCCTTCCATTACACTTGCTGCCTCATTTTTGTATTTCAAGCATTGTTACATTATTTACAATAGCCAATATATGTAAGCAATCTAGATGAGTAGATAAAGAAGATATGATACACACACACACACACACACACACACACACACACACACACACTGGAATATTACTCAGCAATAAGAAGAATGAAATCTTGATATTTGCAACAACATGGAATGAGTTAGAGGGTATTATTCTAGGAGAAACAAGTCAGAGAAAGATAAATATGGTATATTTCACATATTTGTGGAATCTAAAAAATAATGAATAATCAGTACAGAAACAGATTCATAGAAACAGAGTACAAACTGATGTTTGATGCAGGGGAATGGATGAAAAGGTGAACTGAAGTAAGAGGCACAAACTTCCAGTTATAAAATAAATATAACACCTGGCTAATGTGGCTCAGTGGTGAGCATCAACCTATGAACCACTTCCTCTCTGAAATCAATAAAAATATGAAAATAATAAATAAATAAATACACTATGGGGATGTAGTGTGCAGCAAAGGGAATACAGTGGAAACTTGGTTCTCGAACTTCATTCTGGAAGGTTGTTTGAGAAGCAATTTGCTAAAAAACTGAATCTTTTTTTTTCCCATTAGAAATAATGTAAATTAAATTAATCCATTCCAGACCCCCAAATGACTCCTTGTTTTAAACTTTCTTATATACAGTACATGCTCAATGTACTGTCTAATCTATAAATAAACACTTCGTATTTTAAATTTATTGAACCGCCTTTTACTAGCCTTAAACAAATCAGTTTTAGCACTCATTCCAGGGGTGTCTTTCAGGAAATAAATATACTGTATCTCTGCTTTTTCACATATGCTATCATTGCCTTTGAAATGCTATTATGGACTAACTGCTTTTCATTTATCCAAATCAACAATTTACCTATTCAATTACCTGTGATTGTTGCTCTGTGAGCAATTTCATACCCTTAGCAACATTAGCACTCTTGATGGCTTATGTTTTAAAACTGCTAATCTTTGATTTTGCTAGCAACTTTAAAAGCATTCTCTCCTTTGTTTGTTGCCTGGGAGACTTTTTTCCGTCATGCTGAAGTGTAAGTGTGAAAGGGTTGTGGGGTTGAGAACTGAAGTTTTGACAACCCAGACATTTTTTTCCTTGAACAACTTGGTTGAGAACTAAATTGTGCTAGATGGGAGACATTCAAGAACCAAGGTTTGACTGTATAGTCAAAAATCTCATAATAACTTTGCACAGTGATAGACAGTTACTAGACTTATCATAGTAATAAATAATATAACTTATTATATTACAACTTGGAGTTATAGTAATTTTTAATATTTTCATTATTATAACTCTGAGTTATATAATAAATGAGTATTCTTTTTTATTTCAGCTATAACCAAAAATCCTGGTTAAGAGGAGGTCAGAAAAATTCCAACTTAATTTTAATACATTGTATAAAAAAATCATATGGCACGGATGCTCCAAGGTACAGTAACAAGGAGAGATACTTTCCACTCCAATACTTTTTCTCCCAAATGTATACTTGTTTGAGGAGCATCATGTTTTATATTGCTCTAAGCAACTGGGGACAGATTCATGTTCCTGAAATGGATGGCGGCTTTCAAATTACCGGTGTTAGACATACTGTTTGTCTTTCCATGTTGCCATATCTAATAAGATAGAGTTGAAGGTTTACTACTGACCTCCTAAGACAGTGTTGTAATTAAAACCAGTGACACATCATTCGTCTCTTTCTAAAATAGCCTCACTCTTCTGGTACCATGTTTTATGTCTTCCAGGGCTTTGTGCCCTTGTTTACTTACCAGGTAAGTTTCTTGTTTGTTTGTTTGCAGTCCTTACTGTTTGGAACCAACACAACTATCCCTGGTTTACACAAAGTACCCCATGCTATTCCACGGGTTGCCTGCTTTGTCCTTGGTTTGCTTCCTCAGTGTGAGGCACTGCAGACTCCCACATAGTCCTCATAGCCTTGTAAGCGAAAAATTCTTCACGCCAGCAAAACACTGTCCTGGATTATCTCTGGAAGGGGAATCCCTGGGTATGGAAAAAATGCTTGATCAAACAATCTCCAGTCTGTCACACACTTACAATGTTTGCATTTCTCTTGTCACTCTCTTACTTAGGTGACAAATGACACCAATACCATGCTGGCCTGTAAAGATGAAAATTAGGACCACTCAAATGTGTTTTTTAAGCATTGCTTCCATATCTTTCATAGAACCAACTACCAAGCTGTGATATACTTTGTAGGAGCATACCAAACTGTGGAAGAGGCACAATATATTCAATCACATAGAGGTAACCATAAGTCTACAAACAAAATGCCTGACAAAATCTTGTTTCTGATCCTGACATAGTAAGCTTATTCCCCAGGCTCGGAAGACCCTGGCCTAATCTATAGGTGCCTTTAGGGTTATTTACTCTCTAGCTAGAGTTACCAAATTTAAGAATAAAAATATGGGATGACCAGTTAAATTTGAATTTCAGATAAACAGATCATGTTTTAGTCTAAGTATGACCTATGCAGCACTTAGGACATAATTACACTAAAAAAAATATTCATTGCTTATCTGAATTTCAAATTTAATTGGATTTCCTATATTTTTTGGCAACTCTGACTCTAGCCCCAAAGGATGGGCACTTATTCACAGTTATGGGGCTTTAGTCCATTCCTTAACAAGTTCCCAGCCTGCCTCCATGAAGAAGACATTATCATTCTATCTGTCCCCTAGGGCACCACCTCATATTTCCTAAATACTTAGCACTAAGGGAAAACAATGGAAAATTGAAAGCTCATATTATAGCTGGTCTCTAGGCACATTTCTCCCTTCACAACCATTGTCTGCAGAGGCGTTCCAACAAGTTACCCAGCTATCTAACCTGAGACAGTTTATCTCCCAAGGTCTGTCATACCAAGAAGCAAATGAGCCATAGGAGAGGAGGAACAAGATAGAAATAAAATCAGAATTAATTTTCTGGGATCAGTTGCTTGAGAAGGAAAGGGGAAGAAATAAAAACACATTGGGCTCATGAATCCAGGATCTATAAAACTTTGAAACTCATATATGTGGACTTCTGTGCTTTCTTGACTAGGGGAAATAAAAACTTGTGATCAACTATTTCTCTTTTTCAAAGACAAACAGAAACAATAGGTAAAAATACACTAGATGGCCGAAACCGGTTTGGCTCAGTGGATAGAGCGTTGGCCTGAAGGGTCCCGGGTTCGATTCCGGTCAAGGGCATGTACCTGGGTTGCAGGCACATCCCCAGTGGGGGATGTGTGGGAGGCAGCTGATCGATGTTTCTCTCTCATCGATGTTTCTAACTCTCTATCTCTCTCCCTTCCTCTCTGTAAAAAATCAATAAAATATATTTTAAAAAAAATACACTAGATGGCTCCATTTCTACACATTTATATACCCATAAGATTTTCAAGTTTAAAAAATATCTATTCATTTATTGTTGTTATTTCTGGGTCAGATGAGTCACTGCTGTATGTCTCATTAAATTTTATCAGTCATCATCCCCAGTGATGGACAAAATATAACATTTCATGTTACACAGTTGTATAATAATAGGGGTCAAAAAGTACTTGCAGGAAAAAAAGCTATTTTTAATTGGGAGATTTTGAGAGAAGCTACAGGGATGAAATGAAACAATTTTAAAAGAGAAAACACTGAAAGAGGTGAAGGGTCTGAGAAGCACTAACTGGTAGCTACAAAATAGTCACGAGGAAGTAAATAAAGCATAGAAAATATAGTCAATAATATTGTGATAACTATATATGGTGCCAGTTGGGGTACTAGAAATATTGAGGGGAACACTATATAAATTATATGGTTGTCTAACAACTAAGCTGTAACCACTAAGCTGTGCACCTGAAACCAACACATAAGAAAAATAAATGAATTAATTTAAAAATAGAAAACCTATTTATCAAATAATTAGGGAATTGGGTATTAAATGTCAGATTTAACATTGTAAGTTTGGCATTTTATGTATGTTTGAAATTTTTAGTATTGACTAAAAATAAATGAATTAATTTAAAAATAGAAAACCTATTTATCAAATAATTAGGGAATTGGGTATTAAATGTCAGATTTAACATTGTAAGTTTGGCATTTTATGTATGTTTGAAATTTTTAGTATTGACTAAAAATTTCACTAAACCGACCCTAAAAAGTTTAATGTATTAAATGAGACTGTCTGAGATTATTCAGTGTTGAAAAAGTAGCACTCTTTTGGTCTTCTTTGCTTCCCTTCGCTTGCTTTTGTTTTTTATTATATTGACCCTCAGTTATGCTCTTTTTAACTTTTTTATCCTCACCAGTAGCTATATTTTATTGGTTTTAGAGACAGAGGAATGGAGAGAGGGAGAGAGAAAGATAATCCTCACTCAAGGATTTTTTTTTATTGATTTTTAGATGGAGAGGAAAAGAGAGAGAGAGAGAGAGAGAGAGGTTGGTTGCCTCTCTTATGTACCCCAACTGGTATGTGCCCTAGGTATGTACCCTGACAAGGAATTGAACCTGTGACTTTTAGGTGTACTGAGTCACCTGGCCAGGGTAGTCATGCTCATTTATATACTACAATGGCAAAATGAGTAAATATAACAGAAACTGTATTTAGTCCACAAAGTTGAAAATATTTACTGTCTTGTCTTTAGAGAAAAAGTTTACTGATATCTGGGCTATGTCTTTCTAAAATTTAAGAAAAAAATTACAGATTATATTCAATGTTATTTCAGTTTTGTTTCAGGTATACATCATAGTAGTTAGACAATCATATACTTTATAAAGTGTTCTCACCAATATTTCCAATACCCATCTGGCATCATACATGGAATATTACTCATAGAAAAGAATAAAATGCTATCATTTGTGACAGCATGGATGGATCTAGAAAGTATTATGCTAAATGAAATAAATATCATACAATTTCACTTGTATGTGGAATTTGAAGAAGAATATAAATGAAAAAGAAAACAGATATAAACTCGTGGACTCTAAGAACAGATTCATGGTTGTCAGAGGAGAGGGGAGTTGGGGTACTAAGTGAAAAGGGTGAAGAGGTGAGAAGTACTGATTGGCAATTACATAATTGTCAGGAGATATGAAGTACAACATAGGGAATATAATAAATAATATTGTAGTAACTATGGGCTATGTCTTGAGAGAGATCCCTTTTCTAGATTCCTCTATACCTCTAACACATGATAGGATGATCCCAGATGAATCCATTCTCACACTTTTCCTCTACTATTAAAAAATAGCATTTCTGGGTTTGCAGTTATGCATGTAAGGAGCTTGGAAGTTGCCACTCCATTTGACCAATAAGTAAAAAGCTTAAGAGACTAAAAAATCAATAACTTTTAGGATTAATATGAGAGGTAAGGACACAGGGAAAAGAGCTTGCATCAAGATTGGAGATACATATAGGTGAATAGAGAGTCATAGCTTAACAGACCAGAGATTGTAAAACTTTTATGTTAAGAAAGGAAATAAAATGCTCAATTAAAACAACAAAAGATAGAAAAAGAGAGAAGACAAAAATAGAAACAAAGAATAAGGGCAGCACATAGAAAATAGTAATAAATATGGTAGATATGAATAGAACTATATTAATAATCATGTAAATAGTCCAAATGCAGTCAATTAAAAGTCAGAGATTACCAGAATGGATGGATCAAATGCAAGACCTGCTTTATCCTCTCTGCTGTGTAAGGACATAATAATAAGATAGCCTCTCCAAGAACCAAACCTCCCAGCAACTTGATCTTGGACTTCCCAGTCTCCAGAACTATAAAAAGATTATCAAGATGACAAAGGATTAAGTGGAATCTACACTGAGACTCTTCCAGGACTAAACTGGGATTACAACTAAAATATTAAAAAAATAAACCATCCTGATAATCTACTGAAGACTAGCTGGACAGAAGGTCACAATGAGACTGGTAGAAAGTAGGAAAGTGCGAGAGGGCTGGCCATGGTCCCACAGGCAGCAGCTGAAGTTCTGGAGGGATATCTCAGGTGTGGGATGCTCCCACTGAGAACTTTGGGGTCTAAACCCAAAGCTGGGCTCTCCAGCCCAGAACACCAGAAAGGTACCCACATAACATCTAGTTGTGAAAAGCAGTGGTAGTTATGTCTGCTAGGGATAGATGCCTGGCAATGCAGGCACTCTCCTAATGGGCCAACACACAAAATTTCTAGTGCAGCCACTTACTTTGGGCTCCAGTAGAGAGAGGGGAGAGTGGACTAGAGCTGAGTGAGGAGAATCTAGGGTTGGGGGCTCTGGGGATACAGCTCATGAGGCAGCCACCTGGTTTCCTGTGCTGATTCATTCCCTCATACTGCAGAGGACATCTTTCTCAGGCAGACCTTTGCCATTCAGGCAGGTTTTGCCTTGGTGGAAGCAACTGTACCACTCTATTGGAAAACCTCTTGCCCCATCTTATGGAGTATACATCTTGCTGTGTTCTATACTCTGAGGCTCATTAAGAGAATGAGAATAACAATTAATATGAAGGCAGAGGCAGATCCCTGGGTGCTTTGAATCTTTGCCTGACCTGCTTCCGGATCTGGAGCTAGGAAAAGTAGACTTTGGTGCACATCTTGGTCCATTACAAAAGCACCCAGCTACAGAAGAAGAGACCTTAAGCTGGGTATTCCTGATAGCTACCAATAGGGTATACAGGGCCAGTCACAAACAGTGTCTGACATTGTCCTGCACCAGAGATTATCCAAAAAGACTGAGAGTCATAGCAGATCTACAAAACACACAAAACAAACCCAAACAGACAAATAAATAAGCCCCTAATGAAAGAATAAGAGAATTACCCAGAAGAAAAGCTAAATGAAATTCAGATAAGAAATTTATCAGATATAGAATAATGGTTATAAGAACATTCAACAGCATGAGAAAAGATGTAAAATCTATGAAAAATGACAAGTCAGAAATGAAGAATGACATAACAGCAATAAAGAAGACATTGGAAGGAATAAATAGCAGATGAGGAGAATCCAAGGATTAGATCAGTGAATTAGAAGACAAGGTAGAAAAAAATCACTCAGAGAACCAAAACTTAAAAACAGGAGGACAGCTTAAGGGCGCTATGGGACAACATGAACTGTAAAAATATTTGCATTATTGGAATACCGGAAGATGAAGAAAGTGAGCAAGAGATAGAGAATCTGTTTGAAGACAATGGCAGGCAACTTCTCTAACCTAGTGAAGGAAGAAGTCATACAAGTTCAGGAGGCACAGAGAGTCTCAAGCAAGAAAAACCTAAACAGGTCTACACCAAGACATATTATAATTAAAATGCCAAGGGCTAATGACAGAGAATCTTAAAAGCAGCAAGAGAAAAGCAATTTGATACTTACAAAGGAGTTTTCATAAGGATGCCAGCTGAGTTTTCATCATAAACTCTACAGGTCAGAAGGAAACGGCATGAAGTATTCAAGGTAATAAAAAGCAAGAATCTGAAACAAAGATTACTATATTAAGGAAGACTATCATTCAAAAGAGCTGATGTAATAAAGAGCTTTCCAGACCAAAATTTAAAAAAAAGGTGTAAAGCAGTTATCACCACCAAACCAGCATTGCAAGACATTATAGTTAAAGGGACTGCTATAATAAGAAGAAAGAGAAAGAGAAAATCATAGGCATAAAGAATTTAAGTGGCAATAAATAAGGACCTATCAATAACAACCTTAAATGTGAATTGATTAAATTCTTCAATCAAAAGACATAGTGGAGCTGAATGGACAAGAAAACATGACCTACATTTATGCTAATAAAAGAAACCCACATCAAAGCAGCACCAATGGGTGAATGGATGCAGGAGTGGGAGATGAAAAAAAATGGCAACCAAATAGATGTGTCATGCACCTCATCCAGAGGCCAGAGTGGAAAGGCAACTAAAATGGAGAACTTCCAGCCAGAATTAGCAAATTGGACACAGCTGAGGAAACAATTCACAACAAGGAGGGGCAGAGGACGCCTGGAGAACGGTAGGAACAGGGATCTGGGCTGGAGAGGGGACACAGGATCACCAGGCGAGAGAGTGAGGAGGAACCTGCATTGCACCAAAGCCACGTGTTTTGGTGACAGGCATAATATCCAACTTTGAAAAGGAAAAGCCACAGGGCTGTTGGCAGCTGGGGTATCTAGAACTAAGACCACAGCGTGAGGAGCCGTGCCCCAAAAAGCAGTTTGAAAAGCAGCCTGAGCAGTGAGGTGCTAGAGGAGGGAGGAGAGAAACCTGCAGTTTTGTGGTTGTGTTGCCTCTGTTTTGTCTTTGCTTTTATTCGCTAAACCTAGTATATAGGTCTTTTCAATTGCAAACACTCGCCAGAGGTTGCTGTGCAGGCAGAAGCACATATAGGTGGCAACTGAGGAGAGTCTGTGGAGCAAAGCAGGGCAGGGAGATGTGAGCATGAATCCAGCATTGGGACATTCCTAACCTCCCAAACCTAAGTGGTCATTTCTCCCCTGAAGAGCTTGCTAGCCTCTCCCAGTAGCCTCAGGACAGGTATTACAGTTTTCCACAACCTGCTTGCATTTTGAGCCATACAAAGGAAACAAAGGCTCTGAAATAGCTCCAAAGAGCCCTCAGTGACTGGGTGGGAAGAGGGACTGGACAGCCTCACTATTATGGGAATCAGACTGATAAAAACTCCAGGTTTCCAGCTAACCCCATTGGTCTCCATATGAGGATCTTGGGCCAATCATGGCCAAAATAATATTTTGGGCCACTCTTGGAGGTGTAACTAAGGGTCAGGGAAAAAATTCCATCCACCTGATTCCCCAAAAGCAAAACACCACCCCCACATAAAGCTCTGATGGAAACAGATGATTGAGTGATTAACATTGACAGCTGGCAGACAGGCAAAGGGAAGGCAGATTGATCCTGTCTGCTTGCAGCCAAAGTCTGTGGAGACAGACAGAAACACAGTAGCAGTGGATCACTTGGAGCTTCAACATAGAGCTAAATATCAAAGACAGTGGTCAGCATGTAACTACCTAAAAGTAAGCACAGAAGGTACAGAAGAATGGGATCCTAAACAAGGCCACAAGGGGCATTGAAACTCGGCTAAAGCAAATGATACTTCACTGTATTGTTTATTTAAATTTTAAAAATAGAATTTTTTAGTTATTCTATTTTTTTTACTGCTTAAAGTATTAACAAAGGGTATTATATATGTGTCCTTTTTTCCCCCCAACCCTTGACAATCCCCTGGCTTCCCCTAACCCCAGTGTCTTATGTCCAATGGTTATGCTTATATGCATGCATACAAGTCCTTCCGTTGATCACTTACCCCCCTCCCGCTTGCCCCCCAAACCTCCTGGCCTTCCCACTGCAGTTTGACAGTCTGTTCGAGGCAGCTCTGCCTCTGTATCTATTATTGATTATATGTTTATAATGGTCTTTATTATCCAGAAATGAGTGAGATCATGTGGTGTTTTTCCTTAATTGACTGGCTTATTTCACTTAGCATAATGCTCTCCAGTTCCATCCATGCTGTTGCAAATGGTAAGAGTTCCTTCTTTTTTACAGCAGCATAGTATTCCATCGTGTAGATGTACCACAGTTTTCTAATCCAATCATCCACTGATGGGCACTATTTCCAAATCTTAGATATTGTAAATTGTGCTGCTATGAACATAGGAGTGCATATATCCTTTCTGATTCGTATTTCTGTTTTCTTGGGCAGGTGGGCTAGTGGTGGTCTTCTGCAGGTGTCTTTGTCTCTGAGTGACTGAGGACAGGGTGGGGGCGCTGATTACTGACTTCGCAGGCTTAGAGATGATTGCTCCTGTACCAGACTGTGCCCTGTGCGGGTG
>NW_006284836.1:50298-55698 GCF_000327345.1 Myotis davidii | reverse complement strand
GTTTAATGGGGATTGCATTGCATCTGCAGATTGCTTTTGGTAGAGTATGGATATTTTAATGATGTTGATTCTACTAGTCCATGAAGATGGTATGTTCTTCCATTTATATATGTCTTTCTCTATCTCTTTTTTTAAATGTCCTGGTAGTTTTCTGAGAGAGGTCTTTTACTTCTTTAGTTAAATTTATTCCTCGGTAGCTTAATTTTTTTGGTGCGATGGTAAATGGGATTGTTGTTTTTAGTCTCTCTTTCTGAAAGTTCACTATTGGTGTATAGAAATGCCTCAGATTTCTTGGGGTTAATTTTGTATCCTGCTACACTGCCAAATTCGTGTATTAAGTCTTGTAGTTTTTTGATAGAGTATCTAGGGTTCTGTATGTATAATATCAGGTCATCTACAAATAAGGACAGTTTTATTTCCTCTTTTCCAATTTGGATGCATTTTTTTTCTTCTTCTTCTCTAATTGCAATGGCTAATACTTCCAGTACCATGTTGAACAGGAATGGTGAGAGTGGGCATCACTGTCTTGTTCCTGTCCTTAGAGGAAATGGTGTTAGTTTTTGTCCATTGAGTATGATGTTGGCTGTGGGCCTGTCACATAGGGCTTTTATTATTGTGAGGTATGATCCTTTAAGTCCCACCTTGCTTAGAGTTTTTATCAAAAACGGGTGTTGGATTTTGTCAAATGCTTTTTCTGCATCAATTGATATGACCATGTGGTTTTTTTCTTTCAATTTGTTTATATGATGTATCATGTTTATTGATTTGTGGATATTGTACAATCCTTGCATCCCTGGGATAAATCCTACTTGGTCATGGTGTATGATCTTTCTGATATACTGCTGGATCCGATTTGCTAAGATTTTGTTGAGGATTTTGGCATCCTTGTTCATGAGGGATATTGGCCTGTAATACTCTTTCATTGTGTTGTCTTTACCTGTTTTTGGTAGGTAAGTAATTAGGGTGATGCTGGTTTCATAGAATGAGTTTGGAAGTGTTCCTTCCTCTTGGATTTTTTGTAGTAGTCTGAGGAGGATAGGTTTTAGTCCTTCCTTGAATGTTTGGTAAAACTCCCCTGTGAAGCCATCTGGTCCCAGGCTTTTGTTTGCTGAAAGCCAACAAAATGATGATTCTTCAATTTCTTGATGACTGCTTCAATTTCTTCCAAAGTTATTGGCTTATTGAGATTTTTAGATTCTTCCTGATTGAGTGTTGGAATGTTATATTTTTCTAGGAATTTGTCCATTTCCTCCAGGTTGTCTAGTTTGTTGGAGTAGAGTTGTCCATAGTATTTTTTAACAATCATTTGTATTTCTGTGGGGTCTGTTGTTATTTTGCCTCTATCATTTCTAATTTTGTTTATTTGGGTCCTCTGTCTTTGCTTCTTGGTGAGACTGGCTAGAGGTTTGTCAATCTTGTTTATCCTTTCAAAGAACCAGTTCTTGGTTTCATTGATTTTCTGTATTGTTAGTTTGTTTGTTTTTTGGTCTCTATGTCATTGTCAATCTTGGTTATCCTTTCAAAGAACCAGCTCTTGGTTTCATTGATTTTCTGTATTGTTTTTTTGGTCTCTATGTCATTTATTTCTGCTCTAATCTTTATGATCTCCTTCGTTCTGCTCACTCTGGGGTTTTCTTGTTGCTCTCTTTCTAAATCTTTGAGTTGTAGAGTTAGATGATTTAGTACCGGGTTTTTTTGTTCTTTGAAATAGGCCTGTAGAGCTATAAACTTCCCTCTCAGGACTGCTTTCATTGTGTCCCATATATTTTGGATTGTTGTGTTTTCATTGTCATTAGTTTCCAGGATGTTTTTAATTTCTTCTTTGACCTCATTCGTATCCCAATAAATATTTAATAACGTGCTATTCAGCTTTCAAGTGTTTGAGTATTTTCGGTTGTTTTTATTGTAATTTATTTCTAATATTATGCTATCATGGTCTGAGATGATGCTTGGTATGATTTCAATCTTCTTGAATTTGGGGAGACTTTGTTTGTGACCCAATATGTGATCTATTTTGGAATGTGTCTTATGAGCACTTGAGTAGAATGTATATTCCGTGGCTTTAGGGTGAAGTGTTCTGAAGATGTCAATTAAGTCCATCTGATCTAGTGAGTCATTTAGAATTGCTGTTTCTTTTCTGATTGTTTGTCTAGAGGATTTATCCAGTGATGTCAGTGGTGTATTAAAGTCCCCTGCTATGATTGTATTGTTGTCTATCTCTCCCGTGATATATTCCAGGAGTTTTTTTAATGTATTTGGATGCTCCTGCATTGGGTGCATATATGTTTATCAGGGTTATGTCCTCTTGTTGTATTGATCCCTTTAATATTATGAAGTGGCCTTCCTTATCTCTTGTTATGGCCTTCACTTTTAGGTCTATTTTGTCTGATAGAAGTATTGCTACCCCAGCTTTTTTTTCATTTCCAATTGTCTGAAAGGTATTTTTCCTTCCCTTCACTTTCAGTCTGTATGAGTCCCTTCTAATGAGGTGTGTGTCTTGTAGACAGCAAATATATGGATCATGCTGTTTTATCCATTCAGCCTCTCGAAGTCTTTTGATTGGACCATTTAGTCCATTTACATTTAAAGTTATTATTGAAAGGTACTTGTTTGTAGCCATTTCTATTTTTTGTGGCTGTTTTCTTTCTGGGCTTTTTAGTTCTTCTTTTTACACCAGTCCCTTTAGCATTTCTTGCATTGCTGGCTTGGTGGTGATAAACTTTCTTAGCCTTTTTTTTCTCTGTGAAGCTTCTTATTTCCCCTTCAATTTTGAATGAGAGCCTTGCTGGATAGATTATTCTTGGATTCAGTCCTTTGCTTTGCATCACTTTGTAAAGCTCCTGATTTCCCCTTCAATTTTGATTGATAGACTTGCTATATAGAATATTCTTGGATTCAGTCCTTTGCTTTGCATCACTTTGTAAACTTCCACCGATTCTTTTCTGGCCTGATGTGTTTCTGTTGAGAAATCAATTGATAATCTAATGGGAGATTCCTTTTCTGTAACTTTCTGTCTCTCTTTTGAAGCCTTTAAGATTCTTTTTGTCCTGAACATTTGCCATGGTAATTATAATGTGTCGGTGTAGGTCTTTTCGGGTTCACTTTGTTTGGTACTCTCTGTGCTTGTGGGACTTTTTCTTCCCCACCTCAGGGAGCTTTTCTGACATTATTTCTTCAAATATGTTTTTTAACCCTTGTGAGCAGTCTGCCCCAGTTCAAGGAATAGCAGCTGCTTGTGTACCCGTCTTTCTATAGGTGATACACACCATCCTTTGGGGAATTTTTCTTCCCGTGGGGAATCCCTCTTTTCTTTGAAATATCCCTTATCCAGTGGAAAAATGGCAACTTCCCATGAAAGAACCCCTTTTTCTGTGGGTGAATTGCACCTTCCTGTGTGTGAATCAAACTTTTTGTGGGGTCAACACACCTTCCTGTACAGGAATGCAACTTCCTGTGGAGGAAAGACATGTGCCTCTGTGGAAACACAAGTTCCTGTGGAGGAAATGCACCATTCTGTAGAGTAACGCAACTTCCTTTGAAGGCAGCACATATTCCTGTGGGGAAACACAAGTTCTTGTGACAGTATCACACCTTTATTTTGGTGAGCGCACCTTCCTGCAGTGTAAATGCATCTCTCTGCAGGAGAACTATTATAATTGAGGGGAACTCTTTTTCCTGTAAAGGAAATAATCATCTGGAAGAAAAAAATGCACATTTGTGGGGAAATGAACCTTTCTGTGGGAGCAATGCATCATCTGATGTGGGGACACATCTCCCTGTGCTGAAATGGCACATCCCTTTGCAGGAATCCTTCTCCTGTTGGATCAATGCACCATCCAATGCGGGAACATATTTTCCATTGCAGAAAATGCACCTGCCTGTGAGCGCAATGGACCATCCTATGCAAAAACAAATCTTCCTGTAAAGGAATTCTTCTCCATGTGGGGGAAATGCACCATTCCATGTGGAAACCCATCTTCCTATGAAAAAAAATGCAACTTTCTGTGGCAAAACCCTTTTTCCTGTAGTGGAATCACACCTTCCTGTGAAAGAACCTTTATTCTGTGGGGCAATTGCTACTTCCTGTGAAAGAACCCCTCTTCCAGTTGTGAAAAGTGACTTCCTGTGAGGGAACCCTTCTTCCTTTAGGGAAAGGCACTTTCCTGTGTGCGGACCTATTTTCCTGTGAGGGAATCACTCCTTCCTGTGGGGGAAACGCACCTTCTTCTGGGGAACCCTTCTCCTGTGAGGGAAATGGCCTTTTTGTGTGTGAACCCTTTTTCATGTGGGTGAAATGCACTTTCCTGTGTTTGGATCTATCTTCCTGTGAGGGAATCACACCTTCCAGTGGGGGAAATGCAACTTCCAATGAAAGAACCCTTCTTCCTGTGGGGGAAACACACCCCCTTAGGGAGAAACCTTAAGCTGTGGGGAATTGCACATTCCTGTGGAAGAACCCCTCTCCTACGGTGGATACACATATTTTGTGGGTAATCCTTCATCTCTGGGGGAATCGCAACTTCCTGAGAAAGAACACTTATCCAATGGAGGAATGGCACCTTCCTGTGAAAGAACCCTTATTCTTTGGAGGAATGGCAATTCCTGTGGAAAAAAACCTTCTTTCTGTTGGCGAATTGCACCTTTCTGTGGGTGAATAGCAACTTCTTGTAGTGGTAACACACCTTCCTGTACAGGAATGCAACTTCCTGTGGAGGAAACACATGTTCCTCCTGGGAAACACAAGTTCCTGTGCGGGAAACGCACCTTCCTGTAGTGGAACGCAACTTCCTGTGAATGAAGAACTTGTTCTGTGGGGAAACACAAGTTCTTGTGGCAGTATCGCACTTACCTGTTTGAGAACTCGCCTTCCTGCAGGATAAATGCATCTCTAAGCAGAAATACTATTGTATTTGTGGGGAACTATGTTGCCCTTAATGGAAAATACCATTTGGAATAAAAAATGCACATTTATGGTGAAATGCACCTTCCTGTCGGAGGAATCCACCATTTGATGTGAGAACACATCTCTCTGTGTATCAATGGCACCTCCCTTTGCAGGAATCCTTCTTTTATCTTTTCTGAATGAGTCACACCTTCCTGTGGAGATAATTCAACCTGCGGTGGAACCCTTCTCACTGTGGGGGAAATACCCATTCTGTGTAGGAACCCTTGTTCCCTTAGGGAAAATGAACTTTCTTGTGTGAGGACCGATCTTCCTGTGAGGAAGATCACATCTTCCTTTTGGGGAAACACAACTTCTTGTGGGAGAACCCTTCTTTCTGTGGAGGAAACACACTTCCTGTAAAAAAAAAAAATTGTTTTCCGGCCCTGACTCGTTTGGTTCAGTGGATAGAGCATCGGCTTGCCAACTGAAAGATCCCAGGTTTGTTTCTGGTCAAG
>NW_006284836.1:37956-50262 GCF_000327345.1 Myotis davidii | reverse complement strand
ATTCCTGTGAAAGAACCATTCTTCATGTGGATGAAACGCACCTTCCTTTGGGTGAATTGCACCTTCTTGTTGGAGAAACGCACCTTCCTGTACAGGAATTCAGCTTCTGGTGGAGGAAACACATGTTTCCTGTAGAGGAACAAAACTTCCAATTACAGGATAGATTCCTCCTTTTACAGTATGCCTTCACCTGTGGGGGAAAGGCACCTTCCCTTGTGAAAACCATTCTTCCTATGGGGCTAATGCACCTTCCTGTGAGACAACTCTTTTTTCAATAGGAGAATCACACCACTTGTGAAAGAACCCTATCCTGTAGGGAGATCTCAAACACCTGTGAAAGAACCTGTCTTCCAGTTGTGGAAATACACCTTTCTGTGGGGAACCATTCTTCCTGTGGTGGAAACACACTTTCTATGGGGAAACCATTTCTCCTATGTGGGAAACACACTTCCTTTTGGAAAACCCTTTTTTCCTGTGAGGAAATGTATCTTCCTGTGTGCAGTCCTATCTTTCTGTGATGGGATCACACATTCCTATGGGGGAAACACACCTTCCTGTACAGAAATGCAACTTCCTGTGAAGAAAACACCTGTTCTTCTTGGGAAACAAAGTTCCTGTGGGAGAAACACGCCTTCCTGTAGAGGAACACAACTTCCTGTGAATGAAGCACATGTTTCTGTAAGGAATCAGAAGTTCTTGTGGCAGTATTACACCTTCCTCTGGATGAATGCCCCTTCCTACAGTGTAAATGCATCTCTCAGCAGAACTGTTGCACTTGTGGGGAAATGAACCTTCCTGTAGGAGCAATGCACCACCTGATGTGGGAACACATCTCCCTGTTCAGGAAAAGCATCTCTCTTTGCAACAATCCTTCTCCTGTGGGGAAAATGCACCTTCCCATTGGAAACCCAACTTCTTTTGGGGGAAATACACTTTACTATGTGTGGATCTATCTTTTCCTGAGGGAATCACTCCTTCCTGTGGGGGTAACACAAGAACCTGTGGGGAAACCCTTCTCACTGTGTGGAAAATATGCATTCTGTGTAGGACCCCTTGTTCCTGTGGGGGAAATGCACTTTTCTGTGTGTGGATCTATATCCCTGTGAGAGAATCTCATAAACTTGTGGGGGAAACGCAACTTCCTGTGAGGGAAATTTCACTTCTGGTGGGGGAACACTTCTTTCTCTGGGGGAAAGACACTACTTGTGAGGAAACCATTCCTCCTGTGGAGGAAGTGCACTTTTTTGTGTGTGGACCTATCTTCCTGTGATGGAATCACACCTTCCTGTGGGGAAAAAGCAACTTCCTCTGGGAGAACCCTTCTTCCTGTGAGGGGAATGCCACTTCCTGTGTTGGAACCCTTCTTCCTGTGGGGGAAATGCACTTTCCTGTGTGTGGATCTGTTTTTCTGTGAGGGAATCGCACTTTCCTGTGTGGGAAATGCAAATTCCTCTGGGAGAACCCTTCTTCCTGTGGGGGAAACAAAACATTCTGAGGAAGAAACATTATGCTGTGGGGAATCTCACATTCCTGTGAAGAACCTCCCTTCTTGTGGAGAATACACACCTTCCTGTGAAAAATCCTTTACCTGTGGGGGGAATGACATCTTTCTGTGAAAGAACACTCTTCCTGTAGGTGAAACTCACCTTCCTGTGAGTGAATCACACCTTCTTGTGGAGTAAACACACCTTCCTATACAGGAATGCAGCTTCCTATGGAGAAAACACCTGTTCCTCTGGGGAAACACAAGTTCTTGTGGGAGTATCACACCTTCCTGTTGGTGAATATACATTCCTGCAGTATAAATGCATCTCTCTGCAGAAGAACTGTTGTAATTGTAGGGGAATCTTTTTCTTGTATGGAAATCATCATCTGGAAGTAAAAAATGCACATTTGCGGGGAAATGCACCTTCCTGGGGGACCAATGCAACATCCGATGCGGGAAAACATCTCCCTATGTAAGAAAAGCACCTCTCTTTGCAGGATGCCTTCTCCACTGTGGGAATGAACTTTCCTGTGTACGGAACTATTTTTTTTTTCTGAGGGTGTCGCACCTTCCTGTGGGGGTAGCGCAATTCCTATGCGGGAAAACTCCCTGTTGGAGAATTGCCCATCCTATGTGGGAACACTTCTACCAGTGGGGGAAATGCACCTCCCTGTTTGCTGACCTATCTTCCTGTGATGAAATCGCACCTTCCTGTAGGGTAAATGCAATTTCCTATTTGGGAACCCTTCTTCCTTTGGTGGAAAAGGCCCTTATTGTGTGGGAACCCTTCTTCCTGTGATGGAAATGCACTTCCCATGTGTGGCTCGATCTTCCTATGAGGGAATTGCACATTCCTGTGAGGGAAATGAATCTTCCTGTGGAAGAACCCTTCTTCCTGTGGGGGAAACACACCTCCTATGGGAGAAACTTTATGCCGTGGGGAATCGCACATTCCTTTGAAATAAGTCCCCTTCCTCTGGTGGATACACACTTTCCTGTGGGGAGTGCTTCACCTTTGGGGGAATCTAACCTTCCTGTGAAAGAACCCTTAACCTGTGGAGTAACGGAATCTTCCTGTGAAAGAACCCCTCTTCCTGTGGGTGAATTGCACATTTCTGTACATGAAGCGCACCTTCTTGTGAGGGAAACGCACCTTCCGGTACAGGAATGCAACTTTCTGTGGAGGAAACAAATGTTCCTCTGGGGAAACACAAGTTCCCGTGGGGTAATCACAACTTCCTGTAGAGAAACACAACATTCTGTGAATGATGCATAATGTTGCTCTGGGAAAACACAAGTTCTTGTGGCAGAATCGCACCTTCCTGTTGGTGAACGCACCTTCCTGCAGGGTAAATGCATTTCTCTGAAGGAGTACTATTGTATTTGTGGAGGACTCTGTTTCCTATAAAGGAAAATATCACCTGGAAAAAAAAACGCATATTTATCGGGAAATGCATCTTCCTGTGAAAACAATGCACCATTTAATGCGAGAACACATCACCCTGTGCAGAAATGGCACCTCCCTTTTCAGGAATACTTCTCCTGTGGGGAAATGCACCTTCCCATTTGGAAACCCATCTTCCTATGGGAAAAATGCACATTCCTGTGAGACAACCCTTTTGCCTGTGGGGGAATCACACCTTTCTGTGAAAGAACCTTTATCCTAATGGAAAATTGCAACCTCCTGTGAAAGAGCCCATCTTTCATTAGTGGAATTATACCTTTATGTGAGCGAACCCTTCTTCCTGTGGGGGAAATGCAACTTATCATGTTTAAACCCATCTTCCTATAGAGGAAATGCACCTTCCTGGGAGAATACCCTTTTTCCTGTGAAAGAACCCTTCTCCTGTAGTGCAATCGCAACTTCCTGTGATAAAACCCCCATTCTAGAAGTGAAAAAGCATCTTCCTGTGAGGGAATCCTTCTTCTTGTGCTGGAAATGCACTTCTTGGGCTGGAAATGCACTTTCTGCTTCCTATGTGGGAAACAAACATCCTGTTAGAAAACGCTTTTTCCTTTGGTGGAAATGCACTTTCCTGTGTGTGGACCTATCTTCCTGTGACAATCACTTCCTGTGGGGTGGGGGAATCTAAACTTCTTGTTGGAGAATGCCTCTTATTGTGGGAGAAACACACTTCCTGTGAGGAAGCCCTTAGAACACTTGTACCTCTAGGGAAACACTGTTCCCGTGATGGAAACACTCCTTCCTATAAACTTCCTGTGAAAGAAGCACATATTCCTATAAGGAAACACAAGTTCTTGTGGGAGTATTCCACCTTCCAGTTGGTGAATGCACCTTCCTGCATTGTAAATCCATCTCCCTGCAGAAGAACCATAGTAATTGTGGAGACCTCTTTTTCCTGTAAAGAAAATCATCATCTGGAAAAAAAAAAAGCACATTTGTGGGGAAATGCACCTTTCTGTGGGAGCAATGCAACATCCCATGTGGAACATATCTCTCCGTGTAGGAAATGCACCTCCCTTTGCAGGACTCTATTCCTGAGGGGGAAATCCACATTCCCATGTGGAAACGGATCTTCTTGTGGGGAAACACACTTTCCTGTGTGTGGACAAATCTTTTCCTGAGGGAATAGCATCTTCCTGTGGGGGTGACACAACTTCCTGTGGGGGAACCATTCTCAGTGTGGGCATAATAGCCATCCTGTGTGAGGAACCCTTGTTCCTGTGGGGGAAATGTACTTTACTTTGTGCAGACCTAACTCCCTGTGAGAGAATCCCCTCTACCTGTGTAGGAAATGCTACTTCTTCTGAGGGAACTCTACTTTCTGTGAGGGAAATGTCACTTCCTGTGGGGGAAACGGAATTGCCTGTGGGAGAATCCATCTTTCTGTAGAGAAAAGACACTTCTTGTGAGGAAACCCTTTCTTTTGTGGGGGAAGTGGACTTTTCTGTGTGTGGACCTATCTTCCTCTGATGGACTTGAACCTTCTGGTGGGAAATGCAACTACCTGGGGAGAACAATTCTTTCTGTGAGGGAAACACAACCTTCTGAGGGAAAAACTGTATGCTGTGGGGAATCACACATTCCTTTGAAGAACCTCTCTTCTTGTGGTGGATACACACCTTCCTCTTAATAATCTTTCTGTTCCTCTGGGGAAACAAGTTCCTGTGGGGGACATGCACTTCCTGTAGAGGAACAAAACTCCCTGTGAAGGTAGCACATGTTCCTGTGGGGAAACACAACTTCTTGTGGGAGTATCACATTTTCCTGTTGGTGAATACAGCTTCCTGCAGTGTAAATGCATCTCTCTTCAGAAGAACTGTTGTAACTGTAGGGTACTCTTTTTCTTGTAAGGGAAAATATCACCTGGAAAAAAAATTAACATTTCTGAGGAAATGCACCTTCCTGTGGGAGCAATGCATCATCCGATGCAGGAACACATCTTGCCATGTAAGAAAGGCAATTCCCTTTGCAGGATGCCTTCTCCAGTGTGGGAAATACACTTTCCTGTGTGCATAACTATATTTTTCTGAGGGTATAGAATATTCCTGTGTGGGTAACGCAAATTTCTATGGGGGAAACCTCCCTGTTGGAGAATTGCCCATCCTATGTGGTTACACTTCTACCGGTGGTGAAATGTGCTTTCCTGTGTGCGACCCATCTTCCGGTGATGGAATCACAGCATCCTGTGGGGGAAATGCACCTCCTCATGTGGAAACCCATCTTTCTAATGAAAAATGCACAATCCTGTGAGACAACCCTTTTGCCTTTCGGGAAATTACACCTTCCTGTGAAAGAACCCTTATCCTTACAGGGAATCGCAACCTCCTGTGAAAGAAAAATCTTCCAGTAGTGGAAATATTCCTTTATGTGACTGAACCCTTCTCCCTGTGGGAAAAAAATGCACTTTGTGTGGGGGAAAGCTTCTTCCTGTGTAGAAAACGCACTTCCTGTGGGAAAACCCTTTTTCCTGGAGAAGAAAGGCACTATCCTCTGTGTGGACATATATTCCTGTGACAAAATCAAAACTTCCTGTGGAGGAAATGCACCTTTCTTACAGGAATGCAATTTTCTGTGGAGGAAACACATGTTTCTCTGGAGAAACACAAGTTCCCATGAGGGAAAGCACCTTCTTGTAGAGGAATGCAACTTCCTTTGAAGGAAACACATGTTCCTGTGGGGAAAGACAAGTTCTTGTGACAGTGTTAGACCTTCCTATTGGAGAATGCACCTCCGGCAGTGTAAATGCATGTCTCTGCAGGAAAACTATTGTACTTGTGGGGAACTCTTTTTCCTGTAAAGGAAATCATCATCTATCTGGAAGAAGCAAATGCACATGTGTGGGTAAATGCCCCTTTCTGTGGTGGCAATGCACCATCCTTAGGGGGAACACATCTCCCTGTGCAGGAAAGGCCCCTCCATTTGCAGGAATCCTTTTCCTGTGAGGGAAATGCAACTTCCCATATTTAAACCCCTGGAGGAAATGCACCTTCCTGGGAGAATACCCTTTTTAATGTTGGGCAATCTGATTTTCCTTTGAAAGAACCCTTATCCGCTAGGGTAATCGCAACTTCCTTGGAAAAAAACCACTCTTCAAGTATTGAAAAAGCATCTTCCTGTGGGGGGGAGGGTACTTTCTTCCTGGGCTGGAAATGAACGTTCTTGGGGGGGGGGGACCTTCTTCCTATGTGGAAAACGCACATCCTGTTGGAAAACCCTTTTTCCTTTGGTGGAAATGCACTTTCCTGTGTGTGGACCTATCTTCCTGTGACAATCGCACCTTCCTGTGGGAAAAATGCACCTTCCTGTGGAGGAAAAACCTGTACCTTTAGGGAAACGCAGCTTCTGTGGGGGAAATGCACCTTTTTTTAGAGGAATGCAACTTCCTGAGAAAGAAGCACATGTTCCTGTAAAGAATCACAAGTTCTTGTGGCAGTATTGGACCTTCCTGTGGGTGAATGCCCCTTCCTGCAGTATAAATGCATCTCTCTGCAGAAGAACTATTGTAATTGTGAAGAACATTTTTTCCTGTAAAGGAAATCATCATCTGGAAGAAGAAATGCACATTTGTGCAGAAATGCAACTTCCTGTGGGAGCAATGCAACATTGATGCGAGAACACATCTCCCTATGTAGGATACACACCTCCCTTTGCAGGATTCCTTATCTTTTGGGGTAAATGCACCTTTCCATTTGGAAACTGATCTTTTAGGGAAATGCACTTTACTGTGTGTGGATGTATCTCTTCATGAGGGAATTGCACCTTCCTGTGAAGGTAACACAACTTCCTGACAGGGGAACCATTCTCTGGGGAGGAAATACCCATCCTGTGTTAGAACCATAGTTCCTGCAGGGAAAATGCACTTTTCTGTGTGCAGACCTATCTCCCTGTGAGGGAATCGCATCTACCTATTGGGGAAATGCAACTTCCTCTGGGAGAATCCTACTTCCTGTGGGGGAAACGCAACTGCCTGTAGGAGAACCCTTCTTCCTGTGGGAAAAGACACTTCTTATGAGGAAAACCTTCCTTTTGTGGGGAAAGTAAATGACTTCTCCTGTTCTGGGAAACCTTCTTCCTGTGGGGGCAATGCATTTTCCTGTGTGCGGATCTATCTTCCTGTGAGGGAATCGCACGTTCCTGTGTGGGAAATGCACCTTCCTGTGGGAGAACCCTTCTTCCTGTGGGGGAAACATACCTCCTGTGGGATAAACTTTTAGTGAGGAATCGCATATTCCTTTGAAAGAACCACTCTTCCTCTGGTGGATACACAACTTCCTGTGGGGAGTCCTTCACCTGTGGGGGAATCTAACCTTCCTGTGAAAGAACCCTCTTCCTGTGGGTGAATCGCACATTCCTGTGGGTGAAGCACAACTTCTTGTGGGGGGAATGCACCTTCCAGGACAGGAATGCAACTTTCTGTGGAGAAAATACATGTTCTACTTGGGAAACAAAAGTTACTATGGGGTAATCACAACTTCCTGCAGAGGAATGCAACATCCTGTGAATGAAGCACAATGTTCCTGTAGGGGAACACAAGTTCTTGTGGCAGTATCGCACCTTCCTGTTGGTGAACGCACCTTCCTGCAGGGTAAATTCATCTCTCTGAAGGAGTACTATTTTACTTGTGGAGAACTCTGTTTCCTATAAAGGAAAATATCACCTGTAAGAGAAAATATACATTTATGGGTAAACGCACCTTCCTGTGAAAGCAGTGCACTATCTGATGTGGGAACACATCTCCCTGTGCAGAAATAGCACCTCTGTTTTCAGGAAGTCTTCTTCTGTGGGGATATGCACGTTCCCATGTGGAAGCCCATTTCAATGAGAAAAATGCACATTCCAGTGAGACAACCATTTTGCCTGTGAAGGAATCACACCTTCCTGTGAAAGAATCTTTCCTTATGGGGAATCGCAACCTCCTGTGAAAGAACCAATCTTCCAGTAGTGGAAACATACCTTTATGTGAGGGAACCCTTCTTCCTGTGGGGGAAATGCACTTCCTTTAGGAAATGCACTTTCTTCCTTTGTGAAAAACTCACTTCCTATGGGAAAACCCTTTTTCCTGGAGGGGAAATGCACTATCCTGTGTGTGGAATTATCTGCCTGTGATGAAATCGAACTTTCCTGTGGAGGAAATGCACCTTTCTTACAGGAATGCAATTTCCTGTGGAGGAAACACATGTTCCTTTGGAGAAACACAAGTTCCCATTAAGGAAAGCATCTTTTTGTAGAGGAACGCAACTTCTTTTGAAGGAAGCACATCTTCCTGTGGGGAAACACAAATTCTTGTGCCAATATCACATCTTCTTTTTGGAGAAAGCACCTTACTGCAGTGTAAATGCATGTCTCTGCAGAAAAACTATTGTACTTGTGGGGAACTCTTTTTCCTGTAAAGAAAATCATCATCTGGAAGAAGAAAATGCACATCTTTGGGGAAATGACCGTTTCTGTGGTGCCAATGCACCATCCTTAGAGGTTACACATCTCCCTGTTCATTAAATGCCCCTCAATTTGCAGGAATCCTTCTACTGTAGAGAAATGCAACTCCCATGTTTAAACCCATCTTCCTATGGAGGAAATGCACCTTGCTGTGAGAATACCCTTTTTCCTATAGGGCAAACAAACTTTCCTGTGAAAGAACCCTTATCCTGTAGGGTAATCGCAACTTCCTTGAGAAAAAACCCTCTTCCAGTAGTGAAAAAGCATCTTTCTGTATTGTAACCCTTCTTCCTGTGGTGGGAGTGCACTTTCCTGTGTGCGTATCTATCTTCCTGTGAGGGAATCACACCTTCTTGTTGGGGAAATGCAATTTCCTGTTTGGGAGCCCTTCTTCCTGTGGAGGAAACAAAACATCCTGTATGAGAAACCATATTCTGTGGGTAATCACATATTCCTGTGAAAGAACCCCTCTTCCAATAGGTGATACACAAGTATCTGTCAGAATTCATTCACCTGTGGGCAAACGCACCATTCTGTGAAAGAACCCTTATTCAGTGGAGGAATGGCACCTTCCTGTGAAAGAACCCCTTTTCCTAGGGGTGAATCACAACTTCCTTTGGGTGAATTCCACCTCTATTGGGGGAAATGCACCTTCCTTTATAAGAATTCAACTTCCTGTGGAGGAAACACATGTTCCTCTGGGGAAACACAAGTTACCGTGGTGAAATGAACCTTCTGGTAGAGGAATGCAACTTCCTGTGAATGAAGCACATTATCTGGCGGGGTAGCACAAGTTCTTGTGGCAGTATCGCACCTTCCTGTTGGTGAACGCACCTTCTTGCAGAAATAATGCATCTCTCTGCAGAAGAACTATTGTGCATGTGGGGAATTCTGTTTCCTGTAAAGGAAAATATCACCTGGAAGAAAAAATGCATATTTATGGAAAATGCACCTTCCTATGGGAGCAATGCACATTTTGATGTGGGAACAAATCTCCCTTTCCAAAATGGCACCACCCTTTGCATGAATGCTTCTCCATTGGTGGAAATGCACCTTCCCATGTGGAAACCAATATTTCTATGGGAAAAATGCACATTCCTGTGAGACAGCCCTTTGCCTGTGGAGGATTCACACCTTCCTGTGAAAGAACCCTTATCCTGTAGGGGAATCACAACCTCCTCTGAAAGAACCCATCTTCCAGTAGTGGAAATATACCTTTATGTGAGGGAACTCTTCTTCCTATGTAGAAAACGCACTTCCATTGTGAAAATTCTTTTTCCTGGAAGGGAAATGCACTATCCTGTGTGTGGACTTATCTTCCAGTGACAAAATCGAACCTTCCTTTGGAAGAAATGCACATTTCTTACAGGAATGCAACTTCCTGTGGAGGAAACATATGTTCCTCTGAAGAAACATGAGTTCCCGTGAGGGAAACACCTTTTTGTAGAGGAACGCAACTTCCTTTGAACGAAGTACATGTTTCTGTGAGGAAACACAAGTTCTTCTAACAGTACTGCACCTTCCTGTTGGAGAACGCACCTTCCTGCACTGTGAATGCATGTCTCTACAGAAAAACTATTGTACTTGCGAAAAAAATCTTTTTTCTGTAAAGGAAATCATCATCTGGAGAAAAAAATGCACATTTGTGAAGAAATGCCCCTTTCTGTGATGGCGATGCACCATCCGTAGGGGGAACACATCTCCCTGTGCAAAAAAGGCCCCTCCATTTGCAGGAATCCTTTTTCAGTGAGGGAAATTCAACTTCCCATGTTTAAACTCATCTTCCTATGGAGAAAATGCACCTTCCTGTGAGAATACCCATTTTCCTGTAGAGCAATCAGACCTTCCTGTCAAATAACTCTTATCTTATAGGGTAATTGCATCTTCCTGTGAAAAAACCCCTCTGCCAGTACTGAAAAAGCATCTTCCTGTGAGGGAATTCTTCTTCCTGTGGTGGAAACGATATTCTCTGTGGGATCCCTTCTTCCTGTGTTGGAAATGCATTTTCTGTTGGTAAACCCTTTTTCCTGTTGTGGAAATGCACTTTTCTGTGTGTGGACTTATCTTCCTGTGACAATCGCACCTTCCTGTTGGAAAAACGCACCTTCCTGCAACTTACTGTGGAGGAAACACCCGTTCCTCTAGGGAAACACAGTTCCCATGGGGGAAACGCACCTTCCTGTTGAGGAATGCAACTTCCTGTGAAAGAAGCACATGTTCCTGTAAGGAAACAAGTTCTTGTGGCAGTATTGCACCTTCCTGTGGGTGAATGCACCTTCCTGCAGTGTAATTGCATCTCTCTGCAGAAAAACTATTGTAATTGCGGGGAACTCTTTTTCCTGTAAAGGAAATCATCTGGGGGGGAAATGCACATTTGTGGGTAAAAGCACATTCCTGTGGGAGCAATGCAACATCTGATGCGGGAACACATCTTCCTATGTAGGAAAAGTATCTCCCTTTGCAGGATGCCTTCTCTTGTGTGGGAAATGCACTTTCCTGTGTGCAAACCTATCTTTTCCTAAGGGTATCACACCTTCCCTTGGGGGCAACACAACTTCCTATGGGGGAACATTCTTTCTGTTGGAGAATTGCCAGCCTGTGTGGGAACCTTTCTTCCTGTGAGGGAAATACACTTTCCTGTGTGCTGACCTATCTTTCTGTGATGGTATCACACCTTCCCTTGGGGGCAACACAACTTCCTGGGGGAACACCCTTGGGGGCAACACAACTTCCTATGGGGGAACATTCTTTCTGTTGGAGAATTGCCAGCCTGTGTGGGAACCTTTCTTCCTGTGAGGGAAATACACTTTCCTGTGTGCTGACCTATCTTTCTGTGATGGAATCTCACCTTTCTTTGGGGGAAATGCAACTTCCTGTTTGGAAACCCTTCTTTCTTTGGGGGAAAAATCCCTTTCTGTGGGTGAACCCTTCTTCCTGTGGGGGAAACAATACCTCCTGTGGGAGAAACCATATGCTGTGGGTAATTGCATATTCCTTTGAAAGAACTCCTCTTCCCATGGGTGATACACACTTTCCTGTGGGAAGTCATTCACCTGTGGGGAAATGCACCTTCCAATGAAAGAACCCTTATTCTGTTGAGGAATGGTACCTTCCTGTGAAAGAACCCCTCTTCCTGTGGATGAATTGCACCTTCCTGTGGGTGAATCACACCTCTGTGAAGGAAATGCACCCACCTGTATAGGAGTGAAAATTCCGGTGGAGGAAAACATATTCCTCTGGGGAAACACAAGTTTCTGTGTGGAAAACGGACCTTTCTGTACAGGAAGGCAATTCCTGGAAATGAAGCACATGTTCCTATGGTTAAACACAAGTTCTTGTGAGGGTATTGCACCTTTCTGTTAGTGAATGCACCTTCCTGCAGGGTAAAAGCCTCCCTCTGCAGGAGAACTATTGTACTTGTGAGAACTCTTTTTCCTGTAAAGGAAGTCATCATCCGGAAGAAAAAATGCACATTTATGGGGAAATTCATCTTCCTGTGGAACCAATGCACCATCCGATGTGGGAACACATCTCCCTGTGCAAGAAAGGCATCTCCCTTTGCAGGAATCTTTCTCCTGTGTGGGAAATACACATTTCCTGTGAAAATTCATCATAGCATGTGCGAATTGCACCTTCCTGTGGGAAAACCATTTTTCTGGTTAGCGAATCATACCTTCCTGTGAAAACACCCTTATCCTGTTGGGGAAATGCAACTTCCTGTGTGGTAACCCTTCTTCCTGTGAGGGAAATTCACCTTCCCATGGGAAAACCCTTCTTCCTGTGCAGAAAATGCACTTTTCTGTGTGTGGACCCATATTCCTATAAGGGAATTTCACCTTCCTGGGGAGGAAACATACCTCCTGTGGGAGAACTTTTCTTCCTATTGGGGAAACGCACCCTCCTGTGGGAGGCACTTTAT
>NW_006284836.1:36065-37841 GCF_000327345.1 Myotis davidii | reverse complement strand
TCTTCTTATAGTCTGGGAAATGCAATTTTCTGTGTGAGGACACATCTTCCAATGGGGGAATTGCACCTTCCTGTTGGGGAAATGGACCTTTCTTAGGTAAATGCAACTTCCTGTGGAGGAAACACATGTTCCTGTGGGAAAATACAAGTTCCTGTGGGAGAAACGCACCTTCCTGTGTGAGAAACAGTCTTCCAGTGGGTAAACGCACCTTCATGGGGAAGAAACGCACCTTCTTGTAGAGGTTCGCAACTTCCTGTGACGAAATACATGTTGCTGTGGGGAAACACAAGTTCTTGTGGGAGTATCGCACACTCCTGTTGATGAAAGCTACTTCCTGCAGGCGAAATTCATTTCTGTGAAGAACTATTGTACTTGTGGGAAAAGTCTTTTTCCTGTAAAGGAAATCATCATCTGGATGAAAAAAAAATGCACATTTGCAGAGAAATGCACATTCCTGTGCACACAATGCACCATCTTATGTGGGAACATATCTTCCTTTGCAGGAAATGCACCTTCCTGCACAGGAATAATTCTCCCTGTGGGGGAAATGCACCTTCCCATGTGGAAACCTACTTCATATCAGAGAAATGCACCTTCCTGTGAAAAAACCAATTTCCTGTAGGGAATCAATCACACATTCCTGTGAAAGAACCCTTCTGTGGGAGAATCACACCTTCTTGTGCAGTAACCCTTCTTCCTGTGGGAAAATGGACCTTCATGAGGGGTAACCCTTCTTCCTGTTGGTGAAATGCTATTTTCTTTGTGTGGACCCATCTTCATTTGAGGGAATCACACCTTCCTGTGGGGCAAATGCAATATTCCTAGGAGAACCCTTCTTCCAGTAGGGGAAACACAATATCCTGTGGAAGAACACTTTTCCTGTGCAGGATTTGCACCTTCTTGTGAAAGAACCCCCCTTCCTTATATGGAAAAGCACCTTCCTGTAGGTTAAATGACCTTTCCTGAGTGCAGACCCATATTCTTGTGAGGGAATTGCACATGTCTGTGGGGGAAATGCACTTTCATGTGAAAGAAGCCTTCATCCTTTGGGGGAAATACAACCTCATGTAGGAGAATGCTTATCCTTGGGGGAATCTCAAATTCCTGTGATAGTACCCCTCTTCCTATAGTGGATACGCACCTTCATGTGGGGGAACCCATCTTCCTGTGAAGGAATCGTACCTTCCTGTGAAAGAATCCCTCATCCCGTGTTTGAAACACACCTTTCTGTGGGGGGACCCTTCTTCCAGTGGGGGAAATGCATTGCTGTGTGAGTACGCATCTTTCTGTGGGTAATCGCACCTTCCTGTCAGGGAAATGCACCTTACTGTCGGGGAAACATGCCATCCTGTACAGGAATGCAACTTCCTGTTGAGGAAACACATGTTGCCGTAGGGACACCAGTTCTTGTGGGAGTATTGCACCTTCCAGTTGGTGAACGCACCTTCCTGCA
Organism: Myotis davidii; assembly: GCF_000327345.1. Classification (NCBI taxonomy): domain Eukaryota; kingdom Metazoa; phylum Chordata; class Mammalia; order Chiroptera; family Vespertilionidae; genus Myotis; species Myotis davidii. The sequence continues at coordinate 36,388 of NW_006284836.1, read as the reverse complement.
GGGGGAATGCATCTCTCTTAGAGAAGAACTATCTTACTTGTGGGGGAACTCTTTTCTGGAAAAAAAAAAATCATCATCATTAGAAAAGCGCACATTTGTGGGGAAATGCACATTCCCATGGGAGCAATGCACCATACTACACAGGAATAAACCTTCCTATTCAGGAAATGACCTTCCTGTGCAGGAATCCTTCTCCGTGTGGGTGAAATGCACCTCCCCATGTGGAAACCCATCTTCCTATAGGGGAAATGCACCTTCCTGTGACAAAACATATTTTCACGTAGGGGAATCACACCTTCCAGTGAAAGAACCCTTATTCTGGG
>NW_006284836.1:33209-33746 GCF_000327345.1 Myotis davidii | reverse complement strand
AGGGGGGCTAGGGAGCAACGTGGGGATAAGGACACATATGTAATATCTTAATCAATAAAAATATATTTTAAGAAAAGAAAGAACCCCTCTTCTAGTTGTGGAAAAACAACTCCTATAAGAACCATTCTTCCTGTGGGGAAAAGGCAACCTCCTGCTGGAGGACCCTTATGCTGTGGGGATTCACACATTCCTGTCCAAGAACCCTTCTTCCTGTTGGGGAAACGCACCTTCCTGTAGAGGAACTCATCTTCCTGTGAAGTATGCACATGTTTTCTGGGGGAAACACAGTTCTTGTGGGAGTATTGTACCTTGCTCTTGGTGAACGCACCTTCCTGCAGGGTAAATGCATCTCTCTACAGAATAACTATTGTACTTGTGGGGAACTCTTTTTCCTGTAAAGGAAATCATCATGTGAAAGAGAAAATGCACACTTGTTGGGAAATGCACCTTCCTGTGGGAGCAATCCACCATTTTTAGGGTGAACACATCTCCCTGTGTAGGAAAGGAACCGCCTTCTGCAGGAATCCTTCTCCTGAG
>NW_006284836.1:30571-33177 GCF_000327345.1 Myotis davidii | reverse complement strand
GAAAATGCCCCTTCCCATGTGGAAACCCATTTCCTGTGGGAGAAATGCCCCTTCCTATGAGAAAACCCTTTTTCTGTAGGGGAATCACACCTTCCTGTGAAAGAACCATTACCCTGGGGGGGGGGGATCGCAACTTCCTATGAAAGAACCCCTCTTTCAGTAGTGGAAGTGCACCTTCCTGTTGGGTAACCATTCTTCCAGTGGGGGAAATGCACTTACTGTGGGGGAACTCTTCGTCCTTTGGAAGAAATGCTCTCTCCTGTCTGCGGACCTATCTTCCTAAGAGGAGATTGCACTTTCCTGTTGGGGAAACTCAACTTCCTTTGGGGGAAACCTTCTTCCTATGGTGGAAATGCCCCTTCCTGTGTGGGAACCCTTCTTCCTGGAAGGAAATCCACTTTCTTGTGTGTGGACCTACCTTCCTGTGAGGGAATGGCACCTTCCTGGGAGGGGGGATACTTCCTGTGGGAGAACCCTTCTTCCTGTAAGGTAAATGCAACCTCTTGTGGGAGAACCCTTATGGTGTGGGGAATTGCATATTTCTGTGAAAGTACCCCTCCTTCCTGTGGTGGATAAACACCTTTCTGGGGGGATCCCTTCTTCTTTGGGGGAAATCGCACCTTCCTGTGTAAGAACCTATATCCTATGGAGAAATCGCACCTTCCAGTGAAAGAAACCCTCTTTCTGTGGGTGATTCGCACCTTCTTGTGGATTAATCACACCGTATTGTGGAGGCAACGCACCTTCCTGTACAGGAATGCAATTTACTGTGGAGGAAACACGTTGTTGTGAGGAAACACAATTTTTTGTGGGAGTATCCCACCTTCTTGTTGAACGTACCTTCCTGCAGAGTAAATGCAGCTCTCTGCAGAAGAACTATTGTACCTGTGGGGAACTCCTTTTCCTTTAAAGGAAATTATCATGTGGAAGAAAAAATGCACATTTATGGGGAAACGCACCTTTCTGTGGGAGGAATGCACCATCCGATGCAGGAACACATCTCCCTGCACAGGAAAGCACCTCCCTTTGCAGGAAACCTTCTCCTTTGGCAGAAATGCACCTTTCCATGTGGAAATCCTTCTTCCTATCGGGGAAATGCACCTTCTTAAGAAAATCCTTTTTCCTGTAAGAGAATCACGCCTTCCTGTGAAAGAAACCTTATCCTGTTGAGGAATCCCAACTTCTTGTTAAAGAAGCCCTCTTCCAGTAGTGTAAATTCATCTTCCTGTGGGGGAACCATTCTTCCAGTGGGTGACACGCACTTCCTGTTGTTGAACCCTTCTTCCTTTGGGGGAAACACTCTTCCTGTGGGGTTAATATTCATAATGTGGGGAAAATGCACTTTTCTGTGTGCAGACCTATCTTACTATGAAGGAATCTCACCTTCCTGTAGGGGAATCGCAATTTCCTGTAAAAGAAGCCCACTTCCAGTAGTGGAAATGCACCTTCTTGTGGGGTAACCATTCTTCCTGTGGGGGAAACACACTTTCTGTGTGGTAACCCTTCCTCCTGTGGGAAATGCACTTTCCTGTGTGTGGACCCATCTTCCTGTGAGTGAATCAAACCTTCCTGTGGGAGAAATGCAACTATATGTAGGAAACTGTTCTTACTGTGGGGGAAATACAACTTCCTGTGGGAGAAATGCACCTTCATGTAGGGGAAATGCACTTTCCTATAGGGGAAAGCACATTCCTGTACAGGAATGCAAATTCCTGTGGACAAAACACATATTTCTGTGGGGACACAAGTTCTTGTTGGAGTATCGCTCCTTCCAGTTGGTGAATACACCTTCCTGCAGGTGAAATGCATCTCTCTGGAGAAGAACTGTTGTACTTGAGGCGAACTCTTTTCCAGGAAAGAAATCATCGTCTGGAACAAAAAAATGCACATTTGTGGGGAAACACACCTTTCTGTGGGAGCAATGCCCCATCCTATGTGGGATCTCATCTTCCCTTGCAGGAATTGCACCTTTCTGTGGGAGCAATGCACCATCCTATGCAAGAACACATTTTTCTGTGCAAGAAATGCACCTTCCTGTGCAGGAATCCTTCTCCCTAGGGGTAAATTCACCTTCGCTTGTGGAAACTCATCTTCCTATGGGGGAAATGCACCTTACTGTGATAAAACCCTTTTTCCTGTAAGGAAATCACACCTTCATGTGAAAGAACCCTTATCCTGTGAAGAAATTGCATCGCCCTGTGAAAGAACCACTCTTCCAGTTGTGTAAAAGCAACTTCCTTTGGAAGAACCATTTTTCCTCTGGGGGAAATGCACTTGCTGTGTGGGAACACTTCTTCCTGGTGGGGAAATGCATTTTCCTGTGTGCAGACCCATCTTCCTTTGAGGATCACACCTTCCTGAGGGGGAAATGCAACTTCCTATGGGAAAACTCTCAAGTTCTTGTGGGAGTATCACACCTGCCTGTTGGTGAACGCACCTTCCTGCAGGGTAAATGCATCTCTGTGCAGAACTATTGTACTTGTGGGGGAAATCTTTTTTCCTGTAAAGAAAATCATTATCTGAAAGAAAAAAATGCACATTCGTGGGGAAATGCACCTTCCTCTGGGAGCAATGCACCATCCTATGATGCAACACATCTCCCAGTA
>NW_006284836.1:17109-30504 GCF_000327345.1 Myotis davidii | reverse complement strand
GCACCTTCCATGTGGAAACCCATCTTCCTTTGGGGTAAAAACACCTTCCTGTTAGAAAACCCTTTTACCTGTAGAGGAATCACACCTTCTTGTGAAAGAACCCTTATACTGTGGGGAAATTGTAACTTCCTGTGAAAGATCCCCTCTTCAAGTTTTGGAAAATGAACTTCCTGTGGAGGAAATCCATGTTGCTATAGGGACACAAGTTTTTGTGGAAGTATCACACCTTCCAGTTGGTGAAGGCACCTTCCTGCAGAAGATATGCATCTCCCTGGAGAAGAACTATTTTATTTGTGGGGGAACTCTTTTTCTGGAAAAGTAATCATAATCTGTAAGAAAAAAAAATTCACATTTGTGGATAAATGCACCTTCTTGTGGGAGTAATGCACCATACTATGCGGGAACACATCTTCCTGTACAGGAAATGCAACTTCCTGTGCAGGAAACCTTCTCCCTGTTGAGGAAATGCAGCTTCCATTGTGGAAACCTATCTTCCTATGAGGAAAATTCACCTTCCTGTGATAAAACGTCTTTTACTGTAGGTGGTTCACACCTTCCTGTGAAAGAATCCTTATCCTGTGGGGGAATTGTAACTTCCTGTGAAAGAACCCCTCTTCAAGTTGTGGAAATGCACCTTCCTGTAGGAGAACTTTTCTCCCTGTGGGGAAAATGCACTTTCCTATGAAGTAACCCTCCTTCTGGTTGGGGAAATACACTTTCCTGTGTGTGGGCCCAACTTCCTATGAGGGAATTGCACCTTCCTGCGGGAGAACCCTTCTTCCTTTGGGGGAAATGCAACCTCCTGTGGGAGATCCCTTATGCTGTGCGAAATCATACATTTCAGTTAAAGAACCCCTCTTCCTGTGGTGGATACACACCTTCCTGTGGGGAACCCTTCTTTCTGTAGGGGAAATGAAGCCTCCTGTGAAAGAACTCTTATCCCGTGGAGGAATCGCAATATCCTGTGAAAGAGCCCCTCTTCCTGTGGGTAAATCGCACCTTCCTGTGGGAAAAAACAAGTTCCTGTGGGAGAACCCTTCTTCCTGTGGGTGAAATGCACTTTCCTTGTTGCAGACACATCTTCCTGTGAGGGAGTCACACCTTCCGGTGAGAGAACCATTCTTCCTGTGGGGAAAACGCAATCTCCTGTGGGTAAAACAACACCTCCTGTGGAAGAACCCTTTCCCTATAAGTGAATCACACATTCCTGTGAAAGAACGCCTCTCCTTGTGGTGGATACCCACATTCCTGTGGGAGGACCCTTCTGCCTTTGGGGGAATTGCAACTTCCTTTGAAAGAACACTTATCCTTTGGAAGAAACGCACCTACCTTTGAAAGAACCTCTCTTCCTCTTGTGGAAAAGCACCTTTCAGTGGGGGAACAATTTTCCTGTTGGGAAGCACACCTTCCTATGGGGAAAAACTTCTTCTTCTGAGGTAAATGCACTTTCCTTTGTGCTGACCCATCTACCTGTGAGAAAATCGGACCTTCCTGTGGGGAAACGCACCTTCCTGTAGGGAATTGCATGTTTCTGTGGGGGAACACATGTTCCTTTGGGAGAAATGCACCTTCCTGTGGGGGGAACACACCTTTCTGTGGAAAAATGCACCTTCGTGTGGGAGAACCTTCTACTTGTGAGGAAACTCTTCTTCCTAAGGGGGAAATCATCATCCTGTGTGGAAAATGCCCATTTCTGTTGAGGAAACGCAACTTCCTGTGGGAGAAATGCACCTTCCTGTTCAGGAATGCAACTTCCTGTGGAAGATACACATGTTCCTGTGGCGAAACACAAGTTCCTGTGGGAGAAACACACCTTCCTGTGGGGAACGCACCATACTGCAAGGGAAATGCATCTCTCTGCAGGAGAACTATTGTAGTTGTGAGTGAACTCTTTTTTCTGTAATGGAAATCATCATCCATAAGGAAAAATGCACATTTCTGTGGGAGCAATGCACCATCCTATGCAGGAACACATCTTCCTGTGCAGGAAATGCACCTTCCTGTGCAGGAATCTTTCTCCCTGTGAGGGAAATGATCCTTCCTATAAGGGAACACATCTTTGGATAAGACTGAATTTCATTTCTGGTGGTGAATGCATCTTTTGTGGAGGAACCCTTTTTTCCTATGAGGGAAACTCATCATTCTGTGGGGAATATGAGACTTCCTCGCCTGGAAATGCAACTCTCTGTGGGGGGACCATTGTTCCTGTGAGGGAAACGCACCTTCCTGTGGTGAAACCAATCTTCCTGGAAGAAAATGCACCGTCCTATGAAGGAACACTTCTTACTGTGGGCAAACGCAACTTCCTGTAGGAGCGCCCTTATTCTTTGGGGGAAATGCATCTTCCTGGGGGAGCGCACCTTCCTATGGAGGACAGTCACCTTTCTGTGGGGCAATGCACTTTCCAGTGAGGGAACCCTACATCCTGTTGGGTAAACACACCTTCCTGTAAGAAAATGCATGTTCCTGTGGGGAACACGTGTTCTGGTGGGGGGGGGGGGACGCACCTGTAGGGGCACACACCTTTTTGTGGGAAAATGCACCTTCCTGTGGGACAACCCTTCTACTTTGAGAAAGCTCGTTTTCTTGTGGGTGAAATCCTCACCCTGTCTGGAAAATGCCAATTTCTGTTGGGTAAATGCTACTTCCTGTGTAGAAATCCTTCTCCCTGTGGTGGAATTGCACCTTCCTCTAGAGTGATGGACCTCCCTGCGGGGAAAATACATCTCCACAAGAGAACTAATGTACTTGTGGGGGAACACTTTTTCCTGTAATGGAAATCATCTTCTGGAAGGAAAAATGCACATTCCTGTGTGGGAAATGCACCTTCAAGTGGGAGCAATGCACCATCTTCTGCAGGAACACATCTTTCTGTGCAGGCAGTGCACCTTCCCATGCAGAAATCTTTCTCCCATCTTGAGGTTAGGAGTGAATCACCTTCCTGAGGGTGAATGCATCTTTCAGTGGAAGAACCAATTTTCCTATGATGGAAATGCATCTTTCTGAGGGTAATATGCGACTTTCTTGCCTGCAAAGCACCTTCCTGTTTGGGAACCCTTCTTCCTATAGGGGAAACGCACCTTCCTGTGGGGAACCCAACTTCCTGAGAAAAAATTTGTTGTTCTATGAGGGAACACATCTTACTGTGGGGAAATGCCCCTTCCTGGGAGAAATGCACCTTCCTAGGGGGATAGTCACCTTTATGTGGGGCAATGTACTTTCCTGTGGGGGAACCCTTCATCATGTTGTGAAAACACACCTTCCTGTAGGGACGTGCATGTTCCTGTGGGGAACATGTGTACCTGTGGGATAAACGCACCTTCCTGAGGGGGTGGGGGACACACCTTTCCATGGGAAAATGCACCTTCCTATGGGAGAACCCTTCTACTTTAAGGAAACTCTTTTTCCTGTGGGGGAACCCTTCTTCCTGTGGGGGTAATGCAGTTTCTTGTGGCGAATGCACTGTACTGTGCGCGATCGCACCTAACGGTGGGGAAACACATGTTCCATGGAGTACCCATGATTCTGTGGGAAAGACACAACTTGTGGGAAGACACACCATTCCATGGTAGAAACCTTCTTCCGGTGGGGTAAGACACTTTTTTTTTTTTTTTGCTTAAAGTATTACAAAGGGTATTACATATGTGTCCATTTTTGCCCCCGCCCTTGACAATCCCCTGGCCTCCCCTATCCCCCATGTCTTATGTCCATTGGTTAACTTAGCATAATGCTCTCCAGTTCCATCCACCTTCTTATGATAGAACCCCTCTTCCTGTGGAGGAATCGCACCTTCCTGTGGTAGAAGCCTTCTTCCTGTGGGGGTAACGCACCTTCCTGTGTGAAAACCCAACTTTACATGCAGGAATGAATCTTCCATTGGGGTAAACCCATGTTCCTGTAAGGAAACGAATGTTTCTGTGGGTGAAATTCACATTCTTGTCGGGGAACGCACCTTCCTACAGGATAAATGCATCTCTCTGCAGAACTATTGTACTGGTGGGAGAACTCTTTCTACTGTAATTGAAATCATCACCTGGAAGAAAAAAATGCACATTTCTGTGGGGGGTATGCATGTTCCTATGGTGGAAATGCACCTTCCTGTGGGAACCCTTCTTCCTGTGGGGGTAATGCAGTTTCTTGTGGCGAACGCACTGTACTGTGTGCAATCACACCTAACTGTGGGAAAACACATGTTCCATGGGGTACCAATGATTCTGTGGGAAAGACAGAACTTGTGGGGAAACACACCATCCTGTGGTAGAAATCTTTTGGTGGGGTAACACACCTTCTTATGATAGAATCCTTCTTTCTGTGGTGGAAACACACCTTCCTGTGTGAGAACCCATCTTCCTGTGGAGGAATCACACCTTCCTGTGGGAGAAGCCTTCTTCCTGTGGGGGTAACGCACCTTCCTGTGTGGAAACCCAACTTTCTGTGAAGGAATGCACCTTCCATTGAGGGAAACCCATGTTTCTGTAAGGAAACGAATGTTCCTGTGGGTGAAACACACCTTCCTGTGGAAGGAACGCACCTTCCTACAGGATAAATGCATCTCTCTGCAGAACTATTGTACTGGTGGGGGAACTCATATTCCTATAATGAAAATCATCATCTGGAAGGAAAAATGCACATTTCTAGGGTGAAAATGCACTCTCTGGGCAGGAATCCTCTTCCCTGTGGGTGAAACGCACCTTCCTATATGGTAACATATCTGAGAGGTTGGGAAATGGAGCACTTGCCTGTGGGAGAGTGCATCTTGCTTGATAGATACCATATTCCTATGAGGGATGCATATTTCTGCGGGGGATATGCACCTTACTATGGTGAAAAAGCATCTACCTGTAGTTGAATCCTTCTTCCTATGGGGGAAATGCACTTTTTTGTGGCGAACACACTTTACAGTGCACGATCTCACCTTACTGTGTGGAAACACATGTTCCTTGGGGGAACACATGATTCTGTGAGAGACACAACTTCGGGGAAATGCACCATCCTGTGGAAGAACACTTCTTTTGTGTGAAAATGAAACTTCCTTGGGGAGAACCCTTTTTATGTGGGGGAATCACACCTTCCCATTAAAGAACCCTTATCGTAGGGGGGAATCACACTTTCCTGTGGAAGAACTCCTCGTCCTGTGGTGGAAACGCACCTTCATGTGAGGGAATCCCTCTTCCTATGGTGGAAATGCACCTTCCTGTGTGAGAACCTGTCTTCCTATGGGGTAACCACACCTTCCTATATGGGAAATTCACCTTCCTGTGGGATAACCCTTCTACTTGTGAGGAAACTCTTTTTCCTGTGGGGGAAATCATCTTCCTGTGTGGAAAATGCCAATTTCTGTTGAGGAAATGCAACTTGCTGTGTACAAATGCTTCTCCCTGTCGGGGAAAGGCAACTTCCTATTAAGGAATACATCTTGGAGAAGCGGGGGAGCACATTCCTGTGACTGAATGCATCTTTCTTTAGAAGAATCCTTCTTCCTATGGGGTAAGCACATCTTCCTGTGATGGAACTCTTCTTTTTGGGGGGGTTGTGGGTGAACGCACATTCCTGTGGGGGAACCATTCTTCTTGTGAGGTAAACGCACATTCCTGTGTGGAAACCCATTTTTCTGTGGGGGAAATGAACCTTCCTATTGGGTAAATGCACCGTCCTATGAGGGAACATATCTTTCTGTGAGGGAAAGGCACATTCCTGTGGGGGAACCCTTATTCCTATGGGGAGAAAACACCTTCCTGTTGGGAAACCCACATTCGTATAGAGCAATGCACCATCTTATGAGGGAACACATCTTCCTGTGCGGGAATCCTTCTTCCTGTGGGGAAAATGCACCTTTCTGTGGGAGAACTTTTCTACCTGAGGGAGAAAATCATTTCTTGTGGTGAACGAACCTTACTGTGTGAGAACACACCTTCCTGTGTGGAAGCGCATGTTCCTGTGGGGGAACGCGTGTTCCTGTGGAAGAAATGCACCATTTCTGGGGGAACACACCTTCCTGTGAGAGAAATGCATCTCTCTGTGGGAGGACCCTTCTATTTTTCGGAAAACTCTTCTGTGGGGAAAATCATCTTTCTGTAGGGGAAATGCACATTTCAGTGGGATAAATGCACCTTCCTGTGCAGAAGTTCTTTTTCCTGGGGGAGTGGTGGGGGGAACCGACTTCCTATAAGGAAAGATATCTTGGGATTGGAAGGGGGTGCACCTTCCTGAGGATGAGTGCATCTTCCAGTGGGAGAACCGTTCCTCCAATGGGGGAAATGCATCTTCCTGAGGGGGAGATATGCACCTATGTGGTGGAAATGCACCTTGCTTTTGGGGAAAGCAACTTCTTGTGGAAGTACCATTTTTTCTGTGGTGGAAATGCACCTTTCTGCTGAAGAACCCTTCTACTTATGAGGCTACTCTTCTTCCTGTGGGGGAAAGAATCTTCCAGTACAAAAAAATGCACATTTCTGTGGGGGAAATGCACCCTCTTGTGGGGAAAATCTTCTTGTGGGGGTAATACACCTTCCGATGTGTAAAATGCACGTCCTATTAGGGAACACATCTTCCTGTGGAAAAATGCACCTTCCTGTGTAAAATGCACCCTTCTTGTGGGAAGGGAAGCTACTTGTGAGGGAACCCTTATTCCTATAAGGGAGATGCACCTTCCTTTTGAGAAAACCACCTTGCTGTTGAGGCAATGCATCATCCTATGAGGAACACATCTTCCTGTGCAGGAAATGCACCCTCCTGTTCTGGAATCCTTCTTCTGTGGGGGAAAATGAATTTTCTTTGGGGAAACCCTACTTCCTGTGCATGAGATCACCTTCCTGTGGGAAAACACATGCTCCTGTGGGAGAAATGCAGCTTTCTGTGTGGAAAGGCATCTTCCTTCGTGGAAATGCACCTTCCTGCAGGAGAATCCTACTTGTAGGGCAACTCTTCTTCCTTCGGGAAAAAACAATTTTTGGTTTTAAAAAAATGCACATTTCTGTGGGGAAAATGCGCTCTCCTGGGCAGGAATCCTCCTCCCTGTGGATGAAAAGCACCTTCCTGTAAATTAACGTATCTGGGGGGTTTGGGGGGGAAGCACCATCCTGTGGGAGAGTTATCTTGCTGTGGTGGATACTTTCTTCCTATAGGGGAAACGCATCTTTCTGTGTGGCATATGCACCTTCCTGTGGTGGAAATGCACCTTCCTGTGGGGGAACCCACCTTACTTTGAGGGAAATGCAGTTTCTTATGGAAAACGCACCTTACTGTGTGGGATAGCACCAAGTCTGGGGAAACACATGTTCCTTAGGGGAATGCATGTTTGTGTGGGAGAGACACAACTTGTGGGAGAATGCACTATATTTTGAGAGAACCTTCTGGTGGGGGGAATACAACTTTCTGTGTGGAAACCCTTTTCCCTGTGGGAGAAACGAACCTTCCTGTGGGAGAAATATTTTTCCTGTGGGAGAATCACACCTTCCTGTGAAAGAACCCTTATCCTGTGGGGAAATCATACCTTCCTGTGAAACCCCTCTTCCTTTAGTGGAAACACACCTTCCTACAGGGAACCCTTCTTCCTATGTGGAAAATGCACCTTCCTGTGCGAGAACCCATCTTCCTGTGGGGGAACGCTCCTTCCTTTGTGGAAACCTAACTTCCTGTGCAGGACTGAACCTTCCTTTGGGGGAAACGAATGTTCCTATGGGAGAAATGCACCTTCCTGTACAGGAACACAACTTCCTTTGAAGGAAACATATGTTCCTATGGGTATGCACAAGTTCCTGTGAGAGAAACGCACCTTCCTGTGAAAGAACCCTTTTTCCTGTGAGGAAATCGCACCTTCCAGTGAAAGAACTACTCTTCCTGTGGGGGAAATGCACCTTCCTGTGAGGGAATCCTTCCCGTGGGGGAAACACATGTTCCTGTGTGAGAACCCATCTTCCCCTGGGGGAACTGGACCATCATGTGGGGGTAACTCACCTTCCTGTACAAGACCATAACTTCTTGTGGAGAAAACACATGATTGTCTGGGAAAACACAAGTTCCTTGGGAAAAACGCACCTTCCTGGGGGGAACGCACCTTCTTGTGGGGGAACATACCTTTCTGCAGGGAAAATCCATCTCTCTGCTGGAGAACTATTGTACTTGTGGGGAAACTTTTTTTCCTGTAATGGAAGTCATCATCCATAAGAACAAATGCACATTTCTGTGGGGGATATGCACCTTCCTGTGGGAGCAAAGGATCATCCTATGCAGAAACACATCTTCCTGTGCAGGAAATGCACCTTCAAGTGCAGGAATACTTCTCCCTCTGAGGGAAATGAACCTTCCTATAAGGGAACATCTTGGGGATAGGAGTGAAGCTCCTTCCTGGGGGTGAATTCATCTTCCTGTGGAGGAACCTTTTTTCCTATGGGGAAACCCTCTTTCTGTGGGGAATATGCAACTTCCTTGCCTAAAAATGTATCTTCCTGTGGGGGAAACACACCTTCCTGTTGGGAAACCGTTCTTCCAGGGGACGGGGGGAAGAAACGCACTTTCCTGTGGAGAAACCCATCTTCCTGGGAGGAAATACACCGTCCTGTAAGGGAACACATCGTACTGTGGGGGAAACACACCTTCCTGGCAGGAGTGCACCTTCCTGTGGGGGATAGTCACTTTTCTGTGAAGCAATGCACTTTCCTGTGGGGGAACCCTTCTTCTTGTTGGGGAAACACAATTTCCTGTATGGAAATGCAAGTTCCTGTGGGGAACACGTGTTTCTGTGGGAGAAACACACCTTCTGTGAGGGAACACACCTTTCTGTGGAAAAATGCACCTTCCTGTGGGGGAACCCTTCTTCTTGTTGGGGAAACACAATTTCCTGTTATGGAAATGCAAGTTCCTGTGGGGAACACGTGTTTCTGTGGGAGAAACACACCTTCTGTGAGGGAACACACCTTTCTGTGGAAAAATTCACCTTCCTGTGGGAGAACCCTTCTATTTTTCAGGAAACCCTTTTTCCTGTGAGAAAAATCATCATTCTGTGTAGAAAATGCCTATTTCTGTTAGGGAAATGCAACTTCCTGTGTAGGAATCCTACTACCTGTGGGGGAAACGCACCTTCTTATAAGGGAACACATTTTGGGGGAAAAGAGGAGCACATTCCTCTGCATTGCTGTGGGCAAATGCATTTTCCTTAACCCATATTCCTATGGATGAAATGCATCTTCCTGTGGTGTAACTCTTCTTTCTCAAGGAGAAACGCACCTTCCTCTGTGGAAACCTATCTTCCAATGGGAAAAATGCATCTTCCTGAGAAGGAGATATTCACATTTCAATGGTGTAAATGCACCTTTCCTGTGGAAGAACCCTTCTTCCTATGAGGGAAACACACTTTCCTGTGAGGGCAATACACGTTCCTTTGGAAAAACACATGTTCATATGGGAGAAATGCACCTTTCTGCAGGAGAACCCTTCTACATGTGGGCAACTCTTCTTCCTGTGGGGGAAACCATCTCCTGGTACAAAAAGTGCACATTTCTGTGGGGTAAATGAACCCTCCTGGGCAGGAATCCTCCTCCTTGTGTGTGAAACAACCTTCCTGTGGGCAACCCATCTTCTTGTGGGTATAATGCACCTTTCTATGGGGGAAACGCATGTCTTATGAGGGAACATACATTCCTGTGGGGGCAATGCACCATCCTATGAGCAAACACATCTTCCTGGGCAGGAAATGCACCTTCCTGTGTGGGAATCCTTCTTCCTGGGGGGAAATGCACCTTCCCATGGGGGAATCTTTCTTCCATTGGGAGAAAATCACTTTCTTGTACTGAACACACCTTACTGTATGGGAACACACCTTGCTGTAGGAAACACATGTTCCTGTGGGGAAACGCATGTTCCTGTGGAAGAAACACACCTTCCTGTGGAGGAACGCACCTTCCTGTGAGAGAAATGCACCTTCCTGTGAGGAAACTCATTTTCCTGTAGAGTTAATTCACCTTCCTATGGGGGAAATGCACCATCCTATGTAGAAACACATCTTCCTGTGGGAAAGGCACCTTCCTGTGGGGAAACCCTTATTCCTATGGAGGAAACTCATGTTCCTGTGTGCAAACCCACCTTCCTGGATAGCAACGCACCATCCTATAAGGAATACATCTTCTTGTGCTGGAAATGCAGGAATCCTTCCTGCGGGGAAATGTCCCTTCCTGTGGGGAAACCCTTATTCCTGTGGGGGAAATGGACCTTCGTGTGTGGAAACCCAACTTCCTGTGCAGGAACGCACCTACCTATGGGGAAAATGCATGTTCCTGTGGGGAAATGCATGTTCTTGTGAGAGAAACGCACCCTCCTGTGCTGGAATGCACCTTCCTGTTGGGGAAATACACCTTTCTGCAGAAGAACCATTCTATTTGTGGGGGAACTCTTCTTCCTCTGGGGGAAATCAGCTTCCTGTTGGAGAAATGCACATTTCGGTTGGGGAAATTCACCTTTCTGTGCAGGAATCCTTCTCCCTGTCGGGGAAGCGCACCTTGATATAATGGCACACTATTGGGGGCTGGGGGTCGGGGAGAGAACCTTCCTGTGCGTGAATGTGTCTTACTGTGGGAGAACAGTTCTTACAATGGAAGAAACACATATTTCTGTGGGGGAGATATGCATCTTACTGTGGTGAAATGCACTCCCTGTAGGAGAAACACACCTTACTGTGTTGAAACCCATCTCCCTGTGGGGTAAATGCACTTTCCTATTGGGTAAATGCACCATCCTATGAGGGAACATATCTATCTGTGGGGGAAATGCACCTTCCTGTGCTGAACGCACCTTCCTGTGGGGGAACCCTTATTCCAATGGGGAAACCTAATTTCCTATGGGGCCAATGCACCATCCTATGAGGGAACAGATCTTCCTGTGCAACAAATGCAACATCCTGTGGGGGAACCCTTCTTCCTGTGGGGGAAAATCAGTTTCCTGTAGCAAACGCACCTTACTGTGTGGGAACGTACCATTCTGTGGGGAAACGCATGTTCTTGTGGGGGAATGCATGTTCCTATGGAAGAAATACACTTCTTGTGGGGGAATGCACCTTTCTGCAGGAGAACCCTTCAACTTGGGAAACTCTTCTTTCTGTGGGGGAAATCATCTTCCCATATGGGAAATGCACATTTCAGTGGGGGAAATGCACCTTCCTGTGCAGGAATCCTTTTCCCCGGTGCGGGGGCGGGGGAACCAACTTCCTATAAGGAAAGATATGTTGGGGGCTTCAGGGGGAGTACCTTCCTGTGAGTGAATGCATCTTGCAGTGGGTGAACAGTTCTTCCAATGGGTGAAATGCATCTTCCTGTGGGGAGATATGCACCTTCCAGTGATGGAAATGCATCTTCCTTAGGGAGATAGCACCTTCCTGTGTGATCACTCTTCTTCCTATGGGGGGAATGCACCATTATATGAGGGAACACATCTCACTTTGGGCAAATGCACCTTCCTGTGGGAATGCATCGTTCTGTGGGGGAAAGGCATCTTCCTGCGGGGTAAACGCATGTTCCTGTGTGGGAGCCCATGTACCTGTGGTAGAAACGGACCTTTCTATGGGTAACCACACCTTCCTGTAGGGCAAATGTACCTTTCTGCAGGATAACCTTTCTAGTTGTGGGGGAACTCTTCTTTCTATGTGGGAAATTATCACCCAGTAGGAAAAATGAACATTTCTGTGGGGGAAACCCATCTTCCTGCGCAGGAATCCTTCCTGGGGTGAAATGCACCTTCCTTTAAGGGAACACATCTTAAGGGTTGTGGGGGGAGCACCTTCTTGTGTGTGAATGCTTCTTCCTTTGGGAGAACCCTTCTTTTATTGGGAAAACACATCTTTTTGTGGGGGATATGCACCTTCCTGTTGTTGAAATGTGACTGCCTTTGGGGGAATCTTTCTTCACGTTGGGGAAACAAATTTTTCTGTGGGGAACTCCATCTTCCTGTGGGAAAAACACACCTTCCTATTGAGGGAATTGAACCATCCTATGGCTAACACATCTTCTTGTGGAGGAAATGCACCTTCCTGTGGGTAAACCCACCTTTTTATGGGGAACACACTTTTCTATGGGGAAACCCACCTTCCTGTTGGGGAAACACACTCTCCTATGAGGAAACACTTCTTCCTGTGCAGGAAATGCACCTTTCTGTAGGAAATCCTTCTTTCTGTGTGGGAAATGCACCTTCTTATGGGGGAAACACACCTTCCTGTGTGGGAAAGGCACCTTCCTGTAGGGGAATGCACCTTTCTGTGGGGAAATACACCTCCTTGTCAGGTGAAAGCACCTCCGTGTGGTGGAAATGCACCTTCCTATGGGATAAATGCAGAGTCCTATGAGGGACCACATCTTCCTATATGGGAAACATAGCTGGCTGTGGAAGTAAGACACCTTGCTGTGGGAAAACCCTTCTTCCTGTAGACTGAGACACCAAGCCCCAGGGTCTATCTTGAATTAGGAAAATTGATTCATGATTTGATCAAGAATTTTCAAGCAGAGCATTATCCTCTTTTTAGGAAGGGATAATTTTTGACTTGGGCACTATATAGTTGTTTATCTATTTGAAATTGGCCAAGAGAAAGTGTGGGTGTATGATTAAAGGATTTGCATGTGAACCAATAAACACAGAATTGTGTAGCCTAGAAGGTCTTTGTATGCCTGCATCCTGAAGATATGATGCAAGGATTTCAGGCGCTGTGGAATTCTTACAAACCACAGCAACCCGGGCTTTCTGCTCAGGTGGCCATCAACAACGTGGAGCTGTGGAGGACCCAAAATATGACTAGTGTCACTGAGGGACACTCTCTGAAATTTTATTTCCTTTCCATTGATTAGATTTAAGTGTCCATCCATGACTCAAGTCATCAGAAAACTTTTTAAGCCTGCTGGGAACCACACAGGTATGTGAGTATATGCTTTCAACTGTGCATTTCCTGAACCTCAGTGGCTGTCATGTATTTTCAGTGGAAATTTAGTTTTCAGGTTGAGCTTTGCTGTTAGTAGGACATACCTTGATTTTTGAAGGTTTCGTAGGAAAAAGGAATGTAGGTTTCAGTAACTTTTTCTATGGGATACATGTGGAAAGGATGCTATTGCAGATCTCTTGGGTTAAATTTAAATATATTATGAAAATGCACTTCACTGATCTCTATGTTTTTTTGTTTTTAATATATTTTATTGATTTCAGAGAGGAAGGGAGAGTTAGAAACATCAATGATGAGAGAGAATCATTGATCATCTGCCTCCTGCATGCCCCCCACCACACACACACACACCACTGGGGATCAAGCCTGCAACTCGGGCATGTGCCCTGACTGGAAATAAAACTGTGACCTTCTGATTCATAGGTCATGTTCAACCATTGAGCTATGCCAGCCAGACTGTACTCTGTGTTTTTAAGTTATTC
>NW_006284836.1:15332-17060 GCF_000327345.1 Myotis davidii | reverse complement strand
TTGTTAAAATATATTTTTATTGATTTCAGAGAGGAAGCGTGAGGGATAGAGAGAGAGAAACATCAATGATGACAGAGAATCATTGATCGGCTGCCCCCTGCATGCCCCACACTGGGGATGGAGCCCTCAACCCCGGCATGTGCCCTGACTGGGAATCGAACCGTGACCTCCAGGTTCATAGGTTGACACTCAAGCACTGAGCCACGCTGGCCAGGCCACCACCATTTTTAAAAAGAAAAATTAATTTTATAGAGGGAGAAAAGAAGAGAGAGAGAGAGAGAGAGAGAGAGAGAGAACCATCAATAGGCTGCCTCCCATACGCTCCCTGACTAGGGATTGAGTCTGAAACCTAGGTATGTGCCCTGACCAGGAATTGAACCATGACCTTCTGTCTCATAGATTGACACCCAACCACTGAGCCACTGTGGCTGGGCCCCTCCTACCTTTTTATTTATTTTTTTTTTGTTTTTTTTTTAATATATTTTATTGATTTTTTACAGAGAGGAAAGGAGAGAGATAGAGATAGAGAGTTAGAAACATCGATGAGAGAGAAACATCGATCAGCTGCCTCCTGCACATCCCCCACTGGGGAAGTGCGCGCAACCCAGGTACATGCCCTTGACCGGAATCGAACCTGGGACCTTTCAGTCCGCAGGCCGACGCTCTATCCACTGAGCCAAACCGGTTTCGGCCCCTCCTACCTTTTTAAAAATTAAACAGCTTTTACTGGTAATATGCTTCAGTGTCAGTTTCCTTTTTTTCCTGACTTGGTGATTTTCCTCTGAGGTGGGGAACAGTGACTCAGGCTGGAGCTGGCGGACCTACCTGCTATTTTTCCTGGCTTCTTGGGTTTCTGCTGACAACCACAAGGCCAGGCCTGAACATTGTGTAACAGCATAATGCATTCATTTTTTGAATGACTCTTCTGGTTAACCTTGATTTTATGAGAATATCTGTCCTGTTTACTAACCACAGAGATTAATGTGAATTTAATGAATCAAAATGTGTCATTCTGCTACCAGATAGCCATCTTCTCCAAGGTCAGGGGCTGGCCTGGGGGTGTCTAGTTCTGACTCCCATTCAGAGGTTCTAGAAGCGACCACGATTCTGAAGTTCTTTTTATTTAATCCTCACCCAAGGACTTTTTATCATTGATTTTTAGAGAAAGTAGAAGAGACAGGAAAGATAGGAACATTGATGTGAGAGAAACACACTGATTGGTTGCCTTCTGAAATGCTCCCTGACCAGGGCCCAGACTGGGGAGGAGCTGTAACTGAAATACATGCCCTTGACTGGAACTGAACACAAACTGGCTAGGGTGGATTCTGAGATTGTGTTTGGGGAAGGCCTGTGCCATGCTGAGAGAGGACCTCACAGTATCTCCCATGAATGAGAAGATAGCTGAAAACATCCTGTGTCCCACAGATATAGATCGGAACTGACAGGGAAAAAGCGACTATTTCTCCATGAGTTGTTTGCTGTAGGATGCATTGGCCGATACTCATTAAAACTGTGTGGGGTTTTTTCTTTTATTATTATTACTAGAGGCCTGGTACACAAAAATTTGTGCACTCGGGGGGTAGGGGGGTCCCTCAGCCCGGCCTGTGCCCTCTCGCAGTCTGGGATCCCTTGGGAGATAACACTCTGCTGGCTTAGGCCTGCTCCCAGGTGGCAGAGGGCAGGCCCAATCCCTAGGTGCAGCCCCTGGTCGGGCTCAGAGCAGGGCCG
>NW_006284836.1:6260-14952 GCF_000327345.1 Myotis davidii | reverse complement strand
TGTCACAGGTTTGCCATCACTGGTCTAGAAGCAGAACCTCAGAGGATGTCGGTCCAGGGCTCATAGAAGAATGCCCACAGCCATGTGTCTTTATTCTGATCCTCTTGCACAGCACATTCCTACGTGCAGAGCAGAGGCACATTCAAGGTGGGGAAATGGAAAAGGCAGTGCTTGTTTTTCCCTGAGGACAGGGCTCCCGGCTTCTCTGTCAGACATGCGGGCGCCTGATCTGAGGGGAGGATTGTCTCTGATGCTGAAAATCCTGCCGAGCAATGAGCAATGGAAGAATGTAACGAATTGAGATGAAAAGAGGGCGCTGCTCATCTTTTCACTACCGTCATCCCCTACATTCTCCAGATGGAGTGCTAGAAATTGAAGTAGCTTTGCAATGAACAGCACTGCTGGAGTTTTTAGTGAAAATTTACAGTTCCACTGTTGTTTTATAGATTCTCAGGGGCTACCTGCTACAGTCTCCACTTATGGAAGTACTAGAGGCCCGGTGCACAAATTCATGCACCATTGGGATCTATCAGCCTGGCCTGCGGGATTGGGTTTCAACCAGCTCTCCAACATCCCCCAAGGGGTCCTGGATTGCAAAAGGATGAGGACAAGCCAAGGGACCCACCAATGCACAATCAGGGCCGGGGAGGGATGCAGGAGGTTGGCCAGCCAAGGAAGGACCACGGGAGGGTTCCAAGGCATGTCTGGCCTGTCTTGTTCAGTCCCAGACCCCAGCAGCAAGCTAAACTACCAGTAGAAGTGTCTGACCCCTGGTGGTCATGCACGTCATAGAGAGCAGTTGAGCGGCCTTTGCATATCATTAGCATATTAGGCTTTGATTGGTTGAATAGACGACTGGACAACTGAACACTCAGCATGTTAGGCTTTTATTATATAGGGTTTTTTAAGTTTTTATTGTTGAAAGTATTACATATGCCCTCTTTTTTCCCCCATTGGTCCACTCCAACCCATCCCTGTCCCCTACCCCAGACCCTCACTACCCGACTCTCTGCATACATGGGTTATGCACATATGCATACAAGATCTTTGGTTGCTCTCTTTCCACCCACACACCCTCCAGCATTTGAACTGTTACAACCTACTTTGAGAATTTTAGCATTCAGACTTTCTACAAGTAGCATAGTAATTTGACAGGCCATTTAAAATATATGTTTTTATTGGCTCCAGAGAGAGGGAGGAAAAGAGAGAGGGAGAGGAAGAGGGAGAGGGAGAGGGAGAGCTTAAAAACTAACTGGATGTTGCATTGACATTTTTTCAAAATATATTTTTTATTGATTTTCAAGAGAGAGGGAGAGGGAGAAACATCAATGATGAGAGAGAATCATGGATCAGCTGCCTCCTGCATGAGGGAGAGGGAGAAACATCAATGATGAGAGAGAATCATGGATCAGCTGCCTCCTGCACGTACCCTGCTGAAGATCAAGTCCACAACCCAGGCATTTGCCCTGACCTGGATCAAACCCTGACCAGTACTACTCTAATGGTAGAGCATTGGCTGGTTCATAGGTCTATGCTCAAGCACTGAGCCACACTAGCCGGGCTGACTGGCCATTTTCATTATTCCTTCTTCACTTGGCTAATACAACTACCTAGTCTGTGCTCACATTGAACACAGAGATGATGAAACAGTAGACTGGGTTACATTTGGGTTAGGATGAAAAACAAAACCACCAGCATTGATTTGAAGGAAAAAAAAAAAAAACAGAGGAATGGGGAGCATGGTCAGAGGTGAACATGTCCCACAGATTTGTAAGGTGTTTTGTTTTTACAAATCTCTCCATGTCTCTCCAGACAGACACATTGTGGTTTCTATGCTCAAATGCTGGGGGGCCCACCAGTGCGAAGGGGTGCATATGAAGTCACCATGAAGGTAAGCACCCTGCCTGCCTCTGGATCTGTCTTTTTACCAGAAATCTGATTGCGAAATGGAATTACGTTTTGCCAAAATGGAATGCCTTCTGTTTACAGTGATTTGGGTGCTGTGGGGCACAAAGATGCAGGTCTTTCTCCTTGCTGAACTTGAAGGTAGTGTAGATAGAGCATGATTAAGTCATCAGGGCTGGATCGCCATTCTATGTGCTGAACTGGAGTTTTACTGCCTTGCAAGAATTTTGGATACTGGATGGGCTCTTACGAACTTTTCTGAGTCTTCCTGGGATAGGATGGCAGCTTCTAAAATCAATCTCTTCTCAACACTGTGAATTAAATTTAAGGTGAGCCAGGCTGGTGTAGCTCATGGGACCATCAACCCATGAATAGGAAGGTCATGGTCTGATCAGGGCAGTTGCCTGGGTTGTGGGCTCGATCCCCAGTAGGGTAAGTGCAGGAGGCAACTTATCAATGTTGTCTCTCTCTCCTGGGCAGGCAATGAGGACGTGTGAATAGGGTGTGGGTACAGTTTGGGTAGGACCCAGCGGCCACCTGGGAGACGCCCGGTGGTGTGGGATGTAACTCCAGGACTGGCAGTGTCTTCTGTCTGGTCTCCATCTTCCATGGATGTGGGCCTGGATTTCAGGTGAAGGCCCAGCCAACCATGAATGAACCCAGAAGGGCAACTGGCACAGGAAGGCCCCTGTCTGCATGTTGCATGCTAGGGCTGTCTTTTGTTTCTTGGAGAGTGGCGATGTTTTCTACCACTAGACCCACTCCTGTCTGCTGTCCCTGTGCCTCATTTCCTGCTTGGGAGAGCTGCCTCGTGCCCACACTGCTTATTTCCAAAGACATTGGCAGGTTTTAATTAGATTTTAATGAATGGGGAAGTGGTCCATGTTCACAAGAGAAAGTCTGCAAAATATGGAAGAGCACCTACTCACATACGTAGATATAACCCACTCCAAAGAGAGGCTTATTTTGTTGTGTCTTTGATGTGTGTGTGTGGTGTGTCGTGTGTGTGTGTGTGTGTGTGTGTGTGTGTGTGTGTGTGTGTGTGTAGCTGGACATTTGTAAACAAGGATCTGAAGTCCTGCCAAGAAGAAATGAATGTTCACAACGTAACTTGCAAGTGAGTCATTCTGGGTCAAGAACACACACAATCTTGAGTTCTCAGAACATTTACCTCCCTGAGAAAGGATAAGATTAAATAATCGTGGGTAGAGCAGAAGGGGAGTGCACAGCTTCAAGTTGTGCTATTGTAATATAGAACAAAACAAAATTTAGTTGATTAACTGCTGATGCACTAACCTTGTGCCAAACCCCAATAAAAGCAATGGTTAAGGGTACAGAGGTTGCTACATGCCTGAGAGAACTGTAGCCCTCTGTCTGGCAATCAATCACCTGTGTGCTCATCTTACCTCTGCGTCTTCATTAAACATCCCTCAACACTTGGCGCCCAGAACGTGGGACCTTAAGGTAAGTGCAGGGAATGCACAAGACTGAAAGGGGAAAAGTCTGTAACGGTTTACACAAAACTTTCCGCAAGCCAGGCAGCACAATGGGGAACTCCCCAACAACACAGAGTCAATGTATGACTCTGCTGCATTCAGTGCTTAAAAGCACTGGGGTTAGTGTGTCTCAAGACACTTTTAGGAAATTAGCTAGAGAAATAAGAAGGCATTGTTATTGGTTTGAGCCAACAGGCAGAAATCAGTTAAATCTAATGGTTTGGAAACAGGTTGTTCATGCACTACAGCACACTCATCAGAATGGAGATCCTATAGGACATGAAGTTCGGTCCTTGTGTACTTTGATTACTATGGCTCTTATACCTTTGCAGTCAGAATCAGAGTATGAGGCTGCTCCAGTTAAAGTTACTAGCTCTTGTTCTTGCTCCACTTGTGAAACTAATAAAGACATGCCTAATAGACCATTACCTTCTTTGCCTCATGAAAATAACATGGAGCAAAAACGGAAAGATTTTGAACAGAAGTTGGAGGGATATGAAGATATAGAAGGGACTGGTAAAGGAGGCATCCAGGATTTCTCAGAAAGTGAAACTAGTAGCACTGATTCTAGTGGTAGCTAATGGAAGGATTATTAAAAAAGAAAAGCAAAACAAGGGATGACAAAAAAGAGTTATTAAAAGATTTGCTGATTCATATGAAGGCTTTAATATGAATCATGTTAAACCCACTAATAAGTTACAGGAATTAATCAAACATGCTTTTCCAGTTCAACAGCCACTGTCGGAGGAGCCTGGAGTAACTTCCATGGCTCCTCCTCCAGACCCACCACATTATTCCACAGGGGCACGTCGACAATTCCAGCTGCCCTTGCCTACTGAAATAAACAAAATATTATTAGATTTCCTTGCATTTCTGATACAGCAGCAGCAAATGCCACCGGGTCTTCAACAATATCCCCAATATCCAAATGGTTAATACAGAAAAGGAAGGAGCCGTCACCAGGGAGAGCAGGGAGAGTTTTTGTACTTATCTGAACTCTGCTGGACTCAAGGCTGCTAGCTGCTACTAAGCACAACAAGTTTTTCTCTGTCCCGTTTTGTTCTCTTTAAGCATTCCAATACTAAATTAGACTGATACAATATACTTACCCACTATGTGTCAGGCATATGTACATCAACTTTTAGAAGTAGTCAGAAAAAGATTTCCTAATGCTCTAATTTATCATTATATGGATGATATTTTAGTAGCTTCTGAAATTCAATCACAATTAGAGAAGATTTACCAATACGTCCTTGAAAAATTCTAAGACTATAGATTAGAAGTAGCCCCAGAAAAGAAACAATGGCAGGAGCCATGGAAATATTTTGGGCAAAAATTAACAGATGTCTCCATTATTCCACAGAAGGTTCAAATTAGAAGAGACAGTTTAAAGACTCTAAACAATCTTCAAAAGTTATTAGGAGACATTAATTGGTTGAGACCCAGCCTTAGTATACCTACTTATCAATTGACTAATTTGTTTCAAATCCTAGAGGGGCCATCTGAATTAGATAGTCCCCATGTTTTAATCCCTGCTGCAGAAGAAGAATTAACTTGGATAGAACAACATGCCAACAAGCACAATTAGGTAGAATTCTTTCCATGGACAATTTTAAATTATTAGTTTTCCACACTGAGCATTCTCCTACAGGGTAACTTGTTCAAAACAGTAATGTTGTTGAATGGATTTTCTTGCCTCATAAATCACAGAAAAAATTAGACTTATATTCAAAAAAATTACCAAATTATTTACAAGGGAAGATTAAGATTAAGACAATTATGTGGTTTAGATTCAGAAGAAATTATAGTACCATTTACGGTCAAAGAAATTGAAGAATTGTTTTGAATATGCAATGATTGGCAAACTGCTTGTGCTCATTTTTTAGGAAAAATACATAATCATTACCCTACAGATAAAAGGTTACAATTTCTTAAGAAAACTCAATGGATATTGCCTCGTATTATAGATAATGAATCAGTTCAAGGCCCTTCTGTTTATGCTAACAAGCTAGGAATATCTGGTTTTTATTCCGAACAGCTAACAAAGGTAATTCAATCTCCATCACTTTAGTACAATAGGCAGAACTATTTGCCATTGTTTTATTACTGCAACATTTTTCTCAAGCTGTAAAGATTATCACTAATTCTCAATATACAGAATTGGCTACTGCAGCGACATCTGAGAAAGCAGATGCAGTAATTACTTAATGAAAGCTTTTACAGTGATGGGACTACCTCAAAATATTAAGACTGATAATGGTTCTGCATATCTATCTACAAAATGTCAAACATTCTTTCGATTTCATCATATCACTCAAATCACTGGCATCCCTGGTAACACTACAGGACAAGCTATTAGATAGTCCCCATGTTTTAATCCCTGCTGCAGAAGAACAATTAACTTGGATAGAACAACATGTCCAACAAGCATATTTTGCCTTTAAGGCAAAATTGCACCTTAAAGGAAATTCTCAAAAAACAAAAAGGGGGAGAATCCCCTAAATGAAGACTATTAACTGCTCTATTTATAAATTTTTTAAATCAGTGATATTGGGTAAAGGAGGTTTCACAAGAACTGAATCAACCTGTGTTTTATCACAATGCGTCCTCTCAGTCGTGGGATCCTGCATGGGTCTTAAGATGGGGGCGAGGTTATGCTAGGAAGTTCTACTTAAGTGATCTGACCAAGGATTTCTCAGAGATGACGTTGACGGGGCCTCCTATCCCCAAAGCTCTACGGTCAATGCAACATTCGTCTTTACCAACCTGGGGTCAGGTGAAAAAGCTTACCCAAGAGGGGGAACAACTGGTTTGGCGTCATGGTAAAGAAGTGACACCATTGACTTTGTTCCTTGATATGCTTGCACTAATAACCACTCAGGTAAATGCTGAGAATCATACATACTGGGCTTACATTCCTAATCCCCCACTGAATAGAGGTGTTTCTTGGTTGGATTCAAAGGATTGAATTTATGTTAATGACTCAATTTGGTTACCCAGATCGTAGATGATCGAGGTCCATTAAAATCAGAAGAGGAAGGTAGAATCATGGAAAATTATACCACTGGAACGCAGGGAGTGCCAATATGCTTAGGTCAAGGAGACCATTGTTTAACAATACAGGCACAAGCCTGGCTGAGCATTTTGGAAACCACTACTACTGCAACAAAGAACAGGCATTTGTTTCTTCTGAGTGCCCGTAGGTTTAAAAATGTTAGTTGGGATAACAATAGTACACCTCCATTTCTTCCACCATGTCATGTTCCTATGTTTACACACTTGTCCAGTTGGGTCCATTGGGAATCCTGTCGAGGAGAGACAGTTCGGGTTTTATCTAATACTTCCAATGAAAGCGTCATTGATGGGAGCCCTTCAGGTTCTGCCCGTTCTAGCCAATGGAGCTGATCTATGATGGCGTAGAGGAGAGAACAAGTTCATGTCCATGCAAGCAAATGCAAGCATCGTGTGCCATGAGGGAGGATTTGCCAACACCTCATCAAGAAGCACATCCTGTTCAATCTGACTTATGGAAATTGGGATCTGCCTTACACTCTTTGAAAGCATGGACTGGCTTCTATAAAAATAACTCTGGGGATTACACCTTACAATTTTATGTTAACACAACTGCCTTTGTACAAACCTGTGTTCGATTACCATTTTTACTAATGAAAGGAGATGTTAAGTGGAATGTTAACTCAGGGTAAATTTCCTGTATAAATTGATCTTTCTATACTTGTCTAAATTCTCCTATTGCATTTAACCAAGCATCTGAAAGCATTTATGTTTTGAAAGCTAGACCTGGAGTATGGCTGCCAGTACAAATGCATTGTAGATGGCAGGATTTTCCAGCTACTGCTATGTTACAGTATATTGCAGAAGATTTGCTTAAAAGAAGAAAAAGATTTTTTGGAATGTTAATTACAGTAATTTGGGGACTTATAGTGATTACAGCCACTGCAGCTGTTGCAAGAGTAGCATTGCAACAACCTGTTTAGACTACTGATTTTGTAGCTGATTGGCATAAGGAGTCAGAACAATTATGGTCCATGCAAAGACAAATCAATACTGAAATACATGCAAAAATTGCTGATCTGCAACAAGCTATATTAATGATAGGAGATCAAATTGTAAGTCTGAAAAGACAAATGCATATGAAATGTGACTGGAATTATTCATCATTTTGCGTTACCCCTGTGCCTTATAATGAAAGTTTATTTCCATGGGAAAAGGTTAAAAAACATTTGTTCAATCATAAGAATCTAACAGAAGAAATTCTAGATTTACAATCTCATATACAAGAAACATTTCAGAAGGAATCACATAGATTAACTGGGCAAAATGTGTTAAAGGATATGGTTGAGGGATTGCAACAATTAAATCCTATACCCTATTTACAAGCCGCTTTAGGAGCTTCTGCTAGAATGCTATTATTAATAATCTGTCTCTATATCATTTTATATCTAGTCTACCGAAGACTCGGGAAAACCAAGCAATTAGCTAATGGAAATGCAGCTGTGTTATCTCTGATGCTCCATCAAATGAATCAAGAAAAAAAGGGGGATTTGTAGCTGGACATTTGTAAACAAGGATCTGAGGTCCTGCCAAGAAGAAGTGAATGTTACATTAGGAACAACAATGTGACTTGCAAGCGAGTCATGCTGGGTCAAGATTGCACGCAATCTTGAGTTCCTAGAACATTTACCTCCTGTTAAAGAATATTTTTGAGGGATTGCAACAATTAAATCCTATCCCCCATGTACAAGCCACTTTAGAAGCTTCTGCTGGAATGCTATTATTAATAATCTGTCTCTGTATCATTTTATATTTAGTCTACCAAAGACTCGGGAAAACCAAGCAATTAGCTAATAGAAAAGCAGCTGTGTTATCTCTGATGCTCCATCAAAAGAAGCAAGAAAAAAAGGGGGATTTGTAGCTGGACATTTGTAAACAAGGATCTGAAGATCTGCCAAGAAGTGAATGTTTGCAACTTGACTTGCAAGCAAGTCATTCTGGGCCAAGATTGTACACAATCTTGAGTTCCCAGAACATTCACCTCCCTGAGAAAGGATAAGATTAAATAATCGTGGGTAGAGCAGAAAGGGAGTGCACAGCTGCAAGTTGTGCTATGAAAAAAAAAAGAAATACAGATGTGTTTGAAAACTCTCCATTTTCTCCTCTCCCCTATTGCACAATGGGTGGCTCTCACTTCCACAGTCCTCATGGCTGCAAGGTGAGGCTAAGATGAGCATAACCAGTGACCAGGTGAAATACCTGGTGTATGGCTACCTCTA
>NW_006284836.1:1139-3467 GCF_000327345.1 Myotis davidii | reverse complement strand
CTGTGGGGTAACGCATCTTCCTGGTGGGAAAACAATCCCTCCTGTGTGGGAAATGCTCCTTCCTGTGGGGAAACAAACTTCCTTTATGTGATGCATCTTTCTGTGGTGGAAACTTACTTTCCTGTGAGGGAATCAATCTTCCTGTGCCAGTGTGCACATTCCTGTGGTGGAAAGACATCCTTCTGAGGAGAATCCAATCTTTCTGAGGGATAAATGCATTATCCTTTGGGGGAATTGCACATTCATGTGTGGGAAATACAACTTCCTTTGAAGGAACACATCTTCCAGTGGGGGAAACCCACCTTCCTATGTGGGAAATGCACCTTCCTATGGTGAGATCCACCTTCCTGTGGGGGAATACATCTTTCTGTAGGAAAAACCCACTTTCCTGAGGAGAAAAACTCTTCATGTGGGAAAAAAAAATGCACCTCTCTGTGGGGATAACACAACTTCCTCTTCTATAGCCCCCGTTTCTGTGGAGGAAATGAACCGTCTTGTGGAGAAATGCACCTTTCGGTGGGGAAACGCATCCCATAGGTCCTACGGGGAAAAAGCACTTTCCTGTCATGAAGGATGGAACCTCTTGTGGGAAAAATTGCACTTTCCTATGGGGGAACTCAACTTTGTGTGGGAGAAATGCATCTTCCTGTGGAGTAATGCACCTTCCTGTCAGAGAAATGCACCTTCCTGTGCTGGAAACTATCTTTTTGTAGTTGAAACATTCCTTCCTATGGAGAAAATGCACCCCCCGCCCCTGTGGTGAAATCTACCTGCCTGTGGGAGAAAGCCTTTTCCTCTAGAGGAAACACACTTTCCAGTGAGGGAACGCTTCTTTCTGTGAGGGAAATGCACCTTCATTTGTGGGAACCCATCTTCTCTTGGGGCAAATGCACCTTCCTGGGTCAGACACGCACTTACTGTGTGGAAACCCATCTTTCTGTAGGGACAACACTCCTTCCTGTTGGGGAGTCTCACTTTAATGTGGGGATACCTGCCTTCTTGTGGGAGAAAACATATATCTGTGGAAAAACATACTTTCCTTTAAGGAAACACATGTTCCTGTAGGAAAAATGCAAATTCCTCTGGGGAAAATGCACCTCCTGTGGGGAAAGCCATATTTGTGTGTGAATAATGCATCTTCCTGTGAGGGAAATTCATTTTCCTGTGGGGTAAGTGCACCTTCGTCTGTGGGAAACCATCTTTCTGTAGGTGAAAAGTTCTTTCATATAGGGAAAGCACACCTTCCTGTGGAGAAAATGACCTTCCTGTGGGGGAAAGCAACTTCCTGTGGAGGGAAGGCACTTTCCTGTAAGGGAATGCTTCTTCTGTGGGTGAAATGTGGATTCCTGTGTGGGAACACATCTTCCTGTGGAGAAATTCAACTTTCTATGGGGTAAACACATCTTCCTGTGGAGAAATGCACCTTCCTGTGGGGAACCCATCTTCCTGTGAAGGACATGCATCTTCCTGTGGGAAAACACCCCTTTCTGTAAAGGATCCATCTTTCATTGAGGGAAATGCATCTTCCTGTAGGTTGAAATGAAACTTCCTGTAGGGGAAACGCACCTTCCTATGTGTGAACCCATCTTTCTGTTGAGAAAACACACCTTCCTATGGAGATACGCATCTTCTCACACCTCCTGATAGATGAATGCATCTTTCTGTGGGGAAAACCAACCTTCATGTAAAGGTACACATCCTTTGTGAGAGAAATACACCTTCCTGTAAAGGATACATACCTTTCTGTATGGAAAGGTGCATCTTCCTGTGGGGGAAATGCACTTTCCTATGAGGGAAATGCGCCTTCCTATGGGGACACACATCATCCTATGTGGGAACCCATATTCCTTTGGGGAAAACAATCCTTCTTGGTGGGGAAACTCTCCTTAATGTGGGATATGCACCTTCCTGTGGAGGAATGCATCTTCCTGCGGGGAAAAGAAAACTTCCTGCGGGGGAATCCATTTCCTTCTGGGAGAACTCTTCTTCTTGTGGGGGTAACACTTCTTCCTGTGGGGAGATCGCACCTTCCTGTGTGAAAAGCACATTTTCCTCTGAAAGAACGTATCTACCTGTGAGGGGAATGCACCTTTCTATTAACGGGATTGCACCTTCCTGCAGGGAAAGGCACCTTTCTGTAGTCAAATGCAACTTTCTGTGGAAAAAAGCGCATTTTTCTGTGAGGGGACACTTCTTTCTGTGGAGAAAATGCAACTTCCTGAGTGGGACCCATATTCCTGTGGGAGAAATGCAATTTTCTATTAGAGAACCCATCTTCCTTTGGAGAAAATGCGTATTCCTATGGGGAAATGAATCTCCCCTCGCCTT
>NW_006284836.1:0-748 GCF_000327345.1 Myotis davidii | reverse complement strand
AGGGGAAAGCCATCTTCCTGTAGAAGAATCACACTTTCCTGTGTGAAAAGCACAACTTCCTTTGATTGAACGCATCTGCGTGTGGTGGGAATGCACCTTCCTGTTGGGGAAGCACATCTTACTGTGGGGGAACAATTCTTTCTGTGAGAAAGCAGCACTTTCCTGGATGGGGGAATGCATCTTCCTCTGGGGCAAACACACTTTCCTGTGTGGAAATCCTTGTTCCCTTTAGACAAATGCACCTTCCTGGGGGGAAATGCACCTTTCTCTGTGGGGATGCATCTCCCTTTAGGGAAACACATTTTTATATGATGGAAATGCAGCTCCCTGTAAGAAGAGGCATTTTCCTGTGTGGGAAGCACACTTTCATTTGAAGGAATGCATCATCCTGTGGCGGATTGCATCTTACTGTGGGGAAAACTCATCTTCCTGAATGGAAATGCACATTCCATGGGGGAATGCATCTCCCTGTGGGATAAGCCCACCTTCCTGTGGGGAAAATGCACCTTCCTATTGGTCAACTCATTCCTATGAGGAAATGCTTCTTCCTGTGAGGAAAAAAATCATCCAGTGCAGCAAATCTACATTGCTGTTAGGAAAATGCACCTTCCTTTGGGAGAAAGCATATTTCTGTGGGGAAGCATATCTTGCTGGGGGGAATGCACCCTCTTATTGGTAAAAAGGCACTTTCCTGTCGGGTAACGCACCTTCCTTTGTGGGAGTGCAACTTCCTTCAGGGGAAACACAC
>NW_006284835.1:376975-382659 GCF_000327345.1 Myotis davidii | reverse complement strand
AAGGGCCAGAAGGTTGAGAACCACTGAGTTAAATGTAGTATGTTTTACTATTTTTGCTTTTGTTCTTGCAGTAGTGCTGTTGAACATAAAAACTGTTTTCCATTGATAATTTTTCCTGATTAGACTGCTTTTACATGTTATAGTGGGATTTTATGTATTATTGTTCAAAAAAAAAAAACGCAAAAAACACCACCATAAGATTTTAGACATTATGAAGAGAATGCTCAATTTTCTGCTCTGTTAAACAATTTATGTACATATATTGTTGTATTTACTAGAGAATATATGATCTACCATAGTTGTCTTGAACCTGTATATTCTAAACTTCTTTAATGAAACAGCTGTTTCTTAAAACAATGTCTAGCATACAGCAAGCATTTCTCAACACACGTTGAAAAATATATTAAAAACTCCTTGTAACAAAGTAACAGAATGGGTGACTTAAACAAGGTAATTTTATTTTTCACACTTCTGAAGGTTAGAGGTCCAAAATCAAGGTGTCAGCAAGTTTAGTTTCCTCTGAGGCCCATCTCCTTGGCTGGCAGATGTCTGCCTTTTCTCTGTCTCCTCACATGGTTTTTCTTCTGTATGCATGTCTATGTCCTAATCCCCTCTTATAAGGGACACCAATTGTATATGATTAGGGCCCACCCATATGACCTCAGCTACCTATTTGTGTGGTCTATCTCCAATAAAGTACTAGAGGTTAGGACTTCAACATGAGTTTTGGAGGCACACAATTCAGCCCATAAGACTCCTTTATATTGGTCTTATCAATTTTAATCCTTATCAAGTTTGTATACTTAAAGGAAACAAAAGTAAGTACTTAAATTATTTTAAAGTAAGACTTATAGAATCGCTCTTTTTCTAGTCATTTGTTTGGAAATTAACTATGCTAATAATAATTCAGTAGTTGTTATAAGCTATATTAACATTCCATCTGGGCAGAAGCAAATATTAATGAGGCTGTGAGATAAAATGAGCTTCCATTTCCCAAACTCTTCAATAAATACAATATAGACCTCTCTGATTAAAATACATATGGACTTTTTGATTGCTATCCCTTTTATATGGGGAACATTTAACAATGTTTCAGGTAAGAAGTTGGAATTACAGTATATCATATGTTGTAAGATAATTATATTACCTTTCAAGCATACAAACGAAATTATAAAATTACTTTGAATGCAACATAAGTAAGAAAAAAAACCCTGAGGATGTTTTCAGCAGGTCTACTTGTCTTTGTTATAATTATAATTAAAGCCATTTCACTTTTACAACTTCTGCCTTGTAAAAGATGAAAAGATAGAACACACTACAATTTAGAATTCTGGCTCTTTTTTTTAACCAAAAAACATTTGGATCACCAGAAGATAATGTTATAATATCCTGAGAAAATGGAAAGAAAGGAAATTATATATTATGTATGCAAATATGTGATCCATGTTATCTATTAGAGAAAGCCTTTATATCAACTTTATAAAATCTTGCCTACGAAAAATGTATATTTAATATATATATTACATTTTACCCTTGAGTATGTGTCTCTCAAATATATATACATATTAAATATACATTTTTTATATTGGATTGAAGCTGTTCAACTTAGAGGTTAGCTATAGACTTTCTGTAGATGTCTTTTATCAGGTTGAGGAAGTTCCTGTCTATTCATTTGTTGAGATTTTTAAGATCATTAACAGATGTTGAATTTTGTCAATGATTTTTTTCTTTAGACTATTAGTATGGTGAATTATCATGATTGAACTTCTGTTACTGAACCAACCAGCCCTGCATTCCTGGCATATACCCCACTTGGTTATGATATATTATTCTTTTTACATGTTATTGGATCTTATTAGCTAATATTTTGTCGAAAATTTTATTTTATTTTTATATTTTTGATTTTGAGAGTACATTTATTAAAGCTGGGGACAGTGAAACAAGGAAGGACTTAGTACAGAAGAAGCAACAGGAGAGAGCCTAGGTGGGGCTGCTTTGGCTCATTCAAAGTGCTCCTGAAGGGAGAGCATGCTTGTTGATTATTTTAATGTCTATGTTTTTGATAGTATAAGTCCTTAGTTTCCTTTTCTTATATTGTCTTTGTCTGGATTTGGTGTAAGAGTAATGCTGGCCTCATAAAGTGTACCCTGGTCAATGTGGCTCAGTTGTTTGAGCGTTATCCTGTGCACCAAAATATAGCTGGTTCGATTCCCAGGCTGTGGGTGTGGTCCCTGGTGTGTAGGGGAGGCAACCTATCCATGTTCCTTCATTCTCTTTGCTTTGTGTTTCTCTCTCTCTCTCTCTCTCTCTCTCTCTCTCTCTCTCTCTCTCTCTCTTTCTCTCCGCTAGTTCCTAAATTGGAAACTTATGGTATTGATCTGAGACTTTTCTTCCTTTCTAATATAAATATTTAATTCTATAAATACCTTAGTAAGACTTGCTTACCTACTGTCTCAATTTTCAGTTGCTAAATATTAAGATTATTAGTCCTTTGTCTTTCTTATATGTGATCAATATTTCTCCCAATTTATCCATTATACTTAGCCTTTGCTAATGTGTTTTTGTGATGCAAATTTTTAAATTTTTATGTAATCAAATTTATTATTTTCTTAGTGACTAATTTTGAGTCATGATAAGAAAGTTTTTCTTGACTCAAAATCAGAGGCACTAAGTTCCAAGGGTAAAGAGGAATCCACCTTTTTATTTTATTTTTTAGTATTTTCATGATTTTTTAAGTTTGCATTTAGATTCCTAATCCATTAGAAGTTTATTTCTGTGTATGAGATATTAATCTAATTTTATCTTTTTCTAAGTGGCTACCAAATTGTTCCCAGCACCATGTATTAAAAAGTCCATCTTTAACCCAGTGATTTGAATAGTTAACTTTCTCAAATACTAGAGTTTCTATCAGATTTTTGGATCTAACAAAAAGATAAAGTTATTTTGAATCTAATTCTGGCTATTTTACTTTATTTCACTGGCCTACTTGTCTATTGGTGTGCCAGTACCACACTGTTTTAATTATAAAATATTTGTATAAACTATGTTTTTTAATTTCTGGTAGGGTTAGTTTCCTGTCATAGTGTTTCTTTTTCAGTGTTTTCCTGGTTTTTCTTGGCCTTTTATTTTCTATATGAACTTTAAATCAGCTTGTCTAACTCCATAAAAGCTTATTAGTATTTGTATTAATTCCTTGTTAAATTTAATCTTATTCAATTAAGTTCCAAATTTAAGTTCTAAATATTTTAATATCATGACTCACTCAATTTATTCTATATCCCTTCTAATATTGTGTTATCACAGATTTGAAGAGTATGCCCTCCATATTATATTATGTTCCCTGCTGTTTATCAGAGTGGGATACATTAGTGAGCTAAAGATACTCTTTTACTTTGATATGCTAGTCATGTCCCACCTAAGTGACATTGACCTGTGAATATTTTGAGAATTGGTGTTCAACCATTTTCTTTCTATATTTCTTTTCTTTTTTGTTGTTATTTTTTTTCTCTTTGTTCAACCATTTTCTAATTAAGCCACCCATTCAACCCATTTTTCCCTAAGTCAGCGGTCACCAACCTTTTGGACCTCACAGACCCAAGTGGTCCATGGACCACCGGTTGGCGACCGCTGCTCCAAAGGTTTCCTTAAACCATTGGTCACCAACCTTTCAGACCTCATGGACCACCGGTTGGCGACCGCTGCCCTAAATGGTCCATAAGTGTATCACGATCCATTTGTCAAACGTTCCACTGTGGTTCAAGTCACACTGGATAAGCCATTTCATTATCTGCTCCAAAAACAAATATATAAGTCCTTTCTTTTAGAAAAATTATGAAAGCAGACATCCAGAAGCAGTTGGCTTAATTCATTAGTAAATTGCTTACTAAAAATCATTATGGTTCCAGTTTTTTTTACCCAGTATATTTTTATTGATTTCAGAGAGGAAAGGAGAGGGAGAGAGAGTTAGAAACGTCAATAATGAGAGAAAATCATTGATTGGCTGCTTCCTGGAGGCTCCCTACTGGGGATCAAACCCAAAACCCAGGCATGTGCCCCTGACCGGAATTAAACCCGAGACCCTTCAGTCCACAGGTCGACGCTCTATCCACTGAACCAAACCAGCTAGGGCTGTGGTTCCAGTTTTGAAGGGAAAAAAAATCTTGAAGATACCATACAGAATGCAGTATACACTTTAAATCAGAGACCATTGTATAGTGCTCTCTCCCCCATAACATGGTAACAGGAATGAAGGGGTATAAATATGTGTGACTTCTCTTACACTATACCTCATATCACATTTGCAGAATTTTTGCTTCATGTCCTAGCATTGAGCTCCACTGGTTTGGAGGTCTTAGTTCCAAGAGAGAATGTTTCCATCAGAAGACAAAATAATGGTCCTGTTGAATTAGAAAATAAGATTGTCACCTGGTTATTTGAAGGTGTTATGTCACTAAACCAACAGGAAGAAAAAAATGTTACTCTACTGGTTGGTAACCAAGGGGAAATTGGCTTGCTACTATGCATGGTGGTAAAGAGTATGATGTCTAGAACCTAGGGATCTCTGGCTACATCTTAGTACTTTTATCCTCTAAAATTAATGGAATACTAAGCAACCAAAAATAACTAAATAAAAGACAAGATTATTAAGAATACAGACTCTTCAGGAATTAATTTTGAATCATTCTATAAGGTAAAGAGCCCTAACTGGCTGATGTTTTTCCTGAGAACAAGGAAAAAATGGAAAGAGTAGTAGAAGAAAAAAAGTCATAAATATCAACTACAGTCTCATGGCCAATTACAGAAACAAGGACTGTAGTAACGTTGTATATTTTCTACTTGCTTGCTTTGTGTATTCTTTTACTTGTATATATTAGTGATATTCTTCTCTCTTTCATTTATTATTTTACATACAAGTTTTTGAAGGTTAAATTTATAATTTAGCCTTTAGATAACAGAGTATTCAGTGGGTCTATGGCTGAATTACAATAACCCTTAGAACTGTGTGGCTCCCATTTTGGGAAGAGGGTGACAACTTCTTCACATGTATGAAGAATAGCTTCATCTCATGTTGGGTGGAAAACTTGAGCTGTTTTATGAGTGGAAATCTAAATTCATGTACAAAAGTGTATATGGAAGCTGAATAGCCAAAGGGTGAACTGTACTGTTTTCAGTTTATTGTCTTCTCAGCTTCAAACCCATAATTCTTTTTTTTATTGTTGTTTTTTTAATAAGTAAAAAGAGTTCACTCTAAAATAACAACAAAAGTATTAGATGCAGAGAAGTTTAGACTATATATTCTTTTTTGTTGTTGTTGTTTTTTGTTTTGCTTTTTATTGCTTAAAGTATTACAAAGGGTATTACATATGTGTCCATTTTTCCCCCCGCCCTAGACAGTCCCCTATCCCCCAGTGTCTTATGTCCATTGGTTATGCTTATATGCATGCATACAAGTCCTTTGGTTGATCTCTTACCCCCCTACCTTCTGCCCCCGAACCCTCCCCGGCATTCCCACTGCAGTTTGACAATCTGTTTGAGGCAGCTCTGTCTCTGTATCTATTATTGTTCAAAAGTTTATAATGGTCTCTATTATCCATGAATGAGTGAGATCATGTGGTATTTTTCCTTCATTGACTGGCTTATTTCACTTAGCATAATGCTCTCCAGTTCCATCCATGCCGTTGCAA
>NW_006284835.1:372193-372730 GCF_000327345.1 Myotis davidii | reverse complement strand
TGCACTCTAGGACCCTTATTCTGAATTCTTTTTCTGTCATGTTGCATTCCTCTGTATTACTTAGCTGCTTTTCTGGAGAGTCCTCCTTCTCTTTCCTTTCAAACCCATAATTCTTTGTCTTACTTTGTGATACCACATCTGTACTCTCAAAACATGTCTTATTCTTCCATTAGGGGAATGTTAGACTTGGCCAGTAGGAGGCACTGGTGTGACCCTTCAGGTAATAGCAGTAGAAAGACACTTCTCTTCCAGATTCCAGTTATTAGATATTATTCAGAGCAGGAGATTAGCAGATGAACTCCAGCCATAGCCCTGAGGCCATGATCTCCTTACCAAAAGCTACATCTGACTAGCTCTGGCCTGCCTACACCTCCTTGCAATGGTGTGCCACTTCTAAAGACCAGCTCCAGCCCACTCACAACCTCCAGCTATGGTGGGCCCCTTCTACTAACTATTGCCAACCTGTACTCCGGGAAACTTCTTCACACCTGCTGTGTGTTACTATGGTAGCAGCTTCCTCTTTGAAGAGGTCAGACT
>NW_006284835.1:368111-372086 GCF_000327345.1 Myotis davidii | reverse complement strand
GTGGAGGAGAGAGGAGGGCAGCCTTCTCCTGGTATTTAGTTTCTTTATGTCTCTGTTTTCACACCCTATAAATAGTAGCTGCTTTTTTTTAATACCTGACATTTCTGGACTTGTTTTGGTAAATGACCACCTTCTACTATTTAACAGTTCTTTATATTAAACTTTTCCTTTTCAAATAACTGGTGTGGTTTCTGTCTACTGGACCCTAACTCACAAATCCTTTGAGAAGGAAATAATTTATTTTTATCAATTAAATAACCTTCTGCTCGTTGGATTTACCAGGAGGGGAATCATTGTTCTAAATCAGATTGTATTTTGTTTTATAGTGTGCTTTCTGTCCCTAAAAAGAAGAGGATGTGCTATGGAACCTGATATTATCTATTCTGAAATACACCATAGGAACCTTTGTATTTGAGTGTATTAAGATTTTGTGAAGCATTATTGTAAATAATTGTCTAAGGTCATGATATAATAGCTACAGTGAAATTTATGATGGTTCATAAATTTTATCACTTGGTACAAATGAATCAGCAGCAGGTTCACTAAGTTTTCTCTTTTTGGTCTTTTATTTTCAGAGTTATAAAAAGCTCATTGTAACTCTTGGTGGTTGGAGAAAAATTATATTCTTTTCTGTAGCAGATCTTTTTAACAAAAGGGTTTATGACTGACCTCTGAAATTGAAACACTGCAAAAACTGGGGGTGGCTTTTTAAATAACCTTTAGCATGTAACAATCAAGATAGAATTTAACCCTTGGAGTTAAACTGAGCTTCCTGTTCCCATTAAAGCAAGCTGCAAACTCTAGCTGACATACTAGGGAAGCAGTTATCAAACTTCAGCATTTGCCAGAATCAGCTCTTGGGCTTGTTAAAACAAAGATCACTGGATCCCACCTAAGCGTTTCTGATTCACTAGGTCTGGGGCAGTGCCCTGCGAATCTGTATTTCTAACAAATTCTTATGTGATGTTCATCTGGGGTCCACAATTTAAGAATCAATGTTTTGGCAGCCATTCAGGGCCTACTTCCTCTATCATCTTCCATTTCTCTCCCATTCCTCCTATTTAATCCCAAACTGTTTGCACCTGCTATTATCATCTTGGGATCCATATTATTGGTACTGTATTCTGCCTTCAATTTCTATACCTTCTTTTCTAACATTTTTAAACTTGGCACATTTTTAATTTTTTCTTTCCTCAAACATCTAGCCTTAACATCTCCCTTTGCTATGCCTTTTCCCTGGCTGCTTTCATCCCTATTGTAATGTTACACTAATTTTCACTTCAGCCCCTTAGTCAATGCCCCTCTTCTCCTTGCCTTTCATCCCCCTCTTTTAAGCACATAGACACTCTTTGCTACTACCAGTAATGAATTAGGTTGTGGGATCTGGAGAGGTAAGTTTAGAATGTGTTGATCTTTTCGAGTTAACCCATGCTGGTAAGTAAAAAGACATGAAGTGTTCTTTAATAATCCAATTTAGAATTCTCCTTGGGATCAACTGTTTTAGAATTTGTGGAATTATCTCTTCTAAATGTTGTATAATCTTTCTTTTACACCTGCCCAAAATCCATCTTTCACAGCTACTCAAGCATCACTGATACCCATGCAAGTTCTTATTCACACTATTTTGCCTTTCCTAACCAGTCTTGTCCACCTGAAATGTTCTGTTCATCTAAGATTCATCTCAATCATTGCTCTTTCCCCCTCCCCCATTTTATTTATTGATTTGAGAGAGAGAGAAAGATAGAAACATCGATTTGTTGTTCCACTTTTTCACACATTCGTTGGTTGATTCTCATATGTGCCCTAACCAAAGATCAAACCTGCAACCTTGGCATATCTGGATGATGCTCTCACCTACTGAGCTACCTGGTCAGGGATCAAGCATTACCTTTTTAAAGAGTCCTTCTCAGATGTATTCTCCCACAGCATAGCTAATATGTAATTACTAGAGACCCAGTGCACGAATTTGTGCACAGGTGAGGTCTGGGGAGGGGTGTGTGTGGGGGGGAATCGGGGGTGGGGACTGCCGGGGGAGGGGCCCTGGGCAGTTGGCGGGCTGGACCCACCCCCTGGTTGAACTCCAGTTGAACTCCCAGTCTAGGGGACAATTTGCATATTACCATTTTATTATATAGGATGCTTTATGTCCTACAACTGACATGGAACTTAAGAGATTTCATCTCATTTACTTATAAATTGGCAAGTTCTTTGAAAACTCTTCTTTAATTTTAGTTTTCTGTTGTTTACTAATATTCATTTCATGATTACCCATCAAAAGATTGTTCTCGGCAGCATGGATGGAACTGGAGAGTGTTATGCTAAGTGAAATAAGCCAATCAAAGAAAGATAAATATCACATGATCTCACTCATTTATGGAATATAATGAACAATATAAAATGATGAACAAAAACAGATCCAGAGACAGAGAAGCATTGATCAGACCGTCAAACCTCAGAGGGAGGGTAGGGAGGGTGGGGGTAAAGGGGAGAGGTCAGCTAAAGGACTTGTATGCATGCATGTAAGCCTAACCAATGGACACAGACACCTGGGGGGTGAGGGCATGAGTGAGGGAGTGGAGGGGCAAAAGGGCAATAAGGATACATATGTAATACCTTATCAATAAAGAAAAAAATTATTAAAAAATATATATTTAAAAAAAGATTGTTCTCAGGAGAATCCAAAATGGCAGCATAGGCAAATGCCTGTACTCGCTACCTCCCACAACCATATCAAAATTACAACTAAAATACAGAACAACCATCATCCAGAACCACTGGAAGCTGGCTGAATGAAAGTACAATTAGAGAAGTAAAGAAGAAAGCACACTGAGACTGGTAGGAGGAGCATAGATGCAGAATGGGCAGGATTGGCATCCATGTGTGCTGCTTTTTTAATCAGGAGGGAGATCACCTCTGCAGAGGAACAAGGGGATCCCAGCCCTAAACCAGATCCCAGTTCGGGCACTTCCAAACCCCATACAAAGAGGAGGTATCTGAAAAGCTCTTTGTAGCTCCTGCTGGGTGGCCCCAGGCAGTGGCTGATTTGCACCCCACTGGAGTCTCAAGAGCCAGTGTATTCAGTATCAGTGTCAGACCATACCAGGTTACAAGTCTTCACATCCATAAGTCACACATTCAAGGGGCAGACTCAGTGAGCACCAAAGCCCCAATGAAGCAAGTCCTGCACCATAAGGGTGTCTCCTGCACAGCAGCTCTTCCACTGTAGTCACAGCTAGTCCCCACAGCCAATTCACCTGGAGGTCAATTCCTCCCAGTGACACCAACAGCATTCAAGGCTCAACTACAACAAGACTGTGCACACAGCCCACAAAGGGGTGCACCTAGAGTGTCTACCTCAGGTGATTGGGGAGGCTGAGCCACTGGGCCCTATAGGACACCTACTACCTACTACACAAGGCCACTCTATCAACTCAAGGAGACTTAGCAGCTATACCAGCTGTGGGCAAACTATGGCAAATGGGCCAGATCCGGCCCATTTGAAATGAATAAAACTAAAAAAAAAAAAAAAAAAAAGACCGTACCCTTTTATGTAATGATGTTTACTTTGAATTTATATTAGTTCACACAAACACTCCATCCATGCTTTTGTTCCGGCCCTCCGGTCCAGTTTAAGAACCCATTGTGGCCCTCAAGTCAAAAAGTTTGCCCACTCCTGAGCTATACCCAATACATAGAAACAAACACAGGGAAGCAACCAAAATGCGGAGACAAAGAAAAATGTCACACAAAAAAAGAAATGGGAGAAAGCAAACTACTGGATATAAAGTTCAAAACCATGGTTATAAGGTTACTCAGGAATCTTCTAGAAACCTCCAAGGGATTTAGTGAGACTTTCAAGGATGTTAGTGAGAATGTCAAAAAAATGGAAAAGAACCAGTCAGAAGCATACACTGACTGAAATAAAGAATAATATACAGGGATTCAACAGTAGATTAGAGGATCCTGGGAATCAAA
>NW_006284835.1:365592-368021 GCF_000327345.1 Myotis davidii | reverse complement strand
CCCCTACCTGGTGAAAGAAATTGACTTACAAGTCCAGGAAGCACAGAGACCCCCAAACAAAAGGAATCCAAAGAGGTCCACACCAAGACACATCATAATTAAAATACCAAGGGCAAAAGACAAAGAGAGAATCTTAAAAGCAGCAAGAGAAAAAAACTTAGTTACCGACAAGGGAGTGCCCATATGATTGTCAGCTGATTTCTCAACAGAAACTATGCAGGCCAGAAGGGAGTGCAAGAAATATTCAAAGTGATGTGAATAGCAAGAACCTACAACCAAGATTACTCTACCCAGCAAAGCTATCATTTAGAATTGAAGGTCAGATAAAGAGTTTCACAGACAAGAAAAAGCTAAAGGAGTTCATCACCACCAAATCAGTATTATATGAAGTGCTTAAGGGTATTCTTTAAGAAGAGGAAGAACAAGAAGAAGGTAAAGATAAAAAAATGAACAACAAAGTGGCAATACATATCTATCAACAATTGCTCTAAAAATCAAATGAATAAAAAATCTGATGAACAAAATAAACTGGTGAATGGAATAGAATAAGGGGCACAGAAATGGAACAGACTGACGATTCTCAGAGGGAAGGGGTTGTGGCGGGTGTGGGAAGAGATTAGACAAAATCTTATATACATGTATGCAGTACCTATGGACACAGACAATAGGGTGTCAAGGGCCTGGGGGGGCGGTGGGAACTGGGTGGCGGGAAGATATGGGCAAGTGGGGGGAATGAAGGACCTCTGTAATAAACTCAACAATAAAGATTAATTAAAAAGAAATAAGACTGTTCTCCTTGAGGGAAAATATTAGAACAGCATAGGAAATGAGTACATTTTCACTGTGTTGTTAGCACACCAGTTGTGTTTAGATTTCATATCTCCTTTCTGACTACCATGGTTCCTGATGCTTTTCCTCACTTTTTGTTTAGGACCTGAACTTTGCCTCTTGGACCTAATTATTGATATTACCTCTCTGATAATAACCAGAGGAGCATATCTGCCTATATGTGTCCACTCTGAGTAAGCTCTATTCCTGGAATCATAATCTAGAGTGATAACTTAGTCTCATAGAAATTAGTCTTGAAGAGACCAAAAGTGAGCACTCTGACATATTTATCTCATAAATTTTATTGTGTAACTTCCAGTGATACATTTTCAGCAACCAATAACAGAAGAGCCCTAGGTAGTTTGGCTCAGCGGTTAGAGTGTTGGGCTGTGAACTGAGGGGTTGCAGGTTCAATTCCAGTCAGGGCACTTAACTCTGTTGCAGGCTTGATCACTAGCCCTGGTTGGGGTGCATGCAGCAGGCAACCAATGGATGAATCTCTCTCACATTGATGTTCCTCTCTCTCTGTCTTTCCCTCTCCTTTCTACTCTCTCTAAAAATCAATGGAAAACATATTTTCAGGTGAGGATTAACAAAAACAAAAACAAAAAATAACAGAAGATATGAAGCCAGAGCAGCCTTTCTCAACAGAGAGAGAAGTAGGTTTTATTACATTAAGGTAACTATTGTATGCAGTGAATTAACTTCTTTCCTGTGTATCTAGATAGAGTGGTACTAATTATGTAATCATCTTTGGAGAATTGAGAAAAATGTCATTCAAATCATTTTTCCATGTTCTGTGACTCAGATGAGCAGAGAATGTGTGTTCTTGAGATCCTCAGAGAATGTGTTTGGGTGATGACAGTGGCTTTGTGATTGTCCTGCCATGTCAAAGAAAGGTCCCCACTGGAGCAAAGACAAATTTAAGCTTAGGCTTTAGGGTCCCTCACTTGCACAGGTCTTTCCCAATGCCTTGGGAGAGACCATAGACGTTTTGAATATATATATTCAGAACAGAAAAGGAAGGAAGAAAAGAATGGGGAAGGGAGGGAAGCAAGGAGGAAGGAAAGAAAAGGAAAACAACTTGCTATGAATAGTATTTAAAAAACAATCTCAGTTCATTCTTTAGGCATATTGCTGCCCTTTGACACTGTCCTTTGTTATTTGCTTTTTATTTCCACTATATGTATATACATACATGCATATAAGTGTGTGTATGGATAATATCACATTCGGAAACTAGCCTATCTAATGAAGAGGGAATATGCTAATTGACTCTCACTCCCTTGCAAAGATGGCAGCACCCACAGCCAATAAGAGGGACTATGCTAATTGACTGCCACACCCTCAAAGATGGCGGTGCACACAGCCACAAGATGGAGGCACCCAGTCCCCCCTGCCCCACTGGGGCGGCAGGCGCTCCTCGCACCTGCCTCCAGAGTCCCCCAGTCGCCTCAGCCCCCAGCCGCCCAGTGCCGGCCCGAGGCACAGGCAAGTGTCGGATGGCAGCTGCCCAGCCACCCGGGGCTGGCCTGAGGCGCAGGTAACCAGGGCCAGCTGAGGCTTTCACTGCCGGCAGTGGTAGCAGCAGAGGGGTGATG
>NW_006284835.1:360982-364868 GCF_000327345.1 Myotis davidii | reverse complement strand
TGTGTACCAGTCCTCTATCCTATATAGTTAAAGGGTAATATGTCTCCCAGCACCGGGATCAGCATAACAGGGGGCAGTGCCCAAACCCCCTGATCGCCCTACGGCTCTGTGAGTGACAAGGAGCGGGGCCACAACCTCCCTATCCGCCCTGCTCTGTTCGTGACAGGGGAAGGCGCCCCAACCCCCTGATCAGCCCTGCTCTGTGCCTGATAGGGGGGAGCTCCCCAACCCCCTGATCGGCCCTGCTTTGTGGGTGATAGAGGGCGGCGCCCCAACTGCCCCCCCTCCCCATCGGCCCTGCCCTGAGTGTGACGGGGTGCGGTGCCCCAACCCCTGATCCGCCCTGTTCTGTGTGTGACAGGGAGCGGTGCCCCAAATCCCATATCGGCCCTACTCTGTGAGTGACAGGGGGGAGCTCCTCAACCCCCTGATGGGCCCTGCTCTGTACGTGACAGGGTACAGAGCCCCAACCCCCCTGATGGGCCCTGCTCTGTGAGTGACAGGTGGCAGTGTCCCAACCCCCTAATTGGCCCTGCTCTGTGCGTGACAGGGGGTGGCGCCACAACCTCCCCATCAACCCTGCCTTGAGTGTGACAGTGGGCGGCGCCCCAACTCCCCAATCATTCATGCATATACTGAAACAATAACACTATAGTGTAGAGCAAGCAGGCCAAACTCGCGGCCTGCAGATCGCATGCCTCATTTATTTGGCCCGTATTAGCCTTTGAGTTTGACATGCTTGGTGTAGAGCATCTACATAGTGTAAGTATGATTACTAGTGTCCTTTGAATTATGTAATGAGAAATATAGTTTTGGAGTTTTAAGCCCTCGTGAACTATAGAGGAGCCTTATATCTTTTTCCTCTAAATTTTTAAAAATATTGTTTCTTGAATTTAGGAAAATTGATGTAATTTAGATTTTAGATTTGCTAAAATTAGATTACACCCAGTCTTTTTCTCCAATCCTATGACATACTCTAAAATAACAAAATTTAAGCTCTTTAACACTTCTCTCTTACATCATCTCCTGCCTTTACCACCTTCACACCTTATGTTCCAACAAAATTGGGCTGCTTAAAATTTTCTAATCCAGTTGACTCCAGAGCTAGTGATAGAAATTAAGTACATATACAAAAATATATCTTCCACATCGTTTTTTCCACTTTATAGGAGAGTAAATGGCTAATGAGCATGTCAAAAATTTTAACAAAATATTGGTAAGGGGCCCTGACTGATTTGGCTCAGTGGATACAGTGTTGGCCTGCAGACTGAAGGGTCCCAGGTTGGATTCCGGTCAAGGGCATATACCTTGGTTGTGGGCACATCCCCAGTGAGGGGTGTGCAGGAGGCAGGTGATTGATGTTTCTCTCTCATTGATGTTTCTAACTCTCTATCCCTTTCCCTTCCTCTCTGTAAAAAATCAATAAAATATATTTAAAAAAATATTGGTAAGGGGATTTTCAACTCTAAAAAAAGGGGGGCATGGCTGGGTAGCTTGGTTGATTAAAGCATCTTCTCAATATTCCAAGGTTGAGTGTTCGATCCCTGGTCATGGCACATACAAGAATCAACCAATGAATGCATAAGTGAGTGGAACAACAAATCAATGTTTCTCTCTCTTTTTCTCTTCCCCTTCCT
Source organism: Myotis davidii (assembly GCF_000327345.1). Lineage (NCBI taxonomy): Eukaryota > Metazoa > Chordata > Mammalia > Chiroptera > Vespertilionidae > Myotis > Myotis davidii. Next base: position 363,231 of record NW_006284835.1, on the reverse strand, counting down.
CTCTCAAATAAAAAAATAAAAATTTAAAAACATATAAACAAAAAAGTGAAGAATATTTAATTATAATATTTTTAAAGCATAACAAGAAAACAAAGAAATATATAAACTATACATACTGGAATTATGATTCTTTAAAAACACCACTTGACATTACAGACAAATGCAAAGATTAGTGGCTTCAACTCTGCTTGCACTGACAATACTTGTCATTCCAGGAGAGGTATTGTATGTAAAGCTAAGAGTAAACTCCTAAGATTGCAGTTCTATACCTTAATTTGGACAATTATTGATTATATTTAACAGGAAATATAGTTGACTTCCCATAGGAAATAAGCTCTTCCTGCACTATTTTTCCTCCCACTGGAAAGAAAATATTTTGACTGAGAAAGTAGAATAGAAAGCCAGTTGTATAAATGGTGTTCAAAACAAAGTTATTTATTTTAGACTTCATTATAGCTTGTGTTCAAATAAATCAAAAGAGACCTACTAGAGAAATGAAGAAAATAGAATAAAAATAGAGGTTATTCCTGTCTCTTTAAAAGATCACTAAAGAAAAAAAGAGGATGAGTCACAAACTACCTCAGCAGAGCTGAAAATTGGGGCAATTCCCCAGAACTCTGGGGAAGTGGGGGTGTAGTGTGTTACTACTTAGCAAACAAGCACCTGGCAACAGGAGAGCAGTGACTCAGGACAGTGACTGCTCCAGAGAGGGAGGAAATGGCTCAGCCACTGCTAGAGGCAGGCCTGAGAGCTGTGTCTGAATAATCGGTACATGCCAGGCTCCATTGTCTTAGAAAGAAAAGGTCAGACTGTTTATCCTTTATTCTTCTTAAACAACACTCCAGTCGCCTCTGATTTTCACATTAAAGGCAATTCTACTGTATGCTGTGATGTTAGTCTCTATCCAAACTGTTCTAGAACTTCATAAAGGGAAGTTAATAGAGTTAGATTATCTTAAGAATGAGAGAAAGAGAGAGAGAGAGAGAGAGAGAGAGAGAGAGAGAGAGAGAGAGAGAGACTAACCTGAGGCTAATTTGACAGATAATGTGCCAAGATTTTTGGCTTCTTGGTTGGTCTTTTAGGAAAGACCTGAAAACCAAAAAAAGTCAGAAACTACAAAATGTAAGTTCAGCCCAGTTTTAAGAAAGGGTCATAAACAAGAAAGAAACTATGGTAAATCATTCCAAAAGATAAAATGTGTGGACCTCAATTATTATTGTGCATAACATCAAAACAAGCTGAGCAAATACCTATCATCTCTGTGAAGTCCTTTGAGTTGCTTCTGAACCTAAGGAATCCTGTAGCCAGAAAATTAGAAGTCAAAATGAAATCTGAATTTATCTTTTGGTATTGGTGAGAGCTCAATAATAAGAAAGTCTTATTTTGCTTGAAATCACTCTCTATCCATTAGATTGTCTAATGCCTGCTGTGACCTATTTGAGTTGTATCTGAATTTAAAAATCGTTGTTCCATAGATTTAAACAGAGCAGTCCTGAAGCTCTTTGAAATGTAAGAAGTCTGATCCTACCTTATTCCTGGTGATCTTCTTTGAAAGCATGTAAGTGTATTTGTTCCACATATTTCTCCAAAGGAGGTTGCCAACCATCTTTTCTTGACTTGATCCCCAAATACTAATGTCCTGGTGCAGACCTAACCTCCTGTTAAATATTGCGTCTCTATGTTAAATGAACTAAAAAAAAAAAAAAAAAAAAAGAGTCTGGAGGCTTTGTTGGAAATAAATAATAGAGATTTGTTCAAGGGTCTTGGAGTTTACAGATGGGATACACAGCTAGGCAAAACCCCAGATGTTTTCCAAAGAAGAAAGAAAAGTTTAAAACTTCTTACAGTAAAAGGTACATTCTTGAGAAATATCAGGCCTGCATTCTTTGACTTAGGATTGATTGGTCCAGAATGTCAGGCAGTCAGGATGATTCATGCCATGTGGTCTGGAAGGTGGGTGCCAATAAGTCTGGTCAGTCCCAGACTGGTCTGGATAATGGATGCCTGATTGGATGTATATGTGAATATTTCAGAGGGTAATCACTGGGTACATGAGCCCTTCAGGGGGTAATTAGAAGGTTACCTAGAGGTCCAGATGTATATCCAGGCATTGATACAGGACTGGAAAGTTAAAAAAAGTTGAAGTTCCCAGGCTAGTTAAACAAGGGTGATGTCTTTCCAAATGCCTCAAACTTCATATGTCAATTATTTTAGCAGCTCGATGAAAATGACTCCATTTTATTTTTTCT
>NW_006284835.1:353400-360947 GCF_000327345.1 Myotis davidii | reverse complement strand
CTCTTTCCTCACCTAAAAAATAAAAACAAAAACAGAATGAAATGAAAAATGACAAAGAAGAGCTCTTAAAAATCAACAATATGGCCCTAACCGGTTTGGATAGGGCCGTCAGTGGATAAAGCTCAGTGGATAGAGCGTCAGCCTGCAGATTCAAGGGTCCCAGGTTCGGTTCCGGTCAAGGGCATGTACCTTGGTTGCAGGCACATGCCCAGTAGGGAGTGTGCAGGAGGCAGCTGATCAATGTTTCTCTCTCATTGATGTTTCTAACTCTCTATTCCTCTCCCTTCCTCTCTGTAAAAATCAATTTAAAAAAATCAACAATATGGCTCTGCCAGCTTGGCTCAGTGCTTGAGCGTTGACCTCTGAACCAAGAGGTCACAGTTTGATTCCTGGTCAGGGCACATGCCTTGGTTGTGGGCTCGATCCCCCGTGGGGGGCATGCAGGAGGCAGTCCATCAATCAATAATTCTCTCTCATCATTGATCTCTCTCCCTCCCCTTTGCTCTCTGAAATTAATAAAAATATATATTTTTAAAAGCAACATGTTAGATAATAAGAGATGAAAAATTATCAGAAAATAAGATAAAAGGACAAAATGTAATATGCATTCTAGGGATTAATGTAGGAGAACATTTGAGGAAAGAGGAGTTTCAGAAAAAGAGCACAATAAAACTTCCTGGAACTGAAGCCATGAGTCTTCAGATTGAAAGGACCCCATTAAGTGTCAGCAGAATAAATGAAAGGCATATAGTCATCATATTACAGAACATGAGGGATGAAAGAATATTGAAAGTGTATTTCAAATCAGTTCACAGGCAAGGGGATAGGAACTGCATGGCATCTGACTGGTTAGAAGCAATTTAGCAACCTAGGAGAAAATGAAGCCATTCTTCAAACATTTTTGAGACAATGATTTTCTTTGCTTTTTTCCCCCTTGTATTGAATTTATTGGGGTGACACTAGTTAATGAAATTATACAGTTTTTGGTGTACAAGTTTGTCAACACATCATCTGTACACTCTATTGGGTGTTCACCACCCCAAGTCAAGTCTCCTTTCACCACCATTTATCCCCTGTCCCCAAATTTCCTCCTCCACCTCCCATCCCAGACAATGATTTCTCTTAGACAAATTAATGGTTAAGTATGAGGGTAAAGAAAAACATTTGAAGACAAATGATACTTCAAATGTATAGCTTTTGTAGGAAACTACTGAAGAATATACTGAAACAGATGAGAGAGTACCTCTGATCACAAACTTCAGGGACCACAGAAAGGAAGCGATTTGACACAGGTAGGAGGCAAAGGAAAGTCCCAGAGTAATAGCGAAAGGACACCCTAAATGATAGCTGTGCAACAAACACACAATCAATCAATCAAGATTTGAGCAGAAGTTGAGGGTAGCCTCTGGGAAAAAAAATAGAATTGATAAATTATCTGATATGTTTGAGCACTGGAAAATACTGGTATTTGACAGATATGATGGAACATGTATAACATTTTTCATGAGAAATTATAAAATGAGGCTGTTATTGTTAAGAAATGACAAAATGTGGCAATGATTAATTCTAGGAAAAATAGTGTTTTACAGGAAAGAACATGACTCTGAAGTGTGAACATTCACACAGACATGCAAACGTAACTCTGAATACCAATTTAACCAAAAATCCTATATAATAAAAGCCTAATATGTAAATTGTCCCCTGGACCAGGAGTTCAACCAGGGGACGAGGCCAGGCTGGCTGGCCAACTGCCTGCAGCCCCTCTCCACAGTCGGCCCCGCCCTGCCGGTAGTGGTGGCAGGTGGCTAGGGGAAAGGAGGCCCTGGCCAGCAGCTGGCAGCTGCTAGCACATTAAGTGCCCAGCCTGTTTTGTCTTTTGGACGGAAAGTATAGTGTCAGTCACTGGTAACTGACATGGCGCTTAACATGCTAGGGACCCTACCCATGCACGAATTTTGTTCACTGGGCCTCTACTTGCATTATAACTATCTTGGGAGAGTGACAGATATAAGGAAAGTGGGATTGGTAGTAGAAGAAATATAAATCTTAATTTACCATTACGGGACATTAATAAATAAATTTGAAATTGATAAATAAGACACACCAGTATAAACAGATTACTTAGACATATGAAGCTAAATACCAGGGGGGGGAAAGGGTAAACGTTAAAAAGAGTTTCATCTGGGATAGGAGATGGAGATGAGCAAGGGATTATAGTAATCATAGTAAGAATACTGTATCTTTAAAAGATTATTACTTTAGCCCTGGCTGGTTTGTCTCAGTGGATAGAGCGTCGGCCTGCGGACTGAAGGGTCCCGGGTTCGGTTCTGGTCAAGGGCATGTACCTTGGTTGGGGCACATCCCCAGTGGGAAGTGTGCAGGAGGCAGCTGATTGATGTTTCTTTCTCATCAATGTTTCTGACTCTCTATCCCTCTCCCTTCCTCTCTCTAAAAATATCGATAAAGTATATATTTTTTAAAAAAGGTTATTACTTTACTTAATTTCTCTCTCCCTCTTCTTTTCTCTCTCTCTCTCTCTCTCTCTCTCACACACACACACACACACACACACACACACACACACTTCTGTGAATTATGACTTTGAATGTCCAAAGAGAGAAAACCATGAGCAAAGACTGATTTCCATTTTTACCACAATTTAGCTTATGGACTTCCTTGTCTTGACTGCTAAATGATAGCAAGACCTTGAATGGAGATGACAGAGTTAATCGCAGGACATTGGAAGTTTTCTGGGACATAGTTTGCTGGGTTAAGGTTAGGAAATGAGTGGGGCTAGGGCTCTTGGAGGGCTGTTGGGGTGCTTTAGGTAATATATTACAAGTTAGGTTGCCCAGAGTAGAGGAGCAGAAGCATATAGCCAGCCTTGCCACTAGCCCAAATCATGTTTTTGTGCAAGTTAGAAAAAAAACAAAACAAAACAAACCACTTTCTCAAGCCATTTTACTGCCATCTGCCAGAAAATCATGGAAATAAGTTCATAAATCAGGAATGACTACTGATGTGAACCAAGACCTGTAGAATCCTGTAACAGCTCTGCCTATAACCAAAGGTGAGAGAAGTCTTGCTTACAAACTAATAAAATGTCTCTGACTCAATCCCTGAGAGGATTTGAGTGCTCTGAAGAAAAACCTTCCCTGTTTCATAATTTCCTTAGAATTATTAATATTCTTTGGAATATTTAGATGATTCATTTCCCCTAAACTAGGATCTATAAAAATGGGATATGTGTCATATTCATTTCTACAAAGCTCATACTAAACACTGATAAGTTCACAAATGAAGGACTAATGTATTAAAAATTATAAAATCTGCCCTAACCGGTTTGGCTCAGTGGATAGAGCATCAGCCTGTGGACTGAAAGGTCCCATGTTCAATTCCGGCCAAGGACATGTGTCAGGGCCAGCCTGACAGGGTTGAGCCGGGCTGAGGCAGGGAGGTGGGAATTGAGAAAAGAAAGAAAAACAGGAAAGCGGGAGTTCTCAGTACAGCATATCTCAGTAAATAGTTAAAGACTTCTGGGCAAGCTAGGAAAGGCTGTTCTCATTCTACAAATGTTACTCCCATTCTACTGATAATTGCCATCCAAACAAGTCTGGGAAAACTGTGTGGGTAAGGGTCCCAGCCTTGCTAGACCCTTCAGGTGCAAGGACCTTGCCAGCTTACATCTGGCCCCCAACAGACATGTACCTTGGTTGCAGGCACATCCCCAATAGGAGGTGTGCAGGAGGCAGCTGATGGATGTTTCTAACTCTCTATCCCTCTCTTCCTCTCTGTAAAAAATCAACAAAATATATTTTAAAAAATTATAAAATCTTTGCATTCTATTACTAGGATTTTATTCCTTTCACTTTTGAAAAGTATAGAGCCAGGGCTCTCATGACAACCTGTTTTTTTTTTAATTATTAAATGTATTGAGGTAACATTGGTTAATAACATTATATAAATGAAGAGCATTCTCATAGTAAACTTCAACCTTAACTTTAACTATTAGGTCATAAGCCACATATCTAAGTACCTCATGTAAGTGGAATCATACAGTATTTGTCATTTTTGTGTGACTGGCTTATTTCACTTAGCACAATGTCCTCAATGTTCATACATGTTGTAGCCAATGTCAGAATTTCTTTTTTTAAAGGCATATAATATTCCATTGTATTTATACACCACATTTTTCTTATCTATTCCTCTCTCTATGGACACTTGAGTTACTTCCATGTTTGAGCTATTTGGAATAATGCTGCCTGACCATTGGTGTACTGGTCTCTTTGAGACCCTGCTTTCAATTCTTTTGAGTATGTACCTAGAAATGGAATTGCTGAATCATATGGTAGTTCTATTTTTAATTTTTTGAAGAACCATCATACTGCTTTCCATAGTGGCTGTAGCATTTTACATTTCCATCAAAGGTGCAGAAGGGTTCCAATTTCTTTATATCCTCACCAACACTTATTTTCTGATTTTGGATAGAAGCCACCTTAATGGGTGTGAGGTAGTAACTTGTTTATATTATTAGGTTTATTTGGCCTACTTTGAATAGTTTGATAGCCTAAGTACTTTTGTTTCTATTGATTATATTTTAGTCTATTTATAAACTTTGTTTTGTTGTTAGCAATTAATAGATAAAACATACTGCTCTCATTTTCTGAATATTGATCTATAGCATTTCTGACACAAAATAATCAGTGACCTTGAATTGATGACAATATCGCATTCTCTTTTTTTTCAGTTTCTAATTGTTTTATTGCTTAAAGTATTACAAAGAGTATTACATATGTCTCCTTTTTATCCCTGCCCTTGACAACCCCCTGGCCTCCCCTACCCCCCAGTGTCTTGATTACTTTGCTATTTTCCTCTCTTGCAATGTGTTAATAAAGAATTTTTCATCACTTTGGAAATAAACCAATGTAGGGTATTGTATTATAAGGTTAAATGAAAAAGGTTATAAAATCAAATATAGAGAATTATTCACTATGTTCACTTCTCTGGGCCCCAAGAAACTATACTTAGGAAAAAAGTTTAAATATGCTTTTGTATCTTTTTCTGTATATTCAAAATGCCTATAATCAGAAAAAATGTTTATTATTAAAATTATAAAGCATATTTAAACATTCTTTCTGGTTTACATTAATATTTTATATTAGAGACAATCTAAATCTAGATTTTATAAAAGTTCATTAAAAATTCTCCTGAGAAGTTTGGTCATTTATGTTCCCAGATGCTCACCCTGAGAATTACATTGGTCTTAGTTGAGTCTGAAGAGCTTTTGCTTCCAATAAGTTATTAAGCCCATATTCCTTAAAGATATGATTTTTATTTGTCAGATACATAAAGTTAAAGTTCATTTTTTTTGAAGAGAAAAATCATTTGTACTCCATAAAACTGAACTCTTTGAAATGACATTGTAATCTCTCTGATGTTATTATTTAAGATTAGGTCATACTGAAATAGGATGGGGCCCTAATCTGATATGACTAGTGACCTTTTATTTGTTACTAGAGGCCCGGTGCATGAATTTGTGCACAGGTGGGGTTCGGCCAGCCGGCCCCAATGGGGGCTGATCAGGCTGGCCTGACCTGGCGGGGGCAGCTGGGGGTCGGGGCCGAGGGCTGTTGGAGGAGCCGATCAGGGCCTCCCCAGTGCGCGTCATAGTGTCTGATTGTTGGTCATTCCGGTCATTCCAGTCTCTTGGCTTTTATATATATAGATTATTTTTTAAAATATATTTTTATTGACTTTAGAGAGGAAGGGAGAGGGAGAGAGAGAGAAACATCAATGATGAGAGAAAAATCATTGATCTACTGCCTCCTTCACGCCCCCTATCCACAGAATACCACGTACGGGCAAGCACGTGCAGTGCGATTGAAACTTTGTGGCCCATGCACAGAAGTCGGTATTTTGTGGAAGAGCCAGTATTTTGTGGAAGAGCCACACTCAAGGGGCCAAAGAGCCACATGTGGCTCATGAGTTGCGGTTTGCCGAGCCGCTGTTTGCCGATCACTGAGCTAGGGCATTAGTGACTTTTAGAAACAGAAAATTTGGAACAGACATGCACACAGGGAGAATGTCATGTAAAGATGAAGGCAGAGAACAGGTTAATCCTTCTAAAGACATGGAATGCCAGAGATTTCCAGAAAACCACCAGAAGATAGGGAAGAGGCATGGAACAGATTCTTCCTTACATCACTCCAAAGGAACCAACCCTGGTCTCTGACTTCTAGCCTCCAGAACTGAAAGTCAATAAATTCCTGTTGCTCATGCCACTCAGTTTGTGGCTCTTTGTTACAGCAGTCCTGGGAAAGTAATACAAGTCAACTACAGACAACTCAAATGTCCATCAGGTTTTAAAGTATGGTATATTTATACAAAAGAGTATGTTTATGTAAGAAATGTCCAAACCTGTAGAGAATTTTTATAAGTTCATTTGAGCCATTCTGACTATATATGCCAGAGAGCAAGATCTTAAATGCTCCAGAGAACAGTTTGCAGCTTCTTTTATTCATTTGAAATTAAGGAGAGAAGAATCCATGGAGGTGGGGGAAAACAAGTCAGGGAATGGATTATAGGATCACAATTACTACATACCAACAAAAATGAACTAACTACAGCTACACTCAACAACGCCAATAAATCTTACAAACACAAACAAAAGAATTATACTCAAAAGTATACATGTAATATAATTCCATGTATACCGAGTCAAAACTATAAATTAGTCAAAACTAATTTATGGCCCTGGCCAGGGTGGCTCAGTTGGTTGGAATGCCATCCCATACACCAAAAGGTTTCAGGTTTAATTCTCAGGCAGGGCACATACCCAGGTTGTGGGTTCTATCCCTGGTCAGGGCTCATATGGCAGGCAACCATGGATGTTTCTCTTTCTGTCTTTGTCTCTTTCTCCCTTCCCTGGTCATCTGAGTAGTCATTTTTCAGGCATACAGCTTCTTGAGTAGAAGATTGATCTTTACCTTAAGCAAGCTCTGTCCATTTTTTTTTTTGTGCATTCAGTTTAACACTTCTTTTAATATGCCCTTTTCAGACCCTTTGAAAGAATTAAAACTACCCTTAAGAGAGCACATAATTTTGTTAACTATCTGGTAATCCAAGCTCCACCTTGCTTTCCCCCTATCTTCATGTAATCTTTCTTTCTTTCTTTTTGTTATTTAATTCAAAATGCATTTAAAAAGCTGCAAACTGCCATTCTGAGAAACATTTTCTCAGTCTGTTGAAGTCTTGCTCTGAGCCTATCCATTGTTTGGCTCAAATAAATTTTTATAAAAATTCTCTACAGGTTTGTCAGATGTTCTTACCTTAACACTGTTTATTGGACATTGATCTTATTACCACAGGGTTCTTTGTGACTGAGCTGTAAAGAATTTCATCCTAGCCCTGGCTGGGTGACTCAGTTGGTTGGTGTGTTGAACTGTACACCAAAAAGATTTCAGGTTCAATTCTGGTTGGGGCGAGTAAGAAAGGCAACTAATTGTTTTTTTTCCTCTTAAATAGATCTCTCTCACTCTCTCTTCTTC
>NW_006284835.1:351364-353354 GCF_000327345.1 Myotis davidii | reverse complement strand
CTCTCTTCCCCTTCTCTCTCTAAAAAAAAGTCAGTGAAAACATGCAGGCCTCCCCTGACCTTGCCAAGTTTAGTATGTAGCCTCTTTTTCTATTCACAACCCTCAAGAGAGCACATAACCTTGTTAACTATCCTGTAATCCAATCCCCTGCCCTTTTTCTTCCACTTTAATGTAATTTTCCTTAACTTCCTCCTTAATTTCAAATGAATAAAAGAAACTGCAAAACTGTCCTTCTCTGAGGCATTTGAGATCTTGTTTCCAGTCAATTATCATTAGTTTGAGTCAAGTAAACTCCTAAATTCTTTACAGTTTTGGACATTTCTTACAGCAACAGTATTGTTTAACAAATTAGGCCTGATTCCTGTTATGGGAAAAAAGATAGCAAATGATCATTAACATGTTAAGAAAGCCTTGACAGTATAGGAGATATTTTTCTCTCCCAGTATTTTATACACACAGCCACACCCACATGCACATGTGTTTGTTTCCTTACTTGATGATCACACACTAGTTAGTCAAGAGAAACCTGTTATAATAGGCAATATGCTCAGTGCCAGCCCTGCCCTTCTGTGACAGGAAAAAGGAGACATAACACCATACAATGTTCTGCTTTAGAATAGTCAAAGGGCCTGCTCTCCCCCCTGGAGCACTCCCGTGCCTTCCCCTCTCTATTTCCCCAACAGGCGTACATCTCATAAACTCAAAGGGACCCCACCTGGGGAGCAATGGGCAGGGGCAGCTCATCTCAGGCTAATCCCCTGAATCTGTCCTTAAGGCTCCCTTTTCTCTGATTCTACCCACCTAGTCTCTCTCCTGTTGCTTCTTCTATCCTAGGCCTTTCCTCGTTTCACTGTCCCCAGATTTAATAAATGTACTTTCAAATTAAAAAACAAACATACAAATCAATGAAAATAGCCTTCTGTACTCAAGGTAAAGCAAAGCCATTTCAATAACTAATGATTTAGCCCAGTTTAAAATATGCAGTCCCTAAAGCAAAATAGCTATTGATTTGCTCACATTTATTACTCATGACCAAACAAAGGAACAATTAAAATGTAAATAAAAATGTTGTTAGGACGGAGATGTGGTTTTTAAGAATCTAAGTATTTACTAATTGTTGCCTGGTGATGCCCCTCTATATAAATGTACCTATAAAATATAAAGCCTGGCCAGTGTGACTCAGTGGCTAGAGCATCAACCTACACACTGAAGGGTCTTGGGTTTGATTCCTGGTCAAGGGCACATACATACCTGTGTTGCAGGTTCTATCCCTGGTTGGGGCATGTGGTGGTGTGTGCAACTAATAGCCTCTTTTTGAATGAAAATATAGGGTGTCCCAAAAATGTATATATATACTTTGAATAATTATAAAGGCAGTGTTTATTAAATACATTTCATTTTCAAAATGTAATCAAATCTACAGACATTGTATTTTCAGTTTGCAGTATTTAAATAAGTATGTGATAGTTTTCTCTGTCAGCTTGGTTAGCTATAGCCCCAATTATTCAATTGCTATGATGATATATATTTTTTCCTTTATTTTATTTTTTCCCCCATCACCATTTACCCTCCCATACCCTCTTCCACCTCCCTCCACCTCCACAATCATCACACTGTTGTCTGTAAACATGAGCTCTTTCTCTTTTTTTCTCAATCTCCCTCCTCCCGCCCCGCCCCTTCCCACCCTAGGTGGTGAAGATATCTTGCAGGTATGATACATAATGTCACACAAGAAAATAGTAACAATGGAAGATATTGAGGGTTTTTCTGAAGATGTGAAAGAACAGTTGTAGTTATTTAACACAATTTTGATAATATTAACAGTGTTCTATCACTTTACATCTTGGTACTTGTCTAGATTGGATTCTCTAGGAAGCAGATGCTGATATAAAGTTATGAATTTGAGATATTTATTGGGAAGTTAACATTTGGTAAAGTAAAAAGGTTTGGGCAGGAAAAATTGTCACTATACTGCAGAGCTGACAAAGTC
>NW_006284835.1:348702-351337 GCF_000327345.1 Myotis davidii | reverse complement strand
GGAGATCTGAAGAAAAGATTGGCCTTTACAGAGGTCCAGTGTCAGGCTAGGCCTATACCGCCACCTGTTCAGTCAACGGCCAAGTGCCACCCTGAAAATAGCATGACCTCTATTGAAAGCTAAAGGAAACCCCTACAAAACAGCTGGAGTTCCTTGTTCATCACACTCCTTGCTGCTGGACAGAGTGCTTTCTTGACAGGGAATCCAGGCTGCTTACCTCCATATCTACCCCAGGACTGTAAGATGGTATTAGTAACATTTTGGTGGCTGTGTATTTGGAGATGAAAATTAATTAGGCTAGAATAAGAGTTGTTAGCAAAGTGCACTAGAATTCTAAAATTCCACCTGGGTAATTTATAGTGGTACATGACCATCAATTCCTTAGGTAACTAGAGTGGTCACCACCACTAGATTAGGGATTTAAAATATTGGATGTTGCTTAAGACCTCTAAAATGATAACAATATTGTTATTCCCATTTCATCCCAAATAAGTTGCTCCCAGTGGGACAAGTCAGGGCTTGTGCTTGTGATGGCTCATAACAGGTCGAACTGCCTTAGTTGTGAAATGGGCAAAGTGAGTTCGGAATGGCTCTTGGGGGATGATGAGAATCATTTATTTCATAAAAATCAAGAAGAATTTAAGAAAGCCAGATGGGCTCTTTTTGATGCATCACTATTTTTATTTGCGAGTTCTGGGCAAGTTTCACAGTAGTGATGGACAGAAAAACAAGGGTTTTTGTGGGGGAGGCCAAGTGAAGGGGGGGGTGCATTATAGCATAGTGCCCAACATAGGGACAGTTCTGGAGTGTCAGCAATTACTGGTGATTGGGCTTTGGACAGATTTCTGAACCCTCAGTGCCTCAGTTTCCTGATTTGTTAGACAAGGACTCCAATTGTGCCGACATCATGGAGTTGTTATGAGGATGAAATAATGTAACACATGCAATCCCTGGCTGGGGAAGGGCTCAATACCTGTTAGCTCTTATTCTACTTCTCTTTCTCCTTCCCCTTCCTTCTCCAATGGGGGGGGGGGGAAATGCTTTCCAGTTGAATTTTGCCACCTGCTCTCAAGATTAGCAAAACATTCACAAAACTTGGGAGGAGGGTAAAATTGAGAGAGTCCATAAGTCTGACAGAATTCAGCATGTCTGCTTTGGGCCACGTCTTTGTTTTTCACTACTATGCTCTCAGTACCATTCTGTGTGAGGAGCTAGGTGTAAAAAAATGGCTGCTACGCTGAGCAGCAGTCTATTTGAAAAGCAAATGGACATGTAAATGATTAATGAAAATGAAAGTACACATAAAAGTAAGTTCTAAATGTTCTGTATAGACCATAAGCAATGTAGGAATCTAGTTTCATTTTGCTGAAATTGGCTGGTGTGGATTTTTTCCCCCCAAAATTATATACGATCTTTTTTATTTTTAATATATTTTTTTTATCAGTGTCTATTGTTTTGATCATTGAAAGGTGATACCATTTGGGGTGAAATTGTGAGGGTGAGCTCTTGTACAGTAATACAAGGAAATGTCATATGTTTATCTTAGAATTTAAAATACATTAAGTTAGCCCAAAAGAAAGCAAGCTTAAATTTAAATATGATATCATTATATCTCAATATTGTTAGCTTATTAATGCTCTCAACCACCAGATGTGTTAAGATGGCAAACATAGGAAGAACTGATGAATGCTTTGAAAAAGGACTACCAGGAAGGCTTAGATTTTTTTAGTTGTTGATTTCTCAATAAGTTTGTCTTTAATGTATTTTTACTATTTTACCTAGCCAATCAGGCTCATCCACTGGCCTTCTTCATTCCAGGAATCCCTTTTGGTCATTCAGTAGTTAAAGTAAAAAAGATAGCTGGGCCAGATCATGTAGGATCACAGTTTTCAGACCATAGAAAGCAGGTCTTTGGGTTAAAAGGTACTTTACATTGCCCATCATACTCTTCTCCTCCATGGGGAAACATGCTCTGTGCCCTGTGGGAGATACATACACACACACAGACTAGGTACAGATGAAAAAAAAAGGGGGTTCTTTGGAAAGTAACCTCATAGGGCGATCTATCATAAAGTCCTAACTGGGCAGGTTATGTGGGGTAGTCATGCCCTAGAGACGTATAATTTTAGTGAAAGGTTTTAAGCCAGCCCTGGCCATTGTTCTTATGCATCTAGGGTAACACACCTGTTAAATACTCTTCAGCCCTAGCCGGTTTGGCTCAGTCCGCCTACAGACTGAAAGGTCCCAGGTTCGATTCCGGTCAAGGGAATGTACCATGGTTGCAGGCGCATCCCCAGTAGGAGGTGTGCAGGAGGCAGCTGATGGATGTTTCTAACTCTCTATCCCTCTTCCTTCCTCTCTGAAAAAAAAAATCAATAAAACATATATTTTTAAAAATCAAAAAAGAAATCCTAGAGGTGGACCTGCCTGCACGCTCCCCGGCTGGGTGAGTAATGAGAGGAAGTGCTGGTAAACGGGAGGCATGTCCTCAGGTGTCCTAGGAACGCGCTCCCTCCCTCCTCGCCGTCTGCTTCTGCGTGGCGTGACAGTGCACCAGCCCGCGTCAAGAGACCAATCCAGGACGGCGACACCTTCCCCCGCTCGCCCCACCCGCCCCTTTCGCCATCGCCCACTC
>NW_006284835.1:344259-348452 GCF_000327345.1 Myotis davidii | reverse complement strand
CAGTTCCCTCCCTCGGGATATTCCCGGAGGGGACGTGCTGGCTTTCTCCCTTTTCTCTCCTGGCTGGACCTGCTTCTTTCGCGTCTCCCGTGGAGCCTGTCTCTGCCCGCCTTGGAGACCCTGCCCTCCAGACTCGGCTCCTTGCGTAGCTCCCCGCCCCGCGCCCCCACCCTCTGCGCCGCTGTCAACATCCCCTCCATTTGAACATGTCTCTCAGATATATTTTCTCGCTTCCTCGATCATTTCCTCATTTTCCTGACCCAGCCATTTGGGAGCCAGTTCCCTGGATTGTCTGCTGGAATGGCACTGAGCTCACGTACCTGCTGGGAAGGTGATCGGCGTCACAAGTGGAAGTGGGGGGCGGAGCGGGGAGGAGGGGGGATGTCAGCATTCCGGGGCGCGGCCCGATGGGGACCTGCCAAAACATGGTGGGTTTAAACACGGTGCAACTAGAGAGCAGTGGTGATGCGGCTCTGGTCTCCGAGCTGTAGTTAACCTTGTCAGTTTGTCCTTTTTCATATTGCTGGTATTAAACGTGCCTGTATTCTTTTTTTTCTATCCCCGAATCATGTATGTGTGTATGTGTTTGCCGGTGGGGAAACAGGGAGTTTTACTAGAAAAATGCTAATCTTGTTAGAAAACACGTTTTCATTCCGTACATGGTTTTCCAGTTGAACCTTATAAACCTTTGTGTGTTGAAATGATGTGTTGAAATTAGTGAAAAGTGTTCCATTTTCAGTGTCATGTTGTTGAATATAGTTTTCCCTTTAGTATTCTGCTGGTATAATTGGAGATTCTTTTTAAAAGAAATATATATTTTTTATTACAGAGAGGATGGGAGAGGGATAGAGAGTTAGAAACATGGATGAGAGAGAAACATCGGTCAGGTGCCTCCTGCACACCCCCTACTGGGGATGTGCCCGCGACCAAGGTACATGCCCTTGACCGGAATCGAACCTGGGACCCTTGAGTCCGCACGCCGACGCTCTACCCACTGAGCCAAACCAGTCAGGGCTCCTTGGAGATTCTTATTGTGAACCCTATTTGAAAAATTGACCTAGCAATAGTTGACTATTTTGTTGCAGCTAAGTAGCATGTTATTATGTAAACTTTGAGATAGTAATTTATTTCGTTAAACCTATTTTACTGAGAATGGAGAAAAACATTAATACGCTTATGGTGCAATTAAATAGTACTCTGTGACATTTTACAAATGCATATATGTTAGTGGAGATTTCACCTTTCAAATCTATTTGCACATGTGAAAGTTAGTTGTGAACTCGGAATTTCAATTAAGTGCATTTTGAGAAAAATGAAGGCTACTGGAAGATGAAATCCCAGGGTATGTAAGTTTGCATTTTTCTAAGATAAAAGCTCATGATATTTCCATTTCATCTGGTTTACATCTTGTAAAACCTCCAAATGATCCATATTCTGAATTCTTTGGAAATTTATCTTTTAAAAAAATTTTTTTTAGGACAGTTTGGAAAATATTGCTGCCAACATGTAAGGCATTTTTCAAGTTGTCAGTGTATATGGGTTTGGTGGTTTTATTTTTTTAAAAGGCATTCTTATTTTTGCAGACATTAACAAAAATAAAATGCAGTAGGTAAATAATGAGTACTATTGCCAGTGGGACTTGTGTTTTTTTTGTTGTTGGATTTTTTTGTTTTTGTTTTTGTAATCTTGTTTCTTTTCTGTTCCTATTTGCTTTCCTTAATGGCATTAGCTGATTTGAATTCATACTCTTTGGGGGATTTTGCTTATCAGAATTAACCATGTTCACATGCACAAGTCACTACTCAAAACATTTTTAACTGATGTATCTGTGCCTTAAACTAATTTATTGTCACATTTGCTTTTAGTGGTTACAACTAGTTAAAACTTAACTATTAGTTTTTAAAAGTTTCTAACATCAAAGTATTGAAATTTGCTTTTTCAGTTTTAAGACTTTTGTTCCCTCTATACCATCTTTCAAAATAAGTGGACAATATCATATTTTATTGTGTGTGTTTTGTTTTGTTTTCAAACTGGAGATATGTCCTACATAGACTTTGAATGGGTGGAGGCATTCCCTTAGAGTAGAGAGCAAAAATCAGTTCTAAAGATATTAGTCACTTTAAGTAGATAGGGCATCTGTTTGTTTTCCTTGAAGGCAAAGTGTTTAGAATCTTAGCATAGTTTAAATTTGGATTTTAATTCCTGTTACTACATAGTAATTTCATCTGGTTTTGTTAAAAACTGCCTGATCAATAACTGTAACTAGGTGTATGCCAGAGAAGCAGCTGACTTGGTTTCCAGTAGGCTATTATCTAGAGACCAATCTGTAGTTGTGGCTCATATGATGAACACAACTTGTGGCTGCCTTTAGCTCAGTTTTGTTTTGTTTTTAAATAAACTCTGGAAAGATTAATAAACTTGAGTAACAATTTAAGTTGTAAAGTTAGAGACAGGCAAGCATGCTTAGGAGTGAGGTATTTGGCATTCCATATTGGAGAGTTAGCATAGATGCCCAGGACCATCAAAATGACTTACGACCATTAACCAATGCACAAGTTTTATGTGGAAACTTTTTCCCATGGTCTCTTCCCTTCCAATGTTAAATGGGTCTGAATTTTGTTAAGTAAAGCAGTGGATAACAGTGTAGAGCTACAAAAAGCCTTGATTGTTATCTGTCTAATTTCAGAAAAAGTCAGGTATGATAGGTAGTTTCATTGTGTTATGGGAAATTCAGTTTTGTATAGTAGGAAATGAGCAATGTTGCTAAACTATGAACTAGTTGACATGGCTTGAAGCTGTTAGGCCACATTCTACTTTGATGTTATGTATTTTAAAGGATTATGGGCCTGTAACAAGCTAACTGCTAAGATTTCAAAGGTATTCTGTGTCAAAGTTAAATTGGCACTATTATTGTAGCAGTAGTTTCCCAAACTGTATTTCACAATAATGAAATAGTCTTAGAAGATTAGTAACATGTTAACATAATAAAATATACATTTGCATTTTAAAACCATGAGAAATTCTGAAGTATGATGGTTTGGATTTGTTTAACCTAGCCTAAACCTTGGCCACAGATTTTTGAAAGAAAAATTTAAGATTATATTAACATTTCCAAAATGTTAGTTTTCTAGGGACATAATGAAATGTTTGTATTATAAAGATACTTTGCTCTTTTATCTGAAGAATTAGTTACTCTTGATAAATCAGCTGGGAAGGAGGTTTACTATTAATGGTTAAAAAACGTGTTAAAGTCATCTGGGCTTATATTTAGGATGTGTTTTTTACAATTTGTGAACCCTTGGCTTCATTAGGGTTATTATGAGTTATATAATGTAATATACTTATTATATATAGTATATACTATATATACTATATGTCTACACTATATACATAGTATAGAGGCTGGTATATGAAAAATAAATATTATAAATAATGTCAAGTAAATAAACTATTAAATATTAAAATATTTTGGAGAAACCAAGATGGCGGCATAGGTAAACACCGGAAATTGCTGCTTTGCACAACCACTTCAAAAATACAACTAAAAGACAAAATGGACATCACCCAGAACCACAGGAAGGCTGGCTGAGTGGAAATTCTACAACTAGAAGGAAAGAGAAAAGCACACTGAGACTCAGAGGAGGTGCAGAAATAAAGTGCAGAGGTAAGGAGGCACACGTGGAAAGGGCTGGCAACTGAGGACGCGGTTGTCTTTTTCAATTGGAAGGGAGACATAAGCTCCTGACTGCTCTGAACTCCAGTTCCGGGCGAGTCTCTGGGGACATACGGGGAGAAACTGGACTGTCTGGCATCGGTCGGAAGTTGAGGGCGGCTTTCTCTCAGAGGTGCTTTCAGCGATTACCGCGGGACACTGAGACCCACGGCCTCTTGGGACAGGGCTGAGGATCAGCCATAGCTGTTTGCTTCACCCTTTTGATTCCCTGAGACCCCGCCCCACCCAAATTGTTTGCAGAGGCTTTTGCATATGAATGGCCTGGCCCTTTGCAATCTAAAATTACCTAACAAACTGCAGCTGGGTCAGAGAGACCTAGAACATCCAAAAGAAGGCCCATGTCCCCAAGCAGCTTGCATTGCTTCACAGATGGGCCTCATCTGGGCATCTCCAAATCCCAAACAAAGAAGAGGAATCTGCAGATCTCTACGTAGTTCCTGCTGGGTGGCACCAGGCAGAG
>NW_006284835.1:305579-343344 GCF_000327345.1 Myotis davidii | reverse complement strand
CCCTAAAAATCAATGGAAAAATAACCTTGGGTGAGGATTAACAAAACAAACAAACAAACAAACAAAAAGCTAAAGGAGTTCATCACCACCAAACTAGTATTACATGAAATGCTGAAAGGTATCCTTTAAGAAGAGGAAGGAGAAAAAGGTAAAGATACGAATTATGAACAACAAATACACAACTATCAACAAGTGAATCTAAAACTCAAGTGAATAAATAATCGAATGAACAGAATAAACTGCTGAATATAATAGAATCAGGGGCATAGAAAGGGAGTGGACTGACTATTCTCGGGGGGAAAGGGGTGTCGGGTGCAGGAAGAGACTGGACAAAAATCATACACCTATGGATGAGGACGGGTGTGTGTGTGTGTGTGGTAAGGGCCGAGGGTAGGGTGGGAACCGAGTGGAGGGAAGCTAAGATATGGCACTGTACAATATAGGAAGGTCAATTCAAGGGATATGTATGTTTAGAACAGAAATTTATACCTCAAAAATCCAGTAAACCTAACAGAATGGCTAAAATTAAAAATACTGACTATATCAAAATTTTGGAAAGGTGGTAAAGCAACCAAAACTTTCATTCAGTATTGGTGGAAGTGAAAAGAATACTACTTTGGGGAAAAGTCTAGTGGTTTCTCATAAAATTAAATATACACTTACCCTATTGCCCAGTAATTCTACCCAAGAGAAATAAATAAAAAACATGTCCACAAAAAATTTGAATAAGAATATTCCTAACAGTTTTATCTAAAATAGCCAAAAACGTGAAACAATCCAACTGTCATTGTACTGCACATAAGCTATACATACTCTTTTTAGTTAATTTTTTTAGAGGAAGAGGAAGGGTGAGAGAGAAACATTGATGTGAGAGCAAAACATTGATTGACTGCCTCCTGCACCCATCCTGCCAGAGATCTAGCCCCCAAAACCCAGGCATGTGCCCTGACCAGAATAGAACCTGGAACCTTTTGTTGCACTGGATGATGCCCAACCACCTGAGCCACACCAGGCAGGGTGCTATAAATACTTTTCTTTTTCTTTTGAACTATAATACTTTTTGTTCTCTTGTCCAATCCTTCTCCATCCACCACTTCAAACCCTGATCTCTCTTGCCTTCTGGCTTTTGAGCATAGTATTCCCATTTTCTCGTTTCTCGAGGACTAATATCTATTCTTTATTTAGGTCTGTTTAGATGTTCGTTTCCTCTCCTGCCTCTCCATCGCCATTTCCCACCCTTTAGTACCAAGTTCCGTGTTCTTTTAACACTGTACACTTATCCCTATCATAGTCCTTATTCCATGGTATTTTGTAAACTCAGTGGGAAATAGGGCTTAGATCTTATAATAGTGTTTAGCATAGTTGCCAGCCCATTAAAGGAGTCTAGTAAATAATACTATTGTAGAAATAAATGAATGCCTTTTCCAAATGATTTCAAGAGTGTGCATGAGGTTACTGGCATATTATGTTTATAAAGTGAAGTTTCCTATATTTCTATTATGTAAAAGTAACTATGTCTTGTCTATCTTATATAGTGTTGATACTCTTTTTTTTTAAGATGAAAAGACATTTTATTATTATTTTACTGTATAACATAGCAGTGAATATACCTGATTGCATTTCCCCAAATGGCAAATGAGTCACAGGATAGCATTTCTCTTTGATTACTGAAAACCTCAATATGATCTATCTTTTGGAGGATTCAGTTTCTCAGACATCTATGATACTGCCACGAAGATACCAATGGTGCTTAGTAGTAAAGAACATTTTGCTAAGTTCTATTATGGGTCCTTGCTCAAACTGTTCATCTAATCTGGTTTTTATTACTTGATAACTGTGTTTCTTCATAATCACTCACATGATCTGACCAGGGATAGGTTTTATGTGTTCATGTGGAATGTCCACAGAAAGATTATAGTAAACTATTCCCCTACCATCAGATGTCAAAGCAAGCTCTATTTTGCAATTATAGCAATCTGGAAGAGAAGAATACGTGAGTTTATGACAGACACAATATGAAGTTTCATTTTGAATTGGAATAAATGTTTCAAGATAGTTCTGTTTGATATTGCCCATTTCACTGCTGATACTGCTATGGTGAATCAAGATGTTTATCAGGCGGTATGGAAAAAGATTTGAAGAGAAAATGCTATTAAATGCTTTTAAAATTTGCTTCTAGGCATATCTATTTTCATACCTTTTCAGCAGCTCATGGCAAGCCCACCATCTTGCCTTCATCTGGGTCCTACAGAGTTGATATTCTTGATGTCCAGTATTTATTAGGATATGTATTTTGCTTTTAGTGTAGTGCCAAGGAATCTGTTTTGGTGAGTTCTGGTACTTTTGCATAATTCCTCACTTGCTTGGTCACTTGCAATTGCAAAATATTTAACCATTAGGTTATTTGGTCTATCTATGGAAAGAAGGAAAAACTGTTTCCAGATGTTGTAGAAGTAGTTAGTGGTCATTATCTGCAGCCTTTTAATTTTATAACAGGTTGTCCAAGGGAGAATCCGCTTAAGGTTATGCAGTGAAGCTTGGAGGGCAAATTTTATTTTATTCTAAATTTATCAGTTGAGTTAAAATATATCAAAGATACCGGAAAAGAGAACTTTTATTATAGTTAACTTTCTTTTATTCATAGTGATGCCAGACATGAAGAGTATGTATGGATGATATAGCATGAGTCTGGTAATCACGTAGCTAATAAGTGGACCTAGCTGGTTATCCAGAACCCACAACTCAGCAATAATTGAGTGGGCTGAATTCAGCTTGTGGACAAGTTTTCTTTCACCAGCATATTTTAAAAAAATCAAAATAATGCAGATATATAGTTTATAAAGTTAGAGTACCAAAAGTTAAGTAATGAGAAATAGCAGTTCCCTTTTCCATCCCCATTGTCCTCCAAATCTTTCTCCTCAAAAGACAGCACCTTTAAACTGCTTTAACTCTATTTTTAACATATATGTATATTCAGCTACTTGTTGGTTTATTAATTTTACTTTTGTTTCTTACATGTCCTGCTTTCCCTTCCCAGGTCATGATCTTTGTAGTCTAATCTCTTGGGTTCAAATCTTGGCTCCTCACTTGTAAGCCCTATAACCTTGAGCCAATTACTTAACCTTTCTATGTCATAGCTTCCTCATCTATAAAATAAGGATAGTACAGGTCCTTACCTCATAGTATTATTGTGAGGATTAAATGTATGAAAAAACATCTAATCTTTAGTTAAATTGGAAATTAGTATTTACATTTTATGACTGTGAAAGTACTGTTCACAACTGAGTCAGGGTAATGTGTATAACTTTTCAAATTTTTCATGGAGTTGCCTAATTTTATTTTTCTATATATCTATTGTTAATTCTGTGCATAGCCTCTGGTAATTTCTCAAAATTTGCTCTTCAGCTATATTTTTGCATGGTCAAATGCATCAAATAATTATTAGTTCTTTTATTTTGTTCTTCGAAGACATCCTTCCTAGGCCCCCTCCATCCTCCTGTTTCTGTCTGTACTGTTTGTTCTGTAGGCCTGATGCACAGCTGTCATACCAAGACTTTCCTTCATCAAGAAAGTGAAGTCTCTATTTCTTGAACTCTAATCTTTCTCTGTTTTTAGTTTATTCCCCAACTATAGTGGGAGATATTTTCAGTAGGCTTCTTAAAAAAAGATGCCTAGAGGTAAAAAATTAAATTAGTTTTTGAATTTGTTGGCATCAAGTTCTTAATCTCTTATTATCATTTTAATGTGTGTCGGTCTGATGATAACCCCCTTTTCACTTCGAGATTTGCTTTCTCAATTTTTTCTTTGATAGTCTAGCTATAATATTTTTCAGTTTTGTTGATCTATTCAAAGAACCATCATTTGGCTTTGTTAAATGTCTCTGTATTCTGCTTTACTAATTTCTGCTTTTACCTCATTTACTATTTCCTTTCGTTCTTTCTGGTTTACTATACCTTTTATTTTCTAGCTTCTATTGGTGGAACCTTTGGTCATTGACTTTAGACCTTTTATTCTAATGTAACATTTTTTCCCTAGTGTAAGCATTCCTCTAACAGTGTTTTTGCTATGTCCTGTAAAGTTTGATATTTTATATTTTTGTTATTCAGTACAGATGCTTTCTAATTTCTCTTATGATTTCTTATTTGAACTATACGTTATTTAGAAATGTGTTAAATTTTATTTAGTTGGGATTTTCTTAGATAATACTTTTAAAATTTCAAATTTAATTCTTTTGTGAATCTGTAATCTCATTTCTTTTAAATTTATTGAGACTTGTTTTGTGGTCCAATATATTTATCTTGCTAATATACTGTGTACATTTAAAATTTGTATACTCTCCATTGTTGGATATAGTATTCTAGGAAATGTCACATAAGTTGGTTCATAGTATTATTCTGATCTTCTGTCTCTTTACTGATACTTGTTTTTGTGTTGGTGTATTAGTTACTGAGTAAGGGATGTTAAGATCTGCCGTGATTATAGAGTTATCTCCCTCTCAATTTCTTGCTTCCTAAATTTTGAGGTTCTCTTATTATGAAATACTCCCTCTTTATCTCTGGTAGTGCTCTTTGTCCACAGGTCTATTTTATTTAATATCAATATAGCCATTCCAGCCTTATTTTTTTGCATGGCATATCTCTTTCTATCTGTTTACTTATAACCTGTCTGAATCCTTTAAGTATTTCTTTCTTGGTATGATATGGTTGTTTTTTTGCCATGGTATTGTTTTCTGGTTGTTTTTTGTTGATGTTACTGTTGTAGTTTCTCTTTTTATCCTTTTCTGTGTTTTTATGGATGATCTGATTAAAAATTTTTTTCAGTGCCCTTTTTGAAATTTCCATTTTTTAGATTATTTCTCTTTATATTATTTTTTGCTTCCTCTAAGATGATAATAAATAGTGAAAAGTTAGGTATGTATATATAACATTAGTGTCATATATGTAGAACTTTATAACCAACCTTGATGTTATATGTATTATATATACATTCATTGAAAACCCTGACAATGTTACGATTTTTGGTTGAGTGACACATATTTTTAAAAACTTCAGAGGAAAATTTATTTTTATTTATCACCCCCTATGCTCTCCTCATTCCTGAAAAGTTTCTCTTTATTAAATGTTTCAATCTAACCCCCCCAAAAGAAAAAAAAACACGAAACAAAATAAATGTTTTCGCCTAAGGAACTTCCTTTACCATTTCTTGAAGTGTAGATCAGCTGTTAATAAATTCTCTTATCTTATTTTCATCTGAAATGTCTTTATTTTGCCTTTATTCCTGCAATATGTAGGTATATATTTTGGATATAGAATTTTTGGCTGAGTTATTTTCTCTCAGCCTTTTAAGATGTTGTTCCATTTTATCCTGACAACTATGGTTTCTGCTGCAAAACCTGTAGTTATTTGAATCATTGTTTCTCTGTATGTAATACATTGGTTTTCTGAGACTGCTTTCAATAACTATTTTTGATTTTTAGACATGTTATTATGCTGTGCGTAGGTGTGGTTTTCTTGGAATTTATTCTGTTTTAGCCTTACTGAGGTTGAATTTATAAATTTACTTCATCCCTTTGAAAAGTTATGGACATTATTTCTTCAAATTTGTTTTCCTGTTTTGGTCTCCTTTTTTTTTGTTTCCTTTGAACCTCAAATTACATGTATTTTTTAGATCTTTAAAAAGTCCATTTGTTTGCTTATTTAATTTTCAATCCTTTTCTGTTCTTTAGAATGGATAAATTCAAAAAAATAAATTTAATTCACTGGCTCTCTCACCCTGGCCGGGTGGCTCAGTTGTTTAGAATGTCATCCCAGGATGCCAGCGTTTGGGGTTCAGTTCCTGATCAGGGCACATATAAGGTCAGCCAATGAATGCATAAATAAGTGGAACAACAAGTCTCTCTCTCTTCCTCTCTCTTTAAAATCAGTCAATAAAAAGAATTTAAAAAAAAATTAATTTACTGGTTCTTTTCCCTGTCATCTTCATTGTGCTGTGGATCCCAATCATTGGATTTTTTTTTTCATTCCAAAATATCTATCTTTTTGTTTGTTTGTTTATATTTCTCTGCTGAGATTCCCTGCCATTTTATTAATTTCAAGGTAATTTTGCTTTACTTCCTACAACAGCAATAATAATTGCTTTAAAATTCTTATATGATAACTATAATCTGAGTCATCTTGAATTTGGCATCTCTTGGTTGCATTTTCCCTGGAGAATGATTTATATTTCATAGTATTTTGTATTTGTAGTAATTTTGGATTTTATCCTGGATCTTCTGAGTGTTGTGTTATGGTCCTCTGGAGAATATTTTATTTTAGAAGCAGTCGACTCAGATTTAGATTGCAAATACTGTTTCATACACTGTTCAGTGGTTCAAATCTAAGCTTAATTTCTTAGTCCTTTATATCTGTTTTGTGTAAGATCTACACATGCATTGTTCGAGGGTTAGAGATTTCCCCTCACTTTCTGGTTTTCCCATGTGCCATTCTATACTTTGTGTGGCTAGAAATAGCATGATTTGTAGTGGGGTTTTAGCACCTAAGCCATGATGCCTTTCCACAACTATGGTTCTGCCTCTGAGCAAAACTGCAAAAAGAAAAAAAACGGGGAAACTCTCATCTGTACAGGTTGCTTCTCCAAATCTTAACTTCCCTCTACATCCCTATTTGTTTTTTTAATTCAGAATGCTCAAGTACTTTTTATTTTTTTTTATTTTCTAAGTTTATAGTTGCTGTCAGTGGGAGGGTCAGACTGTAGGGGGCCTACACTGTCTGGAGGTCAGACTGTAGATTTTTGTTATTGTTGTTAATTCTCAACTTAAGATCTTTTTCCATTGATTTTTAGAAAGAGTGGAAGGAAGGGGGAGAGACAGAGAAACAGCAGTGTGAGAGAGACATTGATTGGTTGCCTCCTGCACAAGTCCAGACCAGGAACCTGCAA
This sequence comes from Myotis davidii, assembly GCF_000327345.1. NCBI lineage: Eukaryota > Metazoa > Chordata > Mammalia > Chiroptera > Vespertilionidae > Myotis > Myotis davidii. The sequence continues at coordinate 336,408 of NW_006284835.1, read as the reverse complement.
CTGCAGTATGTGCCCTTGATCAGAATTGAATTGAACCTGGGACCCTTCAGTTTGAGGGCTGACACTCTGTCCACTGAGCCAAAACTGGCTAGGGCCAACTGTAGATTTTTGTTTTTGTTTTTCTACTCCTTGCATTAACTTTCCTCCTAAGTGGTGTGTGTGTGTGTGTGTGTGTGTGTGTGTGTGTTTCTTTAATGTTGGAAGTGGTGTTTTTTTTTGTTTTGTTTTTGGTGAGGGGCGGTTTATTCCTTTTCTGCCTACTTATATTCTATGAGTTATGCTTGTGTGTTTTTGATTTACTCATCAGTGGGCCTCAGTGTTGTGTCATTTCTAGGTGAGCCAACCTTTTCATTGGGGGCCTCCTAAATGTCAGTGTTTGCAGTTTAGTTAGGAAGCTGTGGCAGTAAGTTTAGGTAAGAGATAATGGGGCTTGGATTAGAGTAGTAGCACTTAAGAGTAGTAGATGAGTAGATTTATAGGTGTGTATATAGTGTACCCATAGTATTGGAAGTAGTCATAAAGGCAATCTTGTGCCAGGGTAGATTACTGCCTATAAATTTTTATTGGAGGCATCTTGAAATAGAAAGAGCCTGAATTTAGTGACAGTAAAACCTGAATTTGAATCTTTCTTTGCCCCTAATTAGGTGTGTCAATTCAATTATTTAAAGTGTGTTCCATCTTACCTCTAAGGGTTGTTCTAGGAACTAAAGTAGATGATATGTATAAGAAATGGAACCCAGGACTTTTCAGTAGCCTGCAGACTGATGTTCTATCCACTGAGCCAAACCAGCTAGGGCTATAAAGTTCTTTTTAAAAAAACAACTACTAACATTTATTGGGCTTTTACTATGTCAGGCATTATTCTGAGTATGTACAGGTGTTCATTTTTGTACTCTACATAAACCATGTGAGAAAATAGACCCCACTTTGTTGATGATACTAGTAAAAATAAGTTCTGGAGCTTAGGTTGAATATAGAAAAGTTTATTCCAGCACCTCTGTACTTAACCAGCATGCTTCTTATTCTTAGCTCCATTTTAGCGATTGAATAGTAGTCTCAGAAATAGTTGTGCCAGTATTTTTATTTTTCTGTACACAACATTTTCCTACACAGTGCCTTTTTTTTAATGCACGGTGCTTTTTTCATTGACCTTGTTAAAAGTAAAATTAATGTATAACACAATACTTTCAAGTCTTTATCAGTGTTTTAATTATGCTAACTAAAGGATTCTTTTTAAAGCAGAATTGTCTTTCAAAATGTAAAGTTAAAATTTAGATTACCAGGGTTTTTTCTCCTCCAAAACTACTTGGTAAATTTGTTTTATTATGTGTGCTAACAATTGGAATTGGAGTACTAAAGAAAACTACTCATCTTCTCTCTGGTCCCTTTAAAGGCACAAGTTATATTTTTTTGTCTTGTGCATCTGTACTTCTAGTGCAAATCAATGCAGTAATGGAATTCACGTGTTAATTTTTACTGGAAAATGACAGTCATGTTAAGTTTTGTGGACAACCTTGGTGTAACAGTGTTTTTGTATTGACTAGTACTTTTAGAAATGTGGCATTATAGTGATCATTGTAATGAGAATAAGTATTATTTATACAGGAATAAAGAAATATATAAATATTTATATAAGAATAAATATGTTTATTTAAAGTTAGCACATGTTTGCTAACTTTTTGAGAGAGAATGTGTGTATGTGTGTGTGTGTGTGTATATTTGGCTTCTGCTATTATGAAATTATTCAGATTATGTGTATATTTTTATCAGCCAACTTTTGAGGGTTTGTTTTGGCATATAATACTGTGGTGGATGAGCCCTTTAACTGTTGCCTGCAATGGCCTCTTGGCATTTGCTATGCTTCCTGGATGAATCATCAACAACAACATGTCTTAGTAATTGATATTACTCAGTATTTAGTTTTGTTTGAGGATTCTGTTCTTAGCTTCTCTCTGTTTGCTGGGGAAGAATGAAACTTTCTCTGAAGAATGTTGGTGTTTCAGGCCTGGGTCTTGCTGGTCTTGGTCCCCTGGTTTACCTATGATAGAATATGTACCCTTATATTTCCCCATATTCCCCACGTTGCAGCCCTTGCCTCAGAGGTCCTAGTTGCTAGAAGCTGGAAGTTCTAAAGATTGATGGGCTTGGATTTGTACCTATTTCCTGCACCCAGTATAGTACCTAGAACCTAATAGTAATTTTGTAAAGTTTGTTGAGTGACTGATTGATAACTGACTGACTGAATGAATCACAGGAAGAAGGTGAAGCTAGAAGACCCAATCAATTTTATGTAGCTAGGAGGTGGTACCTTAAAATTTGATCTTCTGGCATCAAATATCTTCTTTTCTAGTTATTCATGTACCATCTACCTAATCATCTAAAGAATGAAATCAAATAAGACATTACACCATATTAATTTTTTAAATGACAAATGAATGCTTGTAATAGTAACTTTAACAATATTACATGGAGTTAGTTGTCTTATGCCCTTGCAAATGAAACCGATTACACAGCATTTACCTTCTATTCAGTCTATGTATTAGAGGTAGCCTCCACAGTTCTGGATTCAGTTTTAGCTAATCAAGATGGCAGAGGAAAATTTGGGTCCCTATAAAAAGAAGTAGAATGAATAGTGAAAGGAAAGAGGAGAAGCAGAAAGGAATAGTTCTCTGGAAGCTAAAGAAAAACCAGTTATAAACACTCAACTGTGTTGAATGTATTAAAGATTTTTGGAGTAAGGACTGAAAAAAAAAGGTTTTTGGATTTAACAAGTAGAGGATCAATATTCTTAGCAAGACCTGTTTGAGTGAAAGCCAGTTGGTAATGCATTAGAGAGGAAATGAGCATTGGAAGTGCACAGAATGACGATAAATATCTCCCCCCACCCCTTAGGGTATTTGTCACTGAAAGAAAGTGGGAGATATGGAAATAGTTTGGAAAACACTAGAGAAAGTTTATAATTTTAGCTGGGGATAGGTTTTTTTCTTTTATAAGTAAGACATGAATAGAATGTATGTGTGGGTAGAAAGAAGTTAGTGGAGAAAAGGAAAGATGTTATTTAAAGGAAAAACAATCTTTTAGGAGCAGGATCTTCTCTATACAGCTGTCTGGCATTTCAGAGCAAAGAATATAAGTTAGGATGGATGCCATAATGATAAATTTAGAGATGCAGAGGGAGATAAGTTGGAGGAATTTTTGCTTGAAAACCTGTTTTCCTCTGTGAAGTAGGAAGCAAAGATTTTGACTGAGAGTTCCATGGTTTGAAGTGGGGAATAGGAGAGTGGTGTAGCTGAAACACCTGCCATAGTGATGACTGGTTCTGACAGCCCTGCTAGGATCAGAAACTAAATTTGTACTGGCACCTTTCTACACAGTTATGTGATGTGTTTTTATCTTTGACAAGGAAAGAGTAGACAGAATGTCCCAGATTGGGTTTCAATGGGGTAGATGTGGCAGAAGATATGGGACCTAGGAAATTGAGGGTGAGTATCATGCAAGTTTTTCGCTGTATAGTCTAGGCCAGTGGTCACCAACCGGTGGTCCGTGGACCACTGGTGGTCCGTGAGGTCTGAAAGGTTGGCGACCGCTGGTCTAGATTATATAGGATAACCTAGAAAGTAACCAGGTGGCAGCAAATGGAAGGCCCAAAGAATAGACATAAGTGGAAGCAAGGGAGTGAGGTAAAAGCCAGGAGGAAGTTGTGACCAGGAAGTAAAATGTATAAATCAGTTATTTTCTAGTAGAAGCAGTTCTAGATGAGGTCGTGGAAGAACTGATGTAGTTACTGGACCACTCAACTCTGGGTATTATTACTCTTCCTGTTTTATAGTTGAAGTGTTAAGTTGGTTTATCTTTTATTATAGTAGGATTTAAGGTAGAGGAGACAATATTGGGGGTATAGAGCTGGCTTGTCTTACTCCCTGGGGAATGTTTGGAACCTTATAAATACAATCAGGATGGGAAAGCATCTGGCAGGTTGTATAGATGTGTGAACTTGAGAGATTCTTGATCTAGAACTGGCAGTATTCAAGAAAATTTTCCTTCATCAAGGATTAACATTCTTCATTGAGAGGCCTTTGAGGAGTGTAGTGCCATCATAGAAAACTAGATTTAGATTAAAAGCGGAAAAGTCATTTTGTAAAGTGACTGAAGGTATTAGAGGTTTTTAATGATATATAGGGCTTCTAAGCAATAGAGTGGAAACTGTTAGAAGCTGGATTATAGAGTCTTAAGTTAATCTTTCATTTTATACAATATATATTTTTTATTTCCTTATATCTTTTTGTTTTTTCTTTAACTTTTTCTGAAGACTAGAAGCTCAGCACACACAAAATAGTGTGCGAGTAGCTCACTTCTGCTTGCCTTAGCTGGCCACCCCGCCCATCTTTGCTCCTAGCTCATTGCCCTGCCCTCTGCTGCCAGTAGCTCTCTGCGAGAGCCGCTGCTCCTGGGCAGGGTGGAGGGACTGAGAGGTGCTCAGTGCACCTCCTGGTGGTCGTTATGGCGTTATAGCCACAGGCCTTTTATAACATAGATAATTTTAGACTTATAGGTGGAGGGGCCGCCTCTGCTCCCGCGTCCATGGCGGCGCCTCTCCCGTGCCGCCAGCCTTCGGCCCTTGCAGATGCTGTGGCTTTGTCCGGATGGACATCCGGAAGACATCCAGTCTAATTAGCTTATTACCCTTTTATTAGTATAGAAGATTATAGGTGTTAGCATTTTGCTGTATTTGTTTAAGGTGTTGAACTCTTATTTTTAATCCTCAATGATGAGAGAGAGAATCATTGATCACCTGTCTCCTGCACATCCCACACTGGGGATTGAGCCCACAACCTGGACATGTGTCCTGACAGGGAATTGAACCATGACTTCCTGTTTCATAGGTTGATGTTCATCCCCTGAGCCACAACAGGCTGGGCAGGAACTGTACATTTAATGTGAAGTTTACTCTATTCCCTAAACTCTGCTGCCTGTTTCTGGGGGATACCAGTATGAATAAAGCATACTTTCTAAATTTCAGAAGCTTATGATCTGATTGGGAAGATAGAAACATTCCCAAATCTAATCAGAGTTTGCCAGGGTCTCTAAGCCTTCAGGACCTCGTGAAGCATAATTTGCAACTTGTAGTTTCCTGGAAGAAAATGGTTGCAATGAGAATTTATTAACTCTTGTTTTCCATTCCTGTGCCTGAATAGTTGTTTTTAAAATCTCTTGAATGTTCAAATTCTGATTGGTGTTAAAGGGGCTTATTTCAAGTCTGATGATACCTATTTTGATATTTTTACTCTGAGATCTCAGTTCTTTATTATGAAATACTAGAGTCCCGGTGCACAAAAATTTGTGCACTGTTGGGGGGTGTCCCTCAACCCTACCTGTGCCCTCTCACAGTCTGGGAGGTTGGGAGATAACCACTTGCTGGCTTAGGCCCGCTCGCAGGGTGGCATATGGCAGGCCTGATCCCCTAGTCCCTGCCCCGCCTCCCGGGTTGCACACGGCAGGCCCAATCCTGGAGTTGGGGTGACGCCCTGGGTTGCGCACAGGGCAGGCCCGATCCCGGGGTTGGGGTGCCACCCCAGTTCGTGCACATGGCAGGCCCGATCCCAGGGTTGGGGTGGGCGGCAGATGGCGCTGCCCCGCCCCGCTTGCAGTATGCAAATTTAATGGCTGTCTTTGTCGGGGTAATTTGCATACTCTTCTGATTGACTGATGGGTATAGTGAAGGTATGGTCAATTAGCATCTTTGTCTTTTATTAGAGTAGATAATTCTTAGCCAATTTTACTTTTTAAACTTTATCCGCTACCACAGGGGTGGGCAAACTTTTTGACTCGAGGGCCACAATGGGTTCTAAAACTGGACCGGAGGGCCGGAACAAAAGCATGGATGGAGTGTTTGTGTGAACTAATATAAGTTCAAAGTAAACATCATTACATAAAAGGGTACGGTCTTTTTTTTTTTTTTTAGTTTTATTCATTTCAAATGGGCCGGATCCGGTCCGCGGGCCATTGTTTCCCCACGGCTGCGCTACAACCTTTGCTGACTAATTTTGGTGCATGCAGGTCAGAAACTTTCTGAAGAATCTGTGAAAGTGTTCTTATTTAATTTGATTAAGGAAACAGAAAGAAATAAAACCTTTCATTACAGCCCTAACCGGTTTGGCTCAGTGGAGAGAGCGTCGGCCTGTGGACTGAAGGATCCCAGGTTTGATTCCAGTCAAGGGCGTGTACCTTAGTTGCAGGCACATCCCCAGTAGGAAGTGTGCAGGAGGCAGCTGATCGATCTCTCTCATTGATGTTTCTAAACTCTCTATCCCTCTCCCTTCCTCTGTAAAAAATCAATAAAATATACATATATAAAAAAACACCTTTCATTACAACTCGCATTTATCATTATGTTAATCAATGCCTATGTTAGATAGGATATGTTAGCTTATAAAAACCAGAACATTGGACTATTTAAAAAACTCTGGATTTTTAGTAGTTTTATAAATTAAAACATCACTAAAATTCCTTCTGCTTTTGAAAAGTTCATAAGAGCATTTTCTCCAGTGGGATTTCTGAATTATGGTCCCCAAGCCATTTATGGAAATTTTAAACACTGGAATGACTCTGTATTATTATTATTTGTGATAAACCATAATATGATGAAAGACACATTTGTCTTGGAATTATTCATCTGTATTAATTTAAACAATTGCTAAAAAGTGCTGTGGTGTTTCCTTAGCTGTGTTGAGGAAGGAAGAGAGGGTCTCATCTCTCTCCCAACTTTACTGTGTTTTTTTTTTTTTGCCAGTCACCAATTCTCCCTCCATCATCCACTAGATATCCTCTAAGTAGATGATCTTAGCTTGTTTCATTGCCTATCTTTGACTCCCGCCCCCTGCCCAGAGGAGGGGCCATGATGGTTGGGAACCAGTTGCTGTGCCAAAGAAGTACATTATCCTGACTGATGTAGATAGTCAAGGCCTAGTCCTGGAGTCAAGTGGCTTCAGTCTCACCCAGATTACTGTTGTGGGGAGGAAAAAACTTTAATCTCAAGGTTCTTTTCCTGGTCTAATCAAATAAACATGAGATAGATTAACAGGAGAAAATAACCAAATTTAATTACATATATATGTATGGTAGCCCCGCATATATGAGGGAGTCAGAGAACCCACATACATGAGAGGTTTAGAGACAGAAAGGGAAATTGAAGGATATATGTCATTCTGAGCTAGGAATGAGGTATTGCACTTCAGAAGGTAATTGTAGGGAGAGCACATGTTCAGTAATTATTAGTTTGCCCTGTTATCTCCACAGGTAAAAAGTCATTTCTAGTGATAAGTCTTATCGTGGGCTAGGTTCCTAATTTAAATTCTTCTAGATAGTGAACACTCAGAATTTTCTTTTGGGTCTGCAAGGTCTTGACAGCCTTTAGCTCAAAATAATCCTCATAGCACAGAGGCATATCTTGGGGTGGCTTCTTCTGAACACCTATACTGTGAATCTATAATGAAAGAGGGGTGGAAGGGAAATTTAGGAAAACAGTCACATATCTACCATAGATAACCTAATTGCTTAAGCCCACAGCATAGTCACTAATAAATATATCTGAACAAATTTTGCATTGTGGAGAGATGAAAACCCAAGTTAGTGGCCAGACTTTGAAAAATGCAGTCTTTTTAAAAATATATATATTTTTTATTGACTTCAGAGAGGAAGAAGAGAGAGAGAGAGAGAGAGAGAGAGACAGAGAGACATCAGAAACATCAGTGATGAAGGAGAATCATTGATCAGCTGCCTCCTGCACGCCCCACACTGGGATTGAACCTGCAACCCGGGCCTGTGACCTGACCAGAATCGAACCATGACCTCCTGGTTCATAGGTTGACGCTCAACTACTGAGCCACGCCGGCCAGGTGAAAAATGCAATCTTTTAAAAGTAAATTTAAAATGTGTTACATGTAAAACATATTTTAGTATAAAATCACAAAAGGTGAGGCAGAACAATTTCTTGTGATGAAATATATAGATGTTTATGGCATATATATGGTCTCATGCTAAATTGATGTGAGCTAGATTGATAGGTTATGAGGAGACCTTAAGGAGGCTGGCAGGGAGAGCAGTGCCCTAAAGACAGTCTTAGATAAAAGTATGACAAGGTGCCCACAACGCACACTCAAATACTTCTCTCTCCTTTCTTTTTTTCTTTTGAGGACTGTGAGATCAGCAATCTTTGTTAAAATCATATTGATCTGTTGATAAAGAGGCATAATTGTAGGGCAGATCTTCCTTTAGGATCTAGATGTTTTAGCATTTAAAAGGTATTTAACCAGAAATTGAATTCTTTTGAAAATAGAAATTTAAGATATTTACTCCATCTGTTTGGCTTTTTGCTCTTGGAGGTCTTTGGGATGTGAGTATATTCTTTCTCCTTACTAAGTAATACTTGCTGTTAGAAATGTCAAATACTTGGGTTAACAAGGTTATTCTCTCTCAAGGCTTTTTATTTTATACTATTGTGACTTGTGACCTCTATTGTATTTTCTTTTAATTTTAACCAAGGCTGAATCCAAATACTTTGGAGCTTACTTTTATTTTCAGTGTTTAACAAGACATATATAACTTCCACTTTTGTAGAGCTTTCATTTTAGCTGGGAAAGGAGACTGTAAATGAATGAGTACATAAATAATTGCTATTGTGATACATGCTCTGAGGAACATAGTCTTTACGATTATATCAGAGAACCCTAATCTGCTTTTGGGAGATAAGAAAAGCTTTCCTGAGAACTTAATTTTAAGCTAATATCTGAATAATATGCAGAACTTAGCTAGGCAGTGTAGTTTGGGAAACAAAGAATTGAACATACACAGCCTAGAGCCTTTATGTAAGAAATGAATTAAATGAATGGATATATAGGTCTGAAGCTCAGAAAAACAGTTTAGTCTGGCAATATAAACTTAATCTATTTTTTAATCACTTTCTTGCCCCATTATCCTTCTATTTTTCTCAAAAAGCATACATTTTCTTCCCCAACTGGTTTGGCTCAGCGGATAGAGCGTCGGCATGCAGATCAAAGGGTTCCGGGTTCAATTCCGGTCAAGGGCACTTACCTTGGCCTGGGGCTCATGCAGGAGGCAACCAGTTGATGTGTTTCTCTCACATCAATGTTTCTGTCTTTCCCTCTCTCTTCCACTCTCCTAAAAAAAGTCAATGGAAAAAATATCCTCAGGTGAGGTTTAACAACAACAACAACAAAAGCATACATTTTCTGATTTGAGTTCTTTAAACATGTCTTTTTGTGTTTACAGTGACAGATTGTATCATTTTCAACAGAAATTTCATAGGCATATATATTAACCTGTGAGAGCTATTGTAATGATATTACGTAATATTTTATATTAAAGTTTTTTATCATAAAATATGGTGTCTACCATAACATTATTGCACCTGCAACATGCCAAATCAGAAAGTAGCGATTTCATTTTATTGCATTTTGGTTTTATTAAAAATTAAAAACTTCAAATTATGTTTAGGGTGAAAACTTCAAATAGAAAATGATGGACTATCTTTCCCCACCAGCCCCTCTTGGCTGTTTGTTGTGTATCCTTCCAGAAATTTTGATTACCCACCTATATAATAAAAGCCTAATATGCTAAGTGTCCAGTCAGCTGGTTGGCCGTTCAACCAATCAAAGCATAATATGCTAATGATATGCTAAGGCCTGTCAACTGCTCACTATGATGTGCACTGACCACCAGGGGGCAGATGCTCTGACCGGTAAGTTAGCTTGCTGCTAGAGTCCGGCCAATGGGGACTGAGCAAGATGGGCCAGACACACTCTGGAGCCCTTCTGCGGTCCCTCCCCTTTGGCCAACCTCCCACGTCCCTCCCTGGCCCTGATTGTGCACTGGTGGGCTCCCTTGGCCTGGCCTGTGCCCTCTTGCAATCTGGGACCCCTTGGGGGCTGTCGGAGAGGCAGTTTCAGCCCTATTGCACAGGCCAGGCCAAGGGACCCCACTGGTGCATGAATTCGTGCACTGGGTCTCTAGTATTTATTATATAAACAATATCTGATTATTTAAAAAATTCAATTATACTGTATATATTCTTACACTTTTCTTTCAGTTGACATCTTGAGCAGGTAAGAATGGCTAAAAAATGAAATAAAAACCCTTATTTGTTTAAAAGAAAACTTAGTTGTGTCTTGATAAAATATCTTGTAACACTTGGTTTTGAACATTTTTTTAATATTTAAACCCCCCCATCCCCCGTGCCTCCCCTCCTCCTGTGGCCCCGCTCCTGCTTTGTGCACACCCGAAAGGGCGGGGTAAACTTTTTTTTTTTTTTTTTTGTGCAAATTTGTTCAGGTGATGGGGCATCTAGAACTCATGGCGCTGTCTGTGGAATACCATGACATGGTATTCTCTCATATTAACAAGAAAGGTTTTTACTAGCAGAAATATGCCTGTTTAATTTTATGAAAGTGGTTTACTCTTTTTTGACACCTTCACTGTTACTTGTTTTAGTTGATTTTGCTTAGCATATATCTGTAGTGTTATTTTCCTTCACTTGCTCATCTAACATTTTTTTCTCTTAGAAGAATGATTATAGATGACTAAATTAGGATTCTCCTGGGTACCCTGTAATGGGAAACATGGGAGATGTTTTGTGACACCGAGGAGAGTGCTGCTAGTCAGGAGAGTGGTCATTTAGTGCCTACTTAGTATTGAGGTTGTATCTTTAGAAGCTTTACTTTTCTTTGTAATGCACAGTGATTGATCCATGGTAGACAGTGTTTACTGTGGGACTGAATTAATCTGAATCTGTAGTCAGACTATTTTCTCTTCATAAATTCTTAACAGTTTGAACTTCATTTTTATTATAAAGAAACTATAATTCTAAAGCTGTTAGAGATGGATTAGGTCTCTTAAAATGTTTGTTCATCTTTTTAAATACTATTTTACTTTCTTTATAGCTAAAAAGTGACCCTATGACTGAAATGATCTTTCAAAATTAACATAAATTTAAAAAAGAATCACTTTAATATGTCTTCTTTTCTTTGTTTTCTTAGCTTTACAATGAAGAGGATAATTCAGAGTCGTCTGCTATAGAGCAGCCATCAACTTCAAACCCAGCACCACAGATTGTGCAGACTGCTCCTTCAGCATTAGTATTTGAAACTGACTCTTCTCCTCCACCTTATAGCAGTATTACTGTGGAAGTACCTACAACTTCAGGTATTGCTGTGTTTTTTGTTTGTTTTAAATATATTTTTATTGATTTCAGAGAGGAAGGGAGAAGGAAAGAGAGATAGAAACATCAATGATCAGAGACTCATTGATCGGTTGCCTCCTCCACACCTCCTAGTGGGGATCAAGCCCACAACCCGGCCCTGACCTGGAATCAAACCGTGACCTCCTGGTTCATAGGTCAACACTCAACCACTGAGCCACACCAGATGAGCAGTATTATTATTTTTATTATGAAACAACTAATGTTTTTAATAGCTCATGTTTTTTATTCATTTGTTTTTTACCAGTATGGTTACTTTTTTGGTTTTATGGTTTTAAAAAAACTGTTTTCCCAAGGATAGTTTGTAAAATATTTACTTCATACATTACTTACCTCATATTGTTCTTTTTAAAATTTAATTGAAAAATGTAGCTATTTAAATTTTTTTATGCTTAACTAGGATCTTTTCCCAACGGACTAGCATGTGACTTTTAGAAGAAATGAACAAACATATATACACACATGCATATATATATACGTATATACACACACAAGGTGTTATTAATGATGAGTGTGAGTGAGAATGTGGAATGTGTTAACAGAGATTAGGGTGTACATAATGTTATTCCATACTCATGGTAATAATTCTTAGATATAAGGCAGAGACTCCTGCTTGTTACTGTTCATCTTATCCTTTCAGGTCATTCTAAAGAACTACCCTCATCTGTTTTTCTGGCCACAATTTGCTTTTTCCCGGCCACACTAATTTAATTATTATAGTGTTTTAAGTATGACTTTGTATATACTATTATAAATAACCGAAGTATTTTATATATTCTTTATGAAACATTTAAAAAATCTGTTGTTGAAAAACATTTTAATGTAAAAAATCTTTCATTGAGTATTTCATCTTTCTTATCTCTCATGTTCTATAATTAGTGTCATCTAGCTTTCTCTGGTTATCATTTTTGCTTGTCCAAATTTTATTTAGACCATATAGGATGTGTAGAAAGAGTGGTATTTTTTACATCAAATTTATTTACTTTTTTTATGTAGTTAGTGAAAATCATCTCTATAAAGATGTTCTCACTGGTTAAATTAATAAAGGCTTACTTCTTCTATCTATAACAATAAAAGTATAATATGCTAATTAGACCAGACAGCTGAATGACCTTCCGGACGATCATGCTATGACACTCATTGGTGCCAGGCCAGCCAAGGCAGATGTGATGTGATTGGTTGGTGGCCCGGCCATCATCCCATGATTGCCCTGCAGAGGGTGGCCCAGGCCACTGGCTGGCCGGACGATCAATCAATTGGGGGGGCTCCACGATTGTCCCAAAGAAGGAGACCCAGGCCACCGACCGGCAGGCTGTGGTGTGTGGTCGGGGTTTTCCTCTGCGGGGTGAGATCGATCACATGATTGCCCTGCAGAGGGAGGCCCAGGCCACCGGCTAGCAGGGCGATTGATCAATCTGGGGGCTCCATTATCGCCCCAAAGAGGGAGGCCCAGGCCACCGACTGGGAGGTGGCGGGTGGGTGGGGCCTCCCCTTGCGGGGTACTATCAATTTCCTCAAAGATAGAGGCCCAGGCTACCCCGCAGCAATGCTGCGGTGGGTGGGTGGGGCCTCCCTTTGCCTGGGTGATCCATTGTGGAGCCCCGGCCGTGTGAGCGGAGCCTACCTCTTTGGGGCAATTGATTGTGGGGCTCCTAGACTTTGAGAGGGCACAGGCCAGGCTGAGGGGCACCTCCCCTCCTCAGTGCATGAAATTTGTGCACTGGGCCTCAGTTTGTATATAATGTTATTTGATCAACATGCTTGTTCAAATGCTCAGTTTGATACACAGTTTTATGTTGATTTATTTGTCTTTGGCTATAAGATTTAATGACTGCTTTCTCAAATCTATTATGGGCTAACTTTTCTTCATTATTTTACAAGTTTCCAGAGTATATAATACAGTGAATTTGCTACCCTAGATTTTTTTTTTTAAAAAATATTTGATAGTAATCTTGAAGGAAAAAAATCCTGAAGATGTCTATTTCTGAATGATCGAAGATACTAAAAGTGGAAATTGCAATCCTTTTGTTGTGACTACCATTGCTGTGCTGTGTACCAAACTACCTCAAACTTATTAGAGTTATGTAGCAAATCATTTATTATTATTAATTCTCATAGTTTTGACTGTGAGATTATTTGGGCAAATAAATTAATTCTTTGAGCATAGCACTGTTGCTTACTTCTCTTATCTTGCACTCCTTTTCAAAATCTTTTTCTTAAGGTTCTTGTTTTGTGTATGAGCTTTTAGATAATATTTATTAGTCCTTTTTCTTTATAATAAATATAGGACTAAAAACATATGATTATAGTAGTAATTTCTGTATTTTATAGCTTATAACATAGGACTACAATAGCAATAATAATCCTTAGTGGCCTGCCTGTTGTAAATTATTAATTATGTATTTGGCTATAAAAATTATATAAAATAGTTCCTTTTAATGGTTATCCTTTTTAAATTCCTTTTCTTCAGATGCAGAAGTATACAGTGAGTTTTATCCTGTGCCACCTCCATACAGTGTTGCTACCTCTCTTCCTACATATGATGAAGCTGAGAAGGCAAAAGCTGCTGCAATGGCTGCTGCAGCAGCAGAAACATCCCAAAGAGTAAGAAAGTTTTATTTCCTTTTGAGAATATTATTTTTATTAATTGATATTTCTATTTAGTAATATCAAAAATAGTGGTCTGTATTTGAGTGTTTGTGCCTGTGTATATTTTTAATATTTTACTACTACTTATATGTGTCATTTTTAGTGAAATAGGTACTCTCCTAGTTAAATTTACCTTTTTCATTCCTTGACCTCCTCATTTCTATTTCTGTTTCTTTTCATCTTCCCCTTTATCCCATCTTACGTTTTGGTCATCCTAGACCAGCCGTGGGCAAACTACGGCCCGCGGGCCAGATCCGCCCATTTGAAATGAATAAAACTAAAAAAAAAAAAAAGACCGTACCCTTTTATGTAATGATGTTTACTTTGAATTTATATTAGTTCACACAAACACTCCATCCATGCTTTTGTTCCGGCCCTCTGGTCCAGTTTAAGAACCCATTGTGGCCCTCGAGTCAAAAAGTTTGCTCACCCCTGTCCTAGACCTTACTTTTACCCATACAATTACCACTTCCGAATTCTTGATTTTAGGCATCTCACGCACTGGCCTTAACCTCTCATCCTTCTGACTCACCCTAGTTGTTGTTCTCTTTCACTTAGACCTCAAGTCCATCAACCTCTTCACTGTTAATGTCCTTATTTCCCTCCTTATATAGTTTACAGTCCATTGTCCATCACTGTATTCAAATTATCTTTTTTTCCTACTCATATTTTGTATATTAGCATAATCAGTCTAAATTCTTCAATATCTACTCCAACCCTTCAAACTAACATTTCCGATGTAGTCCCAAAATATGAAAACTCTAGTGACTATGAATGAACTCAAGGTAGGTTTAAAAAGCACAGAGAAATAACTAACAAGGCCTTTAAATTATGTTTGTCAATTCACTTTTTTCCCAAATTCACTTTTATTTTGTCCTTTTAACACATCCCACCCTAGAATTTTGAATGATTCTCCTTGCCTCTTCTCTCTCATCTTCCTATCTTAGTAGTAGAGATAATCAATGGTATACATAAATGTTATTTACTGTTTTGGTAAAAGGAGTGGCTGTCTCAGTAAAGATATACATGTATGATCTTCTACAGCCAGGTAAAGGCAGAAATTATTTACATTTTAGTTTGGCTACAAGTACGACTAGGGTTTGTTGCCCTTTTTTTGCTTCAGACTTTGGGATGTTATTTCAGATCCCTAAATTCATTCCATTTTGTTCAGGAAAAAGACAGAAAAAAGTAACTTCACCCAGTGAAGCTAGAACTAGGTACAGGGCTAAGAGAGAGAAAGAGACATTTCTATGTATAGCATTTTCCTCTTGCCGCTGTTAGGCCAGAGCCCCACAAGTAGATTCTCTGGTAATGAGCATTTTATTGGATGGATTTCTTTTATTAGCTAGAACCCTTTCCATACCTGCTCCCACTCCCATCCTCCCAATACACACAGAGTTAAATGTCAATATAAATAGCTTTGGGCACATAAGTAAAGATAGTAAACCCCAAATTTAATATTTATTCTTTTTCTCTCTTAGGGAGAAAGTAAGTCTCTATTAAGGTGGTGCATAAATATAACTCGGTCAATAAAGATTTTTTATACTGGGAGGGGAGAATCATAAAGAAAGAGGATAGATCTATGAAGTGTGGAGTTTCTATCAAAATCTATAGGTTGCTTAGTACATATATGTTTGTACGTGTATTTGTATACATGCACACACTCTCAGTGAAGTAGAGGGACAGTAACTCCTTTTCTCAGCTAAGTGTTTCCCTAAAGACCTTGGAAATACAAATGTGCTTAAAGGTTGTCATGAACTTTGTGTCTTTACTGCCCTAATTTCCATGCAGTAGGATTCCTCTAAAGAGAAAGTAGGAAGCATTAAGTCTTGTTCTCTGTGCATTGAGAAAAGCATAAGGTGATTTTACCTTTTGAAGAAAAAACTCCACAGAGTTTTACTATTCTAATCTTCCACTATCATCATTTCCAGCACCTGTTTTAGAAAGTATTTGATTCCAGCCTGAATTGGGAACATGTTTATAAAGAGAAGTTTTCTGTTTTTAACTGCTTTTAATATAATTCTACCTGTGAGGGTTGTGGAAAATTTCATGGAAAGCAAAATAAAATTGTACAGGAGACTTACTTAGGTGTTTACAAATAATCTTTTAAATTCATCAGTTTCTTCTTCTTTTTTAATCCTCAACTGAGGATATTTTAGAGAGAATGGAAGGGAGAGGGAGAGACAGAGAGAAATAGTGATGTGAGAGAGACACATCAGTTGGTTGCCTCCCACATGCCCCCAACCAGGGTCGGGAGCCTGCAACCAAGGTATGTGCCCTTGAGTAGAATCGAACCCGAGACCCTTCAGTCCGCAGGCCCATGCTCTGTCCACTGCGCAAAACCTGCTTGGGCTTAAATTCATCAGTTTCTAACCCAGTGCTCTATCACTTTTTTCTACAAAATATGATTATATATATATATTTTTTTAATATATTTTATTGATTTTTTACAGAGAGGAAGGGAGAGAGATAGAGAGTTAGAAACATCGATGAGAGAGAGACATCGATCAGCTGCCTCCTGCACATCTCCCACTGGGGATGTGCCCGCAACCCAGGTACATGCCCTTGACCGGAATTGAACCTGGGACCTTTCAGTCCGCAGGCCGACGCTCTATCCACTGAGCCAAACCGGTTTTGGCTATATTTCTTTTTATTATTATTTTTTTATGGATGGATTGATTTTAGAGAAAGAGGAAGGGTGATTTTAGAGAATGAGGAAGGGGGAAAGAGAGAAAAGCAAACATCGATTTGTTGTTCCACTTATTTATGCATTCATTGTGTGTGCCCTGACTGAGAGGAGATCGAACCCACAACCTTGACGTATCGGGACGACACTCTAATTGGGCAACCTGGTCAGAGCTCTAGTATGTGTTCCTATACTTGATTCAGATTTTTTTTTTAAAGTTCTAATTAGCTTTGAGTATAGGCATACCTTGGAGATAATGTGAGTTCAGTTCTAATCCACACGATAAAGCAAATATTGCAATAAAGCAAGTTGTAATCTTTTTGTTGGTGAAGCATTTTGCCTTCCGTTCAACATTTGTGAAATGCAGTAAAGCAAAGTAGAATAAAATGAGGTATGTCTGTATATTCACTTGTCAATGAACCTCAGCTGGGTAACCTGGAGCCTGTTTCTTGAATCTGTTTTTGGGAGAATGGCAAGGAAACTTGGAAACACTATTTTCTATTTCTTATGTATAGGCTTGCATGTATCATAAGAAAAATTAAAAGATTTATGAAAATAAACTTATTTTTAATATTTCTGTGAAAAATATTTGAATTCCAAATAATCCACTTTATAAAACTTGTAGAACATGGCTTGTTCTTGTTTATCAGTTAGTCTCATTTTATAACCCTGTCATGGGTAGGGTTTGGATTTTTTTGTAACGTGTTTTCACGCCTCCCACTGGGGATGGAGCCCAAAACCTGGCCATGTGCCCTGATCGGGAATGGAACTGTGACCTTCTGGTTCATAGGTTGATGCTCAATCGCTGAGCCATGCTGGCCACGCACGTGTTTTAAATTGTGTGTCACTAACTTGTCTTTTGACATAAAAACTAGCATTTAATAAATTGTGAGCAAATCCAGGATAAGGACCTTGTATTTATGATTCCAGCACCTATCTATCATCTTTGACATATTTGGTACTTAATAAATGATAGTTAGTTAATGAATGCTTTCTTTACATTTGCCAGTGTGGGAAATTAAGAAGAAAATACCAGAGTTGTTCTTCATTTTAAAATATTTTAGTGCTTTTGCCAATTTTAGGATTTATAAATCAGCATTAAACATAGTTATAGTTGAAATTATTGCACAGATACCATCTTTTATTTTTAAACATTCTACTTAAATGTTTCTATTATTTTAATGGTTGAATAAAATTCCATGGAATCAGTCCTATATAATAAAAGCCTAATATGCTAAGTGTCCGGTCATCTGATAGGCCTTGCAACCAATTAAAGTGTAGTATGCTAATGTATGCTAAGGCCTCTCAACCGCTTGCTGTGACATGCACTGACCACCAGGGGTCAGACGCTCCGACTGGTAGGTTAGCTTGCTGCTGGGGTCCGGCCTATCAGGACTGAGCAAGATGGGCTGGACATGCCCTGGAGCCCTCCCGCAGTCCTCCCTTGGCTGGCCAACCTCCCATGTCCCTCTCTGACCCCAATCGTGCACCAGTGGGGTCCCTCAACCTGGCCTGCGCCCTCTGACAATCTGGGACCCCTTGGGGGATGTTGGAGAGCCAATTTCGACCCAACGGTGAAACGACTGGTTGCTATGATGTGCACTGACCACCAGGGGGCAGACACTCAACACAGGAGCTGCCCCCTGGTGGTCAGTGCACTCCCACAGAGGGAGCGCTGCTCAGCCAGAAGCCAGGCTCATGGCTGGTGAGCGCAGCAGCAGTGGCCTCTCCTGCCTCCATAGCTGTGCTAAGGATGCCTGACTGCCAGCATAGGCCCACGCCCCATGGGGAGTGGGCCTAAGCCAGCAGTTAGACATCCCCTGAGGGCTTCCAGACTGCGAGAGGGGGCAGGCTGGGCTACGGGACCCCTCCCGTCCCAGTGCACAAATTTTGTGCACCGGGCCTCTAGTGTACTATAATTTAGTGGCCATTTCTCTCTAAGAATCTTAATAGCCATTTCAATCTAAGTGAAAATTAGATTGTTTAAAAATGTGTATCTTGTGTGTGTGAGTGTGTGCGTGTGCGTGCATGTGTATGCATGTGTTTTCTGGTATTAACCTTGTAAGGAACATCTTTGTGCATGTATATGTCTTTTATCTTTTTTAAAATGATGTTCTGCCCAGCCTGTGTAGCTCAGCTTTGACCTGTAAACCAAGAGGTCATGGTTTGATTCCCAGTCAGGCCACATTCCTGGGTTGCAGGCTTGATCCTCAGTAAAGGGTGTGCAGGAGGCAGCCGATGAATGATTCTCTCTCATCGATGTTCTATCTCTTTCTCCTTCTTTCTTCCTCTCTGAAATCAACAAACATATATTTTAAATAAATAAATAAATAAAATGATGTAAAATCTCTGAACTGGCGTTTCAAAAGTGTTTGAAATATTTATATTCTTCCCATGATATTGACAGGTTTTCCCCCAGGGTTTGCTCATACTGTACTTGAATATTTATTTCTTAAGTTAACTAGGAATTATATAAAATTTCATTAGTATGTATTTAATTGTTGCCATTCATTACATTTACCACAAAGGATAGCCTAGGATATAAATGCAGAGTTTAAGGAATTTTTTTGCCCAAATAATAAGAAATATGGTTTTAAAAGTCTTTTTGTTTCATGAAAGCATCCTATGCAGTGAGGCTATTATGATTGAATGGAAAGAAGATCAGTGTCCTGGATTCAATTCCTGTCTTGATGTAACTATGTGATCCTGGGCAGGTCACTTAGCTTCTCTGATCCTCTCTGTGTACTAACACAAAATTGATACATCCAACACCCAGCTAAGGTTATCTATCTGTAACATGGAGATAATGTATATGTATATCAGGTCATGCCACTCATTTGATCAAAACTCAGTAAGACCACTCAATTCACTCAGTAAAATATAAAGTCCTTCAGTGGACTTCCTGACCTAATGTCTTCCTATTTCTCTCTTAATGGCAAGGAACTATCTCCTTGCTATTTTCTAGCATGCCAGGTATGATCCCATAAGGTCCTTGTGAGGCACTGCTTATCTCTTTGTGTGAAACACTTTTCTGTGAGATATTTACATAGTTAACTCTTATCTCTCCTTTAAGTCTTTGCTCAAGTGCCATCTCAACGAGGTTTCTTGACCACCATATTTAATACTGTAACCTGTAACTTCAAGCATTCCTAAACCATCCTTTCCCCTTTTGTGTAGAGCATTTACACCTTTTAATAATATATAAATAACTTATTTATTATGTCTTTGTTTATTGTCTAACTCCCCTTACTGGAGTATAGCCTCCAGAAAGGCAAGCATCTTTGTTTTATGTACACTCATGTATCCCCAATACCAGGAAGCTAAATCTTGTGTAGAAGGGGTATTTTGTCAATATTTGTTGAATATTAGACAATCAGTGATAACAGTCTTGTACATACTTTCAGAGAAGTTCTCTACATTTACAAGCAAATACATTAATATCTTAGTATATTTTTTGTACACAAAAGGCATTGTACTATACACATGATTTTTATTTAATATATTTTAGAGATTGTTAAGAGAATACTAAGAACTTTTGTTCTTTTTTATTTATTTAAAAATTTTACATTACTTTTTAAACTTCATCAGATATTCAGTAACTTATTTAATTGGTCTGTCAAGAATTGTGAATCATCTGAGACTTTACCATACTTGGCAAACTACCTGATTAGCTTGTCAATTTTGGGAATGTTGGCAGAAGACACGAGACTGCTCAGATCAGAGACAAAAACTTGATTACCATCAATCATTTTAGCCAGAATATTAGCATTTTCTTACACCAGTTTCTTGAACTTTAGTTCCCACAGGGCAACTCAAAGATGGCCACATGATACTTCCACACACAGTGTGGAACCCTGAATGTAGGGAACCCAGTATTTTCTAATGGTAACTAAGCACGCCCACACCTTTGTTCTGGAGAGAGAGACTATCTTTTTCTTTCGGAGCAGCCCATTATATATAAAGATCCTTGAAAAGATAGTACAGAAGAAAGGCAAGCAGTGCCTCTACCTGGAAGACATGCAGAAACATGAGAAACTCATGGAGAATTATCTCTGACAATAGTCCATTATTGATGGGCATTTATATTGTGTCTAATCTTTTGCTTTTATTAACATTGCTGCAGTGAATTATCTTTAATACATTTCTTATAAGCGAGAGTATATGTGTGTATATGTACAATGTATTGAAGAGCTGGAATTGCTGGTCAAAGGATATGTACAATTTTATTTTTGATAAATATTGCCACCATTGATGTTTAAGGGTCCTGTTTTCCACTTGACACTAATGCAACAATGTCACATCTATCTTTCTTAATATAATTTTCATTAATTCAGTGTTATTTAACTTTTATGTTTTTTGTGTTTACCTTTGAAATTACTCTTTTCAAGGGTGCCCATGAAAAATGAATATTTGCTAGAGATTGTACTCATCTGTTTTGTCTATACATAAATTGAGAATATTAGACTTTATTTAAATTCTTATCTTTATATCCAAGGTAATAAAGTTGTAATTATTTTAGTGTGTTCTAATGTCTCATGTTTTACAGATTCAGGAGGAAGAGTGCTCACCAAGAGATGACTTTAGTGATGCAGACCAGCTCAGAGTGGGTAATGATGGGATTTTTATGCTGGCGTTTTTCAGTAAGTGATCTTTCCTTTCCAAACTTTTTTTTGCATATATTGGCTATGTATTTCTAAAATAACAGACAGTGAAGAAGGCAAACATTGTTAGCATGTATCTACCTTTTTAAAAATGTAAATTGTTCCTGCTACTAGCTAAGTGTGATCAAATGTTACAGTATAAACCCTAGAATTTATTAGATACTTATCAGATAACTGTGTTGTAGTCATCATGCTAGATGCTGACAATATAGAGATATATAAGCATCTTTAAGTTAAATATAGTTTTATATGAGAAATGCTGCATGTCCATTCAGTATTGTAGGAGCATGTAGAATGAAACTATAAATTCTGTTTTTGAGGCAGAGGACTTCCATTTGAGTGTCTTTAAATCAGAAGAAAAGTTAGAAAAAGAAATATTCTGGGCAGCTAGAACCATGTGGTTTGAGACATAAAAGTATGAAAGTGTAAGTCTTATTTGAAGGGAATGGTGAGTAGCTAGAAGCCCAGAAACCTAAGTTACATTTTGTAACATCTTGCAAAATTAATATTTAACTTATAAAGAAAATTTAAGATACTTGTGGGAAAACTGTGTTATAGTCTTTATTATTTCAGTTTCTAATTGGCACAGTGTAAACAGTAAATAAGATTATGAAATTCATTTAAATTGAAACTATTTAAATTGCTAAAATAAGTTTTGGAAACCTAATATTCATGTAGTCTATATATGGTTAATTTCTGTCCTCAACTTAGTTAGATGATCAAGTTTTTATACCTTCTTTGATAGAATGCTAATATATTTCATTTTAATTCATGATATTTTGATAATAAAACCCACAAATAGTTTACTTACTTAAAGTACCACATTAACTTTAAAAATAGAAAATACATACTTTCTGAATTGAATTACTTTTGAATCTGAAAAATTACTGACCTCCTCCTCTATTTTTTTTAAAGATTTTTTTTTTAAAAAATTGACTTTTAGAGAGAGAGGTAGAGAGAGAGAGACAAACATTGATGTGACAGTGAAACACTGATTGGCTGCCTCCTGCACCCGCGCTACCAGGGATCAAGCCCGCAACCCAGGCATGTGCTCTGAGTGGGAATTGAGCCGGCAAACTTTTGGTGCACAGGACGACGTCCAACCAACTGACCCCACATCAGCCAGGGTTCTTGCTTCCTTTCTTCCCATCTTCTGAAGAATAGAAGTAGATAATCACTCAGAAGTGGGTGGGTGAATGGGTGGGCAGTTATATTTTTCTCTTCAAATTTATTAAATTATATTCAGGTAGGCCAGCTAATATAATACAATATTTAAATCTCATGGTTTTAGTTAACAATTTCTATTTAAATATGATGTTAGATACAATGCAAGGAAATGAACACTTTAGCTACAAATAACTACTGGTTTTTAATGTTAGTTTAGTGAACCTTGTTTGTTTTCTTAGTTTTAGTTCAGCTAATAGTCCTTTAAATTGATAGTACACTTCCCAAATATTTTGATTATGAGTCATGTAAACTTTGATTTCTTAATTAGAAAAGAAAGAATTTAAATTTATTGTACTGTGTGCAGTATAAAAACCTGTTTTTTAGGAATAAAAATGTTATTTGACACTATCTAATTATTTGACTCAGAGCTTAATTATTACTCCTCCATTTCTGTAGTTCACTAAATCATAATCTTATTTTTTTAGATTTGAAAACATTTTACTAATGTAACAGTGATGTAAATGCATGGTAACCTAGACACTTGATTGACTTTATTTTTGGCCACTGGTGATATATTAATTAATGGAAACGCAAGTATTTATATTAATGTATATAATGGAAATTATCTGACTTGTTTTAAATTTTTACTGAATTATGTTTCTACAGTTTATATTTTTATACTATTTCATAGTCTACAAATATTGCACTGATATTATAAAGTTAAATTATAAATTATTATTTATCTTTATTTCCTCATGTATTTTTTTCTGGTGGCTGTAGGCCAGAGCTTGAGCTTATTTGCCTTAATGAGCATAGATTTACTTGTGTTCACTACCACCTAGTGGCTGTTCTACAAATTGCAACTTGCTATATTTTCCATGCTTTAACTATCTAGCAGTTGTTGTCTAAATTGTTCTGTTGTCTATTTGTAAGGTTCGGAAACAGATTTTCTTTCGTGTGACTTAACTTAAGCAGTTTAGGTTCTATAAGTTATATAAGTAAAACTACAGTAAATATCAATTATAACATTTCAGTTAAAACTTTTTGTTGGTTTAATTCTTGCTGTCTGTTTTCAATGTCTACATTTCTTTCTCTTATCACATGAAACCCTATAAAAAGTTTTACCCTTAAATATGATAAAATAATTGCATGTTCATGTTCTGAAAATGTGAAGAAAGAAATATATGTATCCCTGATAATGTTCTAGCTTCTATAATCCCTTGAACTGTCACTGCAAAATGCCTTTTACACGCCTAACTGCCTCTGATCTTATATTTAACAGGTTTTCTCTTTGAGAGAAAGGAAGTAAGTTATTTACCAGTTAGAAACTAGAAATTAAGATTTTTATCACTGGATAATTGACTGTCTGTGGAAATGAACCTGAACTCTATTACTTAAGAATGTATTGGGCTCTATCTAGAAATTGTTTCTTCTAAGGTTGAGCCTTTTGTGTCATGTGTGAATCTTCACTTCGGTGTGCTATATTAATAATTATTTCCATTGTAGATGTGAAGATCACATAACTAAGGAAATATTGTTAACTGTGCCTTTAAAAAGAATTAGAAGAGTGTTTCGCAATGTAAATTCTGGCTTGTAAGAAATTACCAAACTCTCTTCCAAAGAGGCTGTACTATTTTGCATTCCCACCAGCAGGGAATGAGAATTCCTGTTGCTCTGATACTCATTGACATTTAGTGTTAATGTTAAAAAAAAAAAAAAGACGTTTCAGTAGATGTGTGGTGGTATGCCATTGTGGTTTTTATTTGCATTTCCTTAACAATTAATGATGTTGAACATCATTACTTAGTAAATTCCTTTGAGCCCCTCAATGGACAAGTCATGAAAGTTACAGTTATTAAAGGGGTTGTCTGAGCATCACACATATGAAAAACAGTATATTAATGATTTGTTTTGTGCATGCAAAGCTGTGGGGTTTTTAATAGGTTTTAGATGACATTTCACATTGTAAGTGAATCCAGAGAGAGAACATTTAAGCATTGCAATCATATCTTTAAAAACTCACAATATTTGTGAAGTATTAAATTGTATTGAATTTGTTATATTTATAAGAAAAAGTTTTTAATTTAATTTTCTATAATTTAGTGGAAATATCTTAAATCAATGTCTGTTTTAAAAATAATTTTTATTACTTTTTAGAGAGAGCATGGGAGAGGGAGAGAGAAACATCGATGTGAGAGCGAGACATTGATCGGCTGCCTCCTGCACCCCGCCTACCAGGGATGGAGTCTGCAACCCAGGCATGTGTCCTGACCAGGAATCGAACCAAAAACCTTTTGGTGCATGGGACGACACCCAGCTAACGAACTGAGCCACTGTTGAGGGCTAAAACAATATTTTAATACATTGCTATAGCATGTCTTTCTAAATGGCTGATAGTTTAAACAAAGAGCCTAGATAAGACAGAAATTTATTCCTGTGTAGTTCAAAATTAAGTATAATGAAATTGATTTTCTTTGAGAACCTATTGTCTTAGACACCTTGTGTATTTATATGTGATGAAATTTTTCCCGTGATCAAAATATTAATAAGTTCTCAATGTTTGCATATTTATCAAATATGCATATTTATCATCTATGATTTTCATTTGTTTATTTTCAAAACAAGTATCAAGTTTTTTTAATTTTAAAATGTTTATTTTGAAATACTTTAAAACCAGGGAAAAAGGTTGTAAAAATAGTGCAGTTCCAAACTTTTATCCAGCTTTTCCAAGTCTTAACATTTTACATGACTTCAGTTCAATAGTCAGTATTTGGTAATTAATATTAATGAAACACTAACTGGTTTACAGATCTTACTCAAATTTTGCCAGCTTTCTCATTAATCACCTTTGCCTGATCAAGAATCTAATCCAGGATTACACATTTTTTTTAGTTTCCATGTTTCCTAAGTCTGCTTTAATTTGGAGGAGTTTCTTAATCTTTTCTCTTGTTTCTTATGACTGATTCTTTTGAAGAATACCAACTAGGTGTTGTGTGTGTGCGTGTGTGTGTGTGTGTGTGTGTGTGTGTGTCTGTCCTTTGTCTCTTTCTCTCTTTGCAAAAATACCACAGAAATGATGCGCCCTTCTCAGTGCATCATAACAGAAAGGAATGATCTAGCCATGTCTTACTACTGGTGATACTCTCATCAGGTTAAGGTGATGTCTGCCAGCTGTCTTCACTATAAAGTTACTATTTTCCCCTTTTTAATTAATAAGTATCTTATGGCTACTGAAAATTAAAAGAATAGTCTTCCTAAACTTTTAATGGATAAACTGTAGCATACAAAATTACTTTCTAGGTTATCCTGATAACCTTTTTTGGGGAGGTGGGAGGTATAGATGGTAAAAAGAAACAGAGTATAGGTAAAAGACTTGGATGTTTCAATCCTGGCTATACCACTTACTTGCTTTATGACTTTATGTGCAGCTTAATTATTCTGAGTCTCAATTTGTCTTTCTGTACAGTGGAATTAACTTGACCTTCCCTTCTTAAAAAGCTAATGTGAAGATCAAAGGAGTGAAAATATATGAAATGTCATAAATTATAGCATTCTATTAAGTGAAGGTGGTGATAATGTTCTCCTTCCCCATCCTTACCTGAGAACTCACCTTTTAGCTATAATAAGTAATATGATTTAAAATGATTTTTAAATGTCATTAACTTGTCCGAACCTGCCTAATTTGCTTTCTTACAAAGAAGGGCACGCTGAAGGTGAATGTGGAGAAGTGTAATCGGAGCAACAGTAAGCATTCTTTACCAACTTTCCTGAGTTTATTGCCTTGCTTCCCTGCTGCTTGCTTCCCCAAATCTTACCTAAGGAATATAGGCTACGTAAGGTTGTTGCTTCTTTGGGTTTTACCGTGGGCCTTGTTATAAGGGGAATAGGTGCCCTATGCCCTTTAAGCTTCCTTATTTTACCTTAGGTTTCCAGGGGAACATGCATGAATGACATAGAGTTGAAGGAAAAGTATTGTCTTCTTTCCTAGGCATGTATAATATGTTCTCCTGCCTCTACTATATGTTGTTTCTTTTGCAGATTTTACAGGTCTATGGTTTAGTGTACAGTTATTAAATTCTCTTTTTTGCCAACTCTGACATGTCATAGAGGATCCAGAATTGAATCCAGAAATGATTCTGTCCTTAAAGACCTATCCTGCTTTACTTCCTATCTTACAGGCCAGGGGGCATAAAAGTGAATCAGTCTATGCTCAAGTGGTCACTGTTTTCCTAGTGCTTAAACCAGTTAAAGATGATTAAGTTATGTATTTGTCTGTTGGGTCTGCCATAATGAAATATTGCACACTGGGTGTCTTACAAATGGAAATTAATTTTCTCTGAGTTTTGAAGGCTAGAAGTTCAAGATCAGGGTGCCAGAAATTTTGGTTTCTGGTGCAGAATCTCATTTTGGCTTGCATATGGCTGTCTTCTTGATGTGTCCTCACATGGCCTGTCCTCTACATGTATGTGGTGAAAGAGCTCTCTAGACACCAACCCTATCAGATTAGGGTTCTACCCATATAACCTTGTTTGATTTAATTACTGCCCTGAAGCCCCTGTCTCACATTGGGGGTTAGGGCTTCAATCTACAAATTCTTTGAAGTAGCACAGTTCAGTCCATAACAAGGTATTGTATCTGAGCATAGTTTGTAGGAATCGATACCACTGGCAGATAGCAAAAAGAAAACATGATGGTTTAGTAAATACTATTTTGTTCTTTTGGATTTTATTCCTAATGAGGGTGCAATATGTATAATAGATATTGGTAAGTCTGATTTGAAGAAGCTAATTGGACAGTATTTGAATATACTATATATGCAAATGTAAAAATATACTTTTGAAATATTTTGCTGTTTTGGATTTTCTCCATCTATGCGTCCTATGTTTTAACAACATGGCATGCTTATAAAATGATAGCATATTTACAGCATACTGGGATAAAGGAAGAAGGTGGTCAAGACTCATAGCAGTCTGTCCTCTGCCCTAGCCCTCACCCGTTGCCCTGAGGCCTGAGGAGAGAAATATATCAGCCTGTCACTAACACATATGTGGCATATGTAGGCAATAGAGTTGGGAATCTCTGCTGCTACTCATTAGTATAAATTCTTTATTTTAAATAGATATAAAATTATTTTTGATTGGTTAAGTATTTTTTGGTTTCCCCTACAGCTACCACAGATATTAGCCAATTAGGTATAGAGCAGTTATGTCTAATAGAATATTCTATGATAGTGGAAATGAAATATTCTATATATCAGCTGACAATATGGTAGCTGCAAGCCACATGTGACTCTTGAGCACTTGAAATGTGGCGATTGCAATGGAAGAACTAAATTTTTAATTTTATTTAGTTTTAATTTAAATTTAAATGACCTCTTTTATAGAGGAGGATATGTTCCTGGGGCACAAGTAAGAAGCAGTGTGGCTGGTGGCATTGGATAGCACAGATATGTAGGATAGCAAAATACTGATCGATATCTAGGTTTAAAAAAAATAGAAAGTTAAATAATCTTTATTTCCAATAGTGTCTCCTGAATATATTTTTTTTTCTGCAAAAAAGAGGACCCACTCTGTAAGGTGAAGATTTTTTATATGGCTAGTAATGATAGCTAACATTTAGGCAGCTACCATGTGTGAGGTTCTGTACTGTGCTAAGCTCCTTACATTCATTATGTCACTTAATCCTTTTATCAGCCTTGTGAAGGTAGGTACTTACAGATCAAAGAACTTTGGCTCACAGAGGTCAGCAGTGAGTCTAAGGTCACATATCCAGTAAGTGAGCACACCGAGATTCAAATATGGGTCCTTTATTTCAAAATGGATTCACCTATGTCAGAATGGTTTTGGCTACAAGTAATAGAAAACCGCTACTCAATTGTTTTAAATAGGAGATTATCCCACAGGACAAGAAGAGCATGGATGAGCAGTCTGAAGGCACAGACGTATCAGTGTTGTGGCTCTGCTTTCCTTTGCTTTTCTTCACTCTCCCCCACTTGGAGTGAGAGTTTAATCTTCAGGCTGATAAGAGATCCCAGCAGCTGTTCAAGATATTATGTCCAAACATCCAGAGGAAAAGGAGGGACCATTTCTTCTTTTTTATACATAAAAGTAGGCAATATTATAATAAATCTCCATGTATCCATCACCCAGCTCCAAAAGGGATCAATTTAGAGCCACTGTTACTTAATCTGTATTCCATCCTCCTTTCCCTTGCTATGTTCTTAAGAACCAAGGAATGTTTTTCAAAAGTCCTATTTAAAAAAGAAAAAATGGAAAGGAGATTTGGCCTCCTGTGATTTTTCCCCAGACTACTTGGGACCCACCTTTTGGGGTTAAATGTGGGATCCTGCCTTCCGCAAGGAGTCTGTAAAGGTGGGTGGGTTCCTGTCGAGAAGTACAACAGGTTTTGCTAGAGAGGAGGAAGAGGCAGTGAACAGTATCTGTCTGGGAACCATCTTTTATAATTTATTTGGCTCAGCTTTAATATTGGCTGATTGGTTGACTGACTGCTGAGGCCGGGCTTCTTGGGTGGGATCTCATGGAAGCTACATTGTGACGTGGTTTTTATCTGGTATAAAAGTGTTTCACCCATTGTGATAGGCTTTAAGGAATTAATTCTTATTGATTAAACTAACAAGAAACCAAGCTTACTCATTTGTTAATGTCTGATAAATAACTTACATTTGCAAAAGGTAAACTGTAGTCTACAAAGAAGGCTTAATTGGTACAGAGTTAAAAAAGAAAAGGGAATTGCTATTCCCATTGAGCAATAAAGTATTGCTAATATCAATCTCTGTTAATTTGTTTCCAAAGTATAGTTTTTAAAAGAACTGTCTCTCTTGCTTTTAGTGGCATTTATTTTCAACTGGCTTGGATTTTGTTTATCCTTCTGTATCACCAATACCATTGCTGGAAGGTATGGTGCCATCTGTGGATTTGGCCTTTCATTGATCAAATGGATCCTTATTGTCAGGGTAAGTGTCTTGATAATGTCTATCATTTTTATCTTTAAAATTAAAGTATATGAAATGTCCTGTGTAGTTCATAAATTTTATGCATATAAATTCAATTATTTCAAGACTTATTCTTCTAGACTTTATTATTATAGTGATCTCTGTGGTGTGAAAATTTATAACTGTATTTATATGAGAGCTTGCTGTTACAGTAGTCCCTTCATCTGCAGTTTTGCTTTCTTCGATTTGTGTTATTTGTGGTCATCCATGGTCTGAAAATATTAAGTGGAAAATTTCAGATATTTTGAGAGAATGAGAGCAACCAAGCACATTCATATAACTTTTATTATAATATATTGTTATAATTGTTCTATTTTATGTTGTTACTATTTTACTGTGCCTAATTTATAAATTAAACTTTATCATAGGTATGTATGTATCAGAAAAAAACATATTATATGTAGGGTTCAGTGCTATTCAGTTTCAGGCAACCACTGGGGGTCTTAAGACAGACATATTCCCTGATGATAAAGGGGGACTACTGTATATGGAAAGAACTTTGAAAGCAGAAAAACTTGTTTGGACCTCATCTTTTTTATATCAGGGTGCTAACTTTAAGTTTTTAAATTCTTCTGAGCTTTAGTTTCTTCATAATAGGTTGATAATAGCTGCCTTTCAGGATTTTTGTGAGGTATGGAAATAATATAATTAAGCTCCCATGCCTAGTTGCAGCACAAATACATGTTCTGAGTCACATCACGGCTACCACTATTTTGATATAGTGCAGGCATTTACAAGTCAGTTAAAAAATAATTTCTATTAGTAAAATTATCATGGATTTAAATATCTTCTTGCTCTTTATGCTTTTTTAAAAACCTAAGAGCTCAAAAGTAAAATTATAGGCTTTTGAAGTGTTGTCTATCAAAACTCACCTTTTCTTTCTTATGTTCCTGCTAAGTCTTCTCATTTTCCTGTTGTTCCTAGAAATCAACCTCTGTCTGCCTCTTATGTATAAGACTAGAGGCTCGGTGCACAAAAATTTGTGCACTTGGGTGGGTGGGAGGGTTCCTCAGCCCGGCCTGGGCCCATTTGCAGTCCAGGATCCCTTGGGGGATGTCCACCTGTCGACTTAGGCTCACTCCCCGGGGGATCAGGCCTAAGCTTGCAGTCAGACATCAGTCTGCCCCCTTGTGTCCAGTGCGCATCATAGCAACCGGTCATTCTGCCATTCAGTCAATGTGTATATCAGCCTTTTATTATTATTATTATATAGGATTATAGAGGATGTCCCTATTTCCCCCCTTTTGCCCCCTCTACCCAGCTCTTGCCCCCAACTTCTCTCTGACCATCACTATACTGTAGTCTGTGTCCATGGGTTGTGCATATATTTTCTTTGGCTAATCCCTTCTTTAAATTCACTTTCTTAAATTTTTATTTTCAGG
>NW_006284835.1:270531-305523 GCF_000327345.1 Myotis davidii | reverse complement strand
GCTGCAGCTTAATTTTTTTACTTTTAATCTATATGTGTCTTTATATTTAAAGTGGGTTTTGTTTTTGATTCACCCTCATAATCTGTCTTTTAGCTGGTGCATTTATGCCACTGACTTTCAGGGTGCTTACTGATAGAGTTACTGCCATATCAGGCGGCTTCTGGGGTGTCTGGGGCCAGCCTGTGACCCGGGATCGGATCCATCACAGGCGGCAGGCAGGCGGCTTCTGGGGCTTCTGGGGCCCGCCTGTGGCCTGGGATTGGATCCGATCACGGGCAGCAGGCAGGCAGCTTCTTGGGTCACACACGGAGGGCCTGGGTGGTGGCTCGCACTCACACTGTCATGCCCTGCCAGCAGTATGCAAATTAGCCGCCATCAACATTTCACGCTGATTAGCCAATGGAAGGTGTAGCGAAGGTACGGTCAATTATCATGTTTGTCTATTATTAGATAGGTCTAGAGGCCCGTTGCACGAAGATTCGTGCAATAGGCCTTCTTTACCCTGGCTGCCAGCACCAGTTTTCCTCTGGCACCTGGGACCCAGACCTTCCCTCTGGCCACCGCCTTCCATCTTTGCTCTGGACACAGTCTTCACTATGGCTGGAGCCTTCAGTCTTTGCTCCTCACTCTGGCCAGAGTCTTCAGTCTCTGGCCAGAGCTGCTCCTGTAACCCCTTCCGCCCCCCACCCTCCCTCTCATAGCTTGATCTCTGCTTTGCCTGCAAACCTCGCCAACGGGTTCCTGGGTCCCGAGGGGCCGCCTAGCCTGCGGCCTGGCTTTCTGATCTAGATCACAATCATGATCACAGGCCCCCGGCAAGGCGGCACCTGGGTCCTGGGGGGCCGCCTTGCCTGCGGCCCGGCTTTCCGGTGGCTCCTGGGGTCGCACACGGGGGTCTAAATGGCGGCTCCCAGTGTCCCGCCCTGCCTGCAGTATGCAAATTAGCCGCCATCTTTGTTGGCAGTTAATTTGCATATCACACTGATCAGCCAATGGCGATGGTAGCGAAGGTATGGTTAATTACCATGTTTGTCTATTATTAGATAGGATAGTGTGTAGGGAGAGAGCAAGGACACCTCCTTTTCTTTCTCCTATCTCAGGAACTTTTCTAGTACTATTGTTATCATAATCTCCCACCAACTCTTTACTTTTGCCTCTTAAAGGCCCTTTTTGGCTCCTTTTTACAAAGCTTTTTTCCTGGTTTCCTTAGGATAAGGCCCAGGAAAATTATCAAAAGTACCTTTATTTATTGTTTTAGTAAGTCTTTTTAAAAGTTACCACACATTTAAATGCAATTAATAAAACATATACTTTCTAGTAATCAAGTTTATTTAAACATTGATTTCTAATTGAATGAATCCAATCCTCAAATTTTCAATAGAATCACAAACCTAATATGTCAGCTGCTCTTAAGTGTTTCAGACACTTCACTTATGCACCTACATTATCAAATTGATTAAAACATTACTAACTATGCCCTAATGGTTTGGCTCAGTGGATAGAGCGTCAGCCTGTGGACTCAAGGGTCCCAGGTTTGATTCCGGTCAAGGGCATGTACCTTGGTTGCGGGCACATCCCCAGTGGGGAGTGTGCAGGAGGCGGCTGATCGATGTTTTTCTCTTATCGATGTTTCTGACTATCCTTCTCACTTCCTCTCTGTAAAAAATCAATAAAATATATTTAAAAAAAATTACTCACTACAAAAATATTTAAACTATGGATTTAATGTGTTTCTTCATTATTTTAAAACCTATTTTATCACTTTTCAGGGTTTCAGTAATCTTACCAGACTCTTTTCCTGTTAAGACCAAATTACAGGTTTTGGTTATTAATAAGTTGACTCTTAGTTGGGACCTGTGGATTGGCTTCTTGTAAGATGTTAAAATTTGAACCATTGTAGGAATAGCCTTTTGACAGATTTTTCTTCTAGTTTCATTTTAAAAAAAATATAAAGTGGGTTCCAACCTAGAGCATAGATCTGTTAGGTGTTATGAAACATAAAAAGATAGACAATTCCTATCCTTGCAGAAGTTATTATGAAAAAAACAAAGAGTTGGAGCTAGGTAAGTCCAAACTTGGTTATATTAGTAATAAAATTAGTTAACTATTATTCAAATGGTATTTCTCATCTAAGTTACAAAACTCAGAAAATAATTTGAGGACATTTTTCTCATTTCAGCTAAAGCTGGCAAATTTTTAATATCATTATAGATTCATAAAAAAGAAATTAGCCCAGCCTTGGCTGGTTTGGCTCAATGGAGAGAGCATCAGCCTGTGGACTGAAGGGTCCCGGGTTCAATTCTGGTCAAGGGCGTGTACCTCAGTTGCAGGCTCCTCCCTGGTCCCTGGGGCTCATGCAGAAGGCTGCCAATTGATGTGTATCTCTCACATTGATATTTCTCTCCGTCTTTCCATCTCACTATCATTCTCTCTAAACATCTGTGGAAAAGTATCCTCGAGTAAGGATTAAAAACCAAAAGAACCCAAAAAGAAATTAGCCCCTTATATACAACCTATGCCTTTAGGGCATTAGGTCCTAATTCTCTCATAGAACTCTATGTGATTAGGTGGGGAACTTAAATTCAAAGACTGGAGTTTCTCAGAGTTCTGTAAGGTATGTATTAGCAGCCCTAGCTGGTTTTGCTCAATGGATAGAGCGTCGGCCTGCGGACTGAAGGGTACTGGGTTCGATTCTGGTCAAGAGCACATGACAGGGTTGTGGGCTTGATCCCCATTGGGGGGCATGCAGGAGGCAGCCAATCAATGATTCCCTCTCAGTGATGTTTCTATCTCTCCCTCTCCCTTCCTCTCTGAAATCAATTTAAATATATTTTTTAAAAAAAGGTATGTATTAACATAAAGTTTGATTACCAGGACAATTTGCTAAGGGTAATATTATACCTTTAATATATATATATATATATAAACGATACAAGAAAGATATTTTTTAAATCTTTTGTATCACTTTGTCACATACACTAGAGGTCCAGTGCACGAATTTGTGTACCGGTGGGGTCCCTCGGCTTGGCCTGTGGGGATCGGGCTGAAACCAGCTCTCTGACATCCCCTGAGGGGTCCCGGATTGTGAGAGGGCGCAGGCCACGCTGAGGGACTCTACTGGTGCATGAATCTGTGCACCAGGCCTCTAGTATACAATAATATTTCATAGATGAAATTCAGTTTTTAAAATATGTGACAAACTAGAAAGAGTTGGTGGACCCTACCTCCCTTGAGTAAATAAACCATAAGGATCAGCAGGCACAGCAACAACACAGATTTAGAACTAGGAAGGAGGTCTAGAACTCCATTTGGTTCTGTGTTCCCTTCTTAATGAAGGACCTGACCACCTAGTGCCACCTAGTAAAACCAGAAGTTCTGCTGATTTTGCTCTCAGAATATCATTCATCTGTCTCATGGGGAACTCTTCATGCAAGGTGATTGCTGGAGTATAGTGTCTAGGCAGAGAGCAGGGAATTCTCTTAGAGTAACCAGGCTTTGTTCCTGTTTACTCCTAAATTCCTATACATGGCAAGATTTGTTCTAAGATTTCTACTGTAACATCCACCTGGTAGTGAGTTTGTGGAGGTGACAGCCTTACTTTTAACCTGACAATGTGTTGATTGTTCAAATTAGCTTAGGTTGCTTTGCAACACTGAAATATTGGTATCCCTGCCCTATAACGGTGATTAAAGTATTTTCAGCTTACATTGGGTTTTAATTTCAGGAAAAAAGGAGATCTTTTTGTCAGGCAATGTGTCAGAGGGGGGCGTCCCCCAACCCCTCAATCGGCCCTACCCTGAGCATGACTGAGGGTGGCATTGCAACCTCCCGATCCACCCTGCTCTGTGCATGACAGGGGGCGGCGCCCCAACTCCCCAGTCAGCCCTGCTCTGAGCCCGACGAGGGGCTGCACCTAGGGATTGGGCCTGCCCTCTGCCACCCGGGAGCACCCCTAAGCCATCAGGTCGTTATCTCCCGAGGGATCCCAGACTGCAAGAGGGCACAGGCCGGGCTGAGGGACCCCCCTCCCCCCCGAATGCACAAATTTTTGTGCACCGGGCCTCTAGTCTATATATATAAAAGTCTAAGTCACCATTACAACCGAATGACCAACCAGTCATTTTGATGCACACTGACCACCAGGGGGGAGATGTTGAACATAGGAGCTGGCCCCTGGTAGTCAGTGCACTCCCAGAGCCAACCTCCTGCGGTCCTTTCCCCTGGTCGGCCAACCTTCAGCAGTCACTCCACCCCTGGCCTACCAGCCCCAATAGGCCCCTCCAACCCCCCGCCAGCTGGACCTGATTGGCCCCAATCGGGCTGGCCAGCCAACCTCCCATGGTTCCTCCCCCCTGGCCAGCCAGCCCCAATAGGGACTGGGTGAGATGGCCCCAATTGGCTTGGATCGCTGGCCAGGCTGAGGGACCCCACCCGTACACGAGTTCGTGCACTGAGCCTCTAGTACAAAATAATATTGAATGTAAACTGTAATTGAAAAATTAAATTTTAAAAATATTTTCTATGAAACAATAATAGCTGCCATTCATTGAGTACTTTTAATATGTCCCAAGCATAATTTGTTACAAACACTAAATTCTTTAATACTATCAATGATGCTGCTGATAATCTAGCCATTTTATTAATGATGAAACAAAGAATGAAAAGATTCTAATAGCTTGCTTAATGTCCTACAGTTTGTAGGTGGGTTAGAATCTAGCTTGTTTCCTTTTTTAAAAAATATAAAAAAAAATTTATATTTCAGTTGAAGTTAACATACAACGTTATATTAGTTTCAGGTATATACCCCAGTGATTAGACGTTATATAACTTAGTGATCATTCCAACAGATCTCTTAGCCATCTCACACTATACATAGTTGTTAGAATACTAGACGTCCAGTGCACGAAATTCGTGCACTGTGGGGTTGGGAGGGAGGGTGTCCCTCAGCCCAGCCTGCACCCTCTCCAATCTGGGACCCCCTCAGGGGATGTCCGACAGGGATCGGGCTTAAACCGGCAGTCGGACATCCCTCTCACAATCTAGGACTGCTGGCTCCCAACCACTCGCCCGCCTGTCTGCCTGATTGCCTCCTAACCCCTCCCCTGCCAGCCTGATCGACGCCTAACTGCTCCTCTCCCAGCCTGATCGCCCCCAACTGCCCTCCCTGCCAGCCTGGTCACCCCCAACTGGCCTTCCCTGCTGGCCTGGTCGACCCTAACTTCCCTCCCCTGCAGGCCCAATTGCTCCCAACTGCTCTCCCCTACCGGCCTGGTTGCCTCTAACTGCCCTTCCTGCTGGCCTTGTCACCCCTAACTGCCCTCCCTGCCAATCTGGTTGCCCTAACTGCCTTCCCCTGCAGACCTGGTTGCCCCCAACTGCCTTACCCTGCCAGCCTGGTCACCTCTAACTGCTCTCCCCTGCCAGCCTGGTCCCCCCCATCTGCCTTCCTCTGCTGGCCTGGTCGCTCCCAACTACCCTCCCCTATCAGCCTGGTCGCCCCCAGCATTCCTCCCCTACTGGCCTGATGGCCCACAACTGCCCTCCCTTGCCAGCCATTTTGTGACCACCTGGGGGTGGCCATCTTGTGGGAGGGTGTGACAGTCAATTTGCATATTAACTCTTTATTATATAGGATTACTGACTATATGTATTCCCTATGCTGTACTGTATATCCCCATAACTATTTGGTAATTACCAATTTTTACTTATTAATCTTTTAATTTTTTTCACCCATTCCCTGAATCCCCCTCCCATCTGGCAACCAACAAAATGTT
The DNA here is from genome assembly GCF_000327345.1 of Myotis davidii. Classification (NCBI taxonomy): domain Eukaryota; kingdom Metazoa; phylum Chordata; class Mammalia; order Chiroptera; family Vespertilionidae; genus Myotis; species Myotis davidii. Next base: position 299,749 of record NW_006284835.1, on the reverse strand, counting down.
TCAGTATCTATGAGTCTGTTTCTGTTCTGTTTGTTTATTTATTTTGTTTTTTAGGTTTTTGTTGATTGATATGTATTGCCATTTTATTGTTCATATTCTTCTTTTTCAAGAAGACAACATTTCATGTAATGCTGATTTGGTGATGATGAACTCCTTTAGCTTTTTCTTGCCTGAGAAACTCTTTATCTGTTTTTCTATTCTAAATGATAGCTTTGCTGTGTAGAATAATTTTGGTTGCAAGTACTTGCTTTTCATCACTTGAAACATTTCTTGGCAATTCCTTCATACCTGCAAAGTTTCTTTTGAGAAATTAGCTGACAGTCTTATGGGAGCTCCCTTGTAGGTAACTAACTGCTTGTCTCTTGATGGTTTTAAGATTCTCTTTTTGTCTTTAATCTTTGGCATTTTAATGATGATGTGTGGTCCTCTTTGAGTTCATCTTGTTTTGGACTCTCTGCATTTCGTGAACTTGTATGTCTATTTCCTTCATCAGGTTAGGGAAGTTTTAAATCATTCTTTTCTAAAATAGATTTACAATGTCTTGCTTTCTCTCTTTTTCTCACACCCCTATAATACGAACGTTGGTATGCTTGAAGTTGTTCCAGAGGCTCCTTACACTATCTTAATATTTTTGCATTCTTTTTTTATTTTGCTATTCTGATTGGGTGTTTTTGCTTCCTTATATTCCAAATCACTGTTTTGATTTTGTACTGCATCTAGTCTACTATTGATTCCCTGTAAATTAATCTTCATTTCAGTTGGTGTATTTTTCATTTCTGACTGATTCTTTTATGGTTTCCATGTTCTGCCCCCACCTCCCACCTCCAAATTACAAGATAAAGTTTATTTAGAAAGTTACAGAGGTAGCAAAGTGAGCCAGCTGGGCTGTGTAGGCTCAGGAAATAAGTTACAGAGGCAGAAGAAGGGCCCATAGAGCCTAGGCAAGAGAAAGGCTTAGGTAATGCACCTAGGGGGGAGAAGAGGGTGAAGGGAAATGTGCAGGAATACTTCGAAGATCCAACAACCTGGGTATGTGCCCTAACTGGGAATCGAACCAGTGACCCTTCGGAGATGGGACAATGCTCCAAACAACTGAGCCACTTCAGCCCGTGCTCCATGTCCTTTTTTATGCTGTTAAAGTTCTCTCTGAGTTCATCTACTCTTCCCCTAAGTTCATTGAGCATCCTTATAACTAGTGTTTTGAACTCTGCATCTAGTAGATTGCTTGTCTCTGCTTTGTTTAGTTCTTTTTTTTGGAGATTGGTTCTGTTCTTTCACTTTGGACATGTTTGTTTGTATCATTTTGGCAACCTCCCTGTAGAGCTGTTGTGTCTCCCAGGCTTCATAGAGTGGCTTAATGTAGTAGGGGACCTATAGGATCCGGTGGAACAGCCTTCTCATTCACCCAAGCTGGGCACCATGGGGATGCCCCTCCCTGCCCCCCAATATGGGCTGTGTATACCCTCCTGTTGTAGTTGAGCCTTGATTGCTGTTGGCACCTCATTGGAAGGGATTTACCCCCCCCAGTCTGATAGGCTGCAAGGACTGGCTGCGGCCACTGACCTCTGACCACTGTGGAGGATCAGCTGTGCAGGGGCCCAAACCATGGAGCAGGACTTACTTTAGCAGGGCTCTGGTGCCTGCTGAGTCTGATCTTAAGTGTGTCACTTGTGGAGGTGGTGGTTTTGTAGGCGGCAGGAATGGCACCAGGTACTAGACTAGACCGGTAGGGTCAGACCAGATCTGGGTTCAGCAACCTCGGTACTTGAGTTCTGGCTAGGAAGAATTAAGAGCCAAGACTCAAACTATAAGAGAACATTATAATATCACAGAAGTGGAAGAAATAATTCATAGAAGAAATGGGCTTAGGAAATAAGTTATAGAGGCAAAGGAAGGGCCCTAGGAGCTTGGGAGTGAGGAAGCTAATGGTAAAAAGCCTGGGGGTGAAGAAGGAAAAGGGAAAGGCTTGGGCTTGCTCCCATGAAGCTCACTGGGTGCTCCATCCAAAGGGTTTTAAGGGTAGAGATTTTAGGGGAGGTCCCAGGGGAAGATTTTAATAGAGTATTCAGCAGCTTTCCAGGTGTGTCCTTTCAGGGTCTAGGTCAGTGATGGCGAACCTTTTGAGCCCAGTGTGTCAGCATTTTGAAAAACCCTAACTTAACTCTGGTGTCGTGTCACATATAGAAATTTTTGGTATTTGCAACCATAGTAAAACAAAGACTTATATTTTTGATAGTTATTTTATATATTTAAATGCCATTTAACAAAGAAAAGTCAACCAAATAAATGAGTTCGCGTGTCAGCTCTGACACACGTGTCATAGGTTCGCCATCACTGGTCTGCTCCAGGGCAGGGGTCATTATTCAGTGCAGCTGGTCCTTAGGCCAGCCTCGGGGTTGCTGGTCTGGATTTGTTGCTTTTCTGGGCCTGGAGCTGAAATACAACTGAGGTCTAAATGTTATCTCTAGAGAGGGAAGGTTAGGGAGTCCAAACTGCATGACCAGTGATATGCTAGGGGAGGAAAGGTCACCCTGAGGGTGAGGTCCCACCCTCCAAATTGTCTTCTGCTAGACACCCAGGCTTTCCACCCTGGTGACCTTCTGTGCCTGGCCAGTCATTCTTGCTGTGCTCATGTCTGTCTAACTGCCTACCACAGTTGGGTGGTGCTTCGATGTGGTCTGAAGTTGTCCACCAGGTGTGCTGCTTCTGGGGTCTCCTGGAAGATGCAGGCCAAGGTCAGCCACTATGGTCTGCCCGGGGGTCTCCCACCATGAGCTACAAAGTGATCTGCAGATGACTGCTACTTGTATTGGGCTTGGAGGTGCCCAGGTGAGTCCTAAACTGCAAACCAAGATGGCTGCCACTAGTGCTGAGCATGAGGCCACTTAGCGAGAGGTATGAGGCTCACCAAGACAGGCTATTCATATGGAAAAGTCAGTGGAAACAGCTGAGTGGGCCTGATAATTGGCCACGGTGGGCTCTCAGGGAATCACCAGGGGGCAGGGTGACCAGGGTGAGCCAGGTTGCTGGAGACTCAGATATGGCCCCTGCTTACCGACTCTTTGGCAGAAGGGCTCAGAAAAGGAATAATGGCCTCTGCTCACACTTTTATCTGGGAGAAAGCTGTCCCTTCAGCTCTCACCTTGATTTCAGATAGTTCAATTCCACCCTATATGTCCCTGATTTCAGATAGTTCAATTCCACCCCATATGTCCCTGGTGCCTTTCAAGCTGCTACCCTAGTGGTGGAGCTTAGAGTGAGTGAGTCTGAGTGAGTCCGAGTAAGTGCATGCACCTGTACACAGGCTCTTTAAGAGAAACTGGCTGGGACTCCAGCAGCCCTCCATCTTATTCAGCCTCAATCCACACTGGTTTTTACAGTGAGAAATTATGGGGACTTCTCTGCCTAGTACTGGAACCCTGGACTGGGAGGTCTGGTGTGGGGTTGGAACCCCTCTTTCTTTATGGGAGACCTCCACAGCTGAGATATCCCTCCTGATTTTTATCTGCCACCAGCCCGTTCATGTCTCTACTCCTCCTATCATTCTCCATGTGGCTCTTCTTTATATTCTTAGTTGTAGGACTTCAATTCTGCTAGATTTCAAGCAGCTCTGAATGATGGTTGTTCTGTAGTTTAGTTGTACTTTTGATGTGGTTGTGGGAGGAATCAAGTACTGCATTTTCCAGCTTGTTCTCAATTCAGTGTCTCTTCTAATTTTGTAATGCCTCCGTACTTTACTTTTATTATAGTGCTCCAAGCAATAAATTCCCCTTAGAGGTCAGTGCTGAGAGAAAGGTTTTCTCCCAAAAGCTTGAGGGTTTTCTTTTATTAGGCAATAAGTAATTTCTAAGTCATACTGATGCCTTCTTTTTTATTTCTGAGTTTCATGAACTTCAGATTTATTGTATCTTTTGTCCAAGATTCTGATATTATTTCTACCTAAGGCTTTTGATGTTTTTATTATTTCTTTCATTCATTCATTCATTCATTCATTATTTATTTTGTTAATTCTCATCCAAGGATATTTTTTCCATTGATTTTTAGGGGGGGGGGGCACAGAGAGACAGAAAATAACATTGGAGAGAGAATCATTAATTGGTTGCCTCTCGTATTCACCCTGACCAGGAAGTGAACTGGTGACCTTCTAGTGCAGGGGTGGGCAAACTTTTTGACTCGAGGGCCACAGTGGGTTCTTAAACTGGACCAGAGGGCCGGAACAAAAGCATGGATGGAGTTTGTGTGAACTAATATAAATTCAAAGTAGACATCATTACATAAAAGGGTACGGTCTTTTGTTTTTTTTAGTTTTATTCATTTCAAATGGGCCAGATCCGGTCCGAGGGCCGTGGTTTGCCCACGGCTGTTCTAGTGCATGGGATGATGCTCAACCAATTGAGCCACACCAGCCAGGGCTACTTTTTTTTTTTTAACAACAACTTGACTCAACCCTATAATTTGTAGTGTTTTAACACATTTTGATAACTCAGTAATGAACCCAAAAGCTTATTTATCTTTTTTACATAGTGAATTTCTTTGACTTCAAGGTGAAGGTAATTATATTCTTTTCTTGGGAGTAAATAAAAAATAGCTTTAGGTAAATATTTTGGGTGAAGAATGACATTGTTCTAATTTTCTGGTTGCTTCTTGCTATGTAACATTCTCTATTAAATATGTTTTAAAATTATCAAGTTAAAAATATATTGCTTTGATTCTTTTTCTTAGCCTATAAAATCTGTATAAAAACCTTTTCTTTCTAATTATTACTTTATTAAAAGTAGTTTAGTGCTATACGTTACAAGCTATATTTTCCCAATTTTCTAGTTCTCCCTTCATAGTACATATTTTAAAGGTATTAGAGTATGTGGAATTTGTATCTTTAATGATACTAGTAAATTTTTAACCTTTGAAATTTCTGACACTCAGCTGAGAATTTATATCATGGTTCATTTATAAATTATAAATACTTCCTGTAAAAGTACTTAAGAGGCTTTAGACAACAGATTAAAAAACAGTTATTTTAAGTGTTCAGATGCTAAAGGATAATAGGCAAGAATTATCTGAAGTAGCTCTGAAGAAAATTAGATTGAAGTTTTAAAAAGCTTTTAAATAATAAATCTTGATGATTAGAGTCTAATCAAGGAAAAGTACCCATGTCCAGTATCATCAAACCCTGCCTTCCAACTGCCTGTTCATATTCTCATTTCAGAGAGACTATAAAACTGCCTACCATGGCCACTAATAGGAACTGTTGAAATGCCACTTCAAGGCTCATTTAGCTGTTCACAGCTCACTGTTGGGAACTGAGAGCTGGCGCATCAGTTTGAAAATAAAATGACTAATGAGTTGGGGTCTTTCTGTGCTTGGTATTCTTGGCAGTAATTAGCAGTCGGGGGTGTACAGAGGGTCAAGAGCTCTTCCTTTTAGAGGTCATCAGAACATATCTGTCTGATAAGATTAAACTAATGTGGCTTTGGTGCTAATATCTAAAGTAGGGGGTCGCTGTAATGTATTTGGGATGGTAGTCATGGCTTTGAAAGATTATGAAAAAGGATCTAATGTGAACTCTTTAATGAGAAAATGTTGTATTCATTTATATAGCACTTACCCTTTTTTCCTTATAAGCAGATGAAAATTGATTTTTCCCAAAACATTTTATATATGTTTATTACATATAAAAGGGTTTTTTTCAGATAATTTTATATGTATGTCATTAAGTATTTTTTTCTTCTCTAATTTTCTTGTTATGCTGCTTTTAAGTGCTAAAGATTATTTGAGATAAATCATTCTGAAACTGGGACTAATCTATGATTTTCACATTTAAGTACACAGACAAGATTAATATATTTATGTTCACTCCATAGTTTTCTGATTATTTTACTGGATATTTCAATGGACAGTATTGGCTTTGGTGGATATTCCTTGTACTTGGTAAGTTTATCCTTAATGAATTTTACTTTGATTAATTTGTCTTTAGTTTAACTTTGATATTTCCTAAAATTTTAAGGTGTAAATACATTGTGTTACAAATTATATGGAAATAAATCTACTGTAAATTTCTCATGTCGATACTTACTTCATCATGTCAGCTATTCATATAATTCTACATAGTACTCTAGGTTTCTTAGATTGGAAATTCAGAGCCATTCAACTTAAGGACTCACTGGTTTAATGACAATTGAATGTTACAAAACCTGAAAATCCTAATATGGTTAAAAATAATTGTCTTCAGTATTTATCTTGGAAAATATACATACATAATTTCTTTTAATGAACTTAGGAAATGTTGAGAGTAGGATAGTTGGATGTTCTATCCTGTTATTTTTGGATCACTGAAACATTCTTTATACTTCTGAAATGTACTCTGCATTAGTCATTAATCAGCTAGACATAAGGAAAGGTTTCATGCCTAATAATCACTGTACGTCTTTTGAGTTGTCTCCTTACAAAGCATGTCTTTTATTCATATTGATGAATTTTGGACATCCAACTTTTGTTCTCCTGTGTTTTTCATGATGTATAATTAAATTAATCTTAAAATCACATTATACCTTTAACCCACATTTCAAATTCATTTACTGACATGAAGTGTACATTTTGTTTCTACTTAGGTTTAAAAGCCCACATTTCTATAGTAGAATAATTGTACCAGAAAATAATAGCATTTCAGTAGGTGGCAGTCTTCTCCTTGAGATTTTATTTAGTCCTGCTATTGGATCTTTAGGATCTTTGGGGACATAACTTCTTAGTGGTCAGTTAAGGTAACAAAAGATCCTGGATTCTTTCTCTAGTAATTATAGTGAAGTTATTATTCTAGTGTTGTGATTTTGTTGGGGAGTAAGACTCATACAGGTTTCAGCCAGTTTTTTATGTTGTTAGTTATATTTTGACTGCCTGAATTCTGTGGGTTTTTTTTATTGAGTTTCTCACTTAAAAGTAAGAAAAAAATGTATAAAGTTTATTATGTAGTTAAGCATATTAATTGAGTATATTTGCTTATATGTATTACTAGAGGCCCGATGCATGAAATTTGTGCAAGAGTAGGCCTTCCTTTCCCCGGCTGCCGGCTTCCCTTTGGCACCCAGGACCTGGGCTTCGCTCCGGCCACAAGCAGGCACCTGGGACCTGGGCTTCCCTCACAGCCCCCACTTTGTCCGGAAGGATGTCCAGAAGGATGTCCGGTCTAATTAGCATATTATGCTTTATTATTATGGATTAAGAGATTGAGGAATCTTAGAAAAACAACTGTGGGTTAGAGTGGAGTGCAGATGACAACCCCAGTTCCACATCAGAGTCATGATTTAGCCTTTAGGGCAGTGATGGCGAACCTTTTGAGCTCAGCGTGTCAGCATTTTGAAAAACCCTAACTTAACTCTGGTGCCGTGTCACATATAGAAATTTTTTGATATTTGCAACCATAGCAAAACAAAGACTTATATTTTTGATATTTATTTTATATATTTAAATGCCATTTAACAAAGAAAAGTCAACCAAAAAAATGAGTTCGTGTGTTACCTCTGACACACGTGTCATAGGTTCACCATCACTGCTTTAGGGGAATGTGAAAATTTACTCCATGATAAAAATGTTGCTCTCACATACACTCAAGAATGTTGAGCACTTTGTAGAACTCAGAAACAATAGCTGCTCAGTGGTTTCTAGGTATTTTAAAAAATGCTTCACCAGAACAAAATGTCTTAGAAATAGCAGCTTCATAGCCAAAAAGAGATTTCACAAATAATTTCGGTTTACACTTTTTAATAATACTTTTACATTTGGATCACAGTGTCCATTATCTTTGAACAGCATCTGGAAGGACATGCAGTGGATTCAGAGTGCGAGTCACAAATAGAAGGAGTTAGGATATAGGAATCAGATGGGATCAGATTTAGCTGAAATTTATATCACTTGTTTAAGTCATTGTTTGCATATCTCTTCTATCTTACCATTTGTTTGTTTTTTTTTTTTAGTGCTTTGATTACTTGGAGTTGGAGCACAAATTTAGTTTGGGACTTCGCATTTTAAATTAACAAAATCTTTCTCCTTTCGAGGAAGGTTGCATGCATACATGTCTTCTGTTTTTGTTTTTGACCCCACGATTACCTGGTTAAAAATTTACTGGAGTTAATAACTGTTTTTCTTAGAATTGTATGCTTAAGTATATTAAAATTTAAGTCTACTAATAATGTTACTGCTTTTTATATTTAACTAACATTTTTCATCTGAAACTTTGAAGCATTTCACAGGTGTTTTTTAAAATTAATTTTTAAGATACCTATGATGTAAGTGGTTATTATTTAAAAATACTGTTTAACTGAAGAGAACACTGAGATAGATATGAGATTACTAGAGTGCTGCTTCCCAAGTCTTCTTTCCTGATTCTTTTCTTAATTTTTATTATAAATTCATCTTTTATTACTTAAAAAATAAGAACTAGTATTTAAAATTATTTACATAATATACATATCTTTAAATATAGATTTCACCGATGACATTGTACACTTGATATTGCTAGACAGGCTTATTAGTGTTATCCCACAATTGTTATCATTAACATGCATACATTCTCTCTTGAACACTATTTTATGTCAGTAAATATGTCTTAGTTTGTTTAGTAGCTATATTAATCGAAAATTTGGTAAAATGGGATTTTTATAAGTTGAATCAGTTTAAGTACCTTAGGTAACTTTGCTATTTAAAGAAGTCCATTAATAAATTTATATTTTTGTGTAATTCTGGATTTTCATGGCTGGATTTGCTTTAATTTAATTTTTACTTTAGTTATATTTAGGATTAATAAGTTGAAATAATTTTTAGTGGCAGTAAAATTTTATCATATTTCCTGATGATGGATTATCATTATAATGTTAAATATACTATGGAATGAATGAAATCCTACAGATAAGTTTCTTAAGCCAAAAGGATCTTGTTTATAATTGTCTATTTTAAATATATCATGCCACCTTTCTGTATAAGAACATAATGTATTTGTATTATTTCAACCTCAGGCCTGCTCCTTTTCTTCAGGGGATTTGTTAATTATCTGAAAGTCAGAAACATGTCTGAAAGTATGGCAGCTGCTCATAGAACAAGATATTTCTTCTTATTATAGAGGTAAGACCTATTAATATATTAACTTTTTTTATTCCCTTTATTTATTTATATTCCCCAGATACATACTCAATGTTTAATATGTACTCCTGTTATTTACTCAAATATAGCATATTAAATATTTTATTCTGTTAACAATCAACTTATTTAAATGTAATATGTTGTGACTGTTAAAGATAATTTAGATTTGTAAACTTGAATTTCATAAATTTAATTTTTTAAGTATATAATGAGTAAACTGAAACTTTGACCACAGGATATGAATGAAATAACCTCTAGCACAAAATTTGAAGGCTTGAAACAAACCATGACAAAGCACTTACACAGAAGGGATGGAGATTTTGCATAAAACAATGTGAAATCCATATAGATATCTGGTTAAAAGAACAAAAAGCAAATCTGTGATTGAAAAGCAATTTCCCATGCACTGATCTTAACAAACTGGATCAAGGAATTAAAGGTGTATGAAAAAACTAGGACCTCTGTTATTGTTTTCTTAATGCGTGACAGTTTGTACCAATAATGAAGGCTACAACTTGAAAAAAAGGAAATATAAGGAAATGAGCAGAGGTGTTTTAAGGTATTTGAACTGCATAAGCAAAATATCTGCTAAAACACTTACCTTCTGGATTTATCTACAAGTACAAAATGTTTCAAAGTTGCTATATATACTTAATAATCTTTTAATAAATTGTGTGGTTTGTAATTTGGTTGCTTACATTTTATTTTTAACTTAAATGAGTTTTATGTAAGCTACTATACTTATTTCTGCTGGAGAGTACAATGGGTACAACTGTATTTCTCAATCATATTAATGTATCATTTTAAATGTTCCATTAAGACCTCCCTCCCAAAGATGTCATATTTTCTCCTTATCAGTAAAATGTCTTTGCACACAGTGACATTAAGAATTTGTCAGTTTTGACTGTAAGATAAAGGCAAAGTAATTTTACAAATTTAAATAATATTCTGTGAGTATTCAGTATGATTATTTTGTTTGCATTTTCAAGAGTCTAAAACATAATATAAAAGTTTTCTAGATGGTCTCCTAATCTTTAGAATATATTTTGATAAATGCTATTCTATGTCATTTTTATTAAAAGAACATTGTATACTTGATATAGTACTGCTATAAATGGGTTTTTACTGTACTCTCATTTAGATAAATGCAACGTAATACATTTTAAGACATTCTTTCTTTGTCTCTAGACTGCATCAACCAGACATTCCTTTCTTACATCAATGTGAAATTTCCAGATCATCTTGTAAACCTACAACTTTAATAGGATAGAAGACTACTAATAACAGAAGACAAATTAGTTAAAAGATAGAGCTTCAAAATTGGATGACAGGGTGGTTTATGCTTAAAAGCCACTTCTGTTCATTCTCTTAAATATTTATATTTCATTTGTTTTGTGCAGTTGCATCTGTGCCCCTTCAAAAGATTTGCATATACTTGAAAGACACCATAAAGTTGTAGCAGTAAAGTACAGTCACATTTTGTTAATCAGTGTTTGATGTATTTCAAAGAGTTGAGTGATAAACAGTCTTCTAGCATGTAAATGCCATTGACTTCTGACCTGACTTTTAGTATAATAAAAATGAAATTATTAACCATGTCAAATGCTTTAGTTTCTGGCTCTCAGATTTATCTAGTAACTACACATGAAACATCCTTTGGTAAATATAAAGTCTTTTTGAAACCTGCAGTGCTGATTAGAAAGGTTGTGTCAGATTTTTGAACATGATTTTTACATCATTATTTAGTAAAGCTCTTTCTGTAAATAACCATGCATAAACTACTTTCTGCATTGTTTTCTTAGAAAATTGTGTCTAGATATCTTTTCATTAATTTTAAAATAAGTGAACTTAATATATATAGGAAATTTGGATGTTAAAGATAGAGTTTGTTTTAGGACAAATTTTAAGAAAATATGGGTATTCCACATATCCTTTATAAGAAAAAAAAAGTTAAGGGACTTGCCAATTTTAGGGATTCTCAAATGAGAAGCTTGGTTTTTTTAGCATTGACCATCTTAAAGATTCTTATAGGAAACAATTGTATTAGATATTTATTTTATTTCATTTAAGGCATTTTTGACAATTAATTTTTTGAATATGATTCTCATTTGCATTTGTCTTTTAAAAAGCCAATAAAAGTATATTTCAGTACCATTGTAATAATTTTTAGATGTTTAATTTGTTAAATTTAGCAAGTAAAAACTTGTACTATTAATAGCTTCTTGCTTTGTGATTGTAGGGTTAACTTGTAAAAATCATAACCTGATATGCAAAATATGTTTTCAAGTATGGAAATGTGTCTGGAATATGGGGGTGTGGGGTGTGTTTGTGTGTTGCGAGAGTGTGTGTGTCACCATTATTACAACTGGAATCTACTTTACATTCATAAGCTACTACATTTTGCAAATCATTTTGTGCCTCATTTATTTTTATTTTTTGTTATAACTTTGCTTTTGAATGTCAACATTAAAAATAGTGGGAATTATATACTCTTTTAAACTTAAAAATCATTTAATACAGGTAAATAGAACATATACATACAATTGATTGTTTATTATTAGACATGACTACTACAAAAAGATACACCTAAAACTATTCAGGGACATTTTCCATTTTGAAAAAAAAAATGATTATGCTTTATACTTTCTTTTGTATTTATCTGTATTTTCTGATTTATTTTATTGTCTTTGATAATAAAACATACATTTTTGTTTTTGCTAATTGAGCCTATTTTTTGTTTGCCCTCATTCAGTACCCTCCCCTACATAGAATTGTATTATTGATTTAAGTGCCTGTGTTACACCCCTTGAAGTAGAACAATAGCATGGGATAAAGAAAATAATACTTAATTTAGTTGCCTGATTTTGAAATTAATTAAAATTTGAATGTACTAATAAGAAATGTAAACTCATGCTAGATCCCTTATATTAATTTCCTATAGATCTATACTTCGTTCTTTTAATAATTTTTAAATGAAATTAGGCTATGCTGCATGCTAATTTTAAATTATTAGATCAGATAGTTTGTTTCTGAGTATGTATGTGTCACTTTTGATCCATCATTAAAACTTCACTCTTTGTTTTGATTTTTGTTTCACCAAATCATAAGATTCAAGTGTGTGGGTTATCTAATTTTCTATAATTGGTACAATTCAGTGGTAGGCTTAAATCCCATCACCCACTCGGAGGGACCAGGATATTATTTTTTAAAACCTTTACACCCCCTTTCAAATTTATCAGATCCTGTACATTTCACTTCATTTCCTGTGAGCTTGGATAGAACAGCTGCTGGTGTGTTTTGGGGACATATCCACCTTTGTACTATGCCTTAAAGATTAAAAATCAAAACCTTGTTAGGGTGTCTAAATTTTTGAATGAATGTGAACTTGGGCTTGGAAGTTAATGAAAAATTTTATTAAATTTCTGTTATATTTGAATAAGCTAGTTATGGCCAGATAATCCATTTTTATGTGTTTATGAAATAAACTAATATTAAGATAAAATATTTTTCTTTGTTAAGGATAGATTTTAGAAATTTAAAAGGATGGACAAATCCTATTGTATTCAGTAAAATGAAAATTGTTTACTAAGAAAAAATACTAATCTCTAGCCCCCCTTTTTTTGAGTCTATAAGATATATCCATTGCCTTTGAGATTGTTTATGATTTTCAACCTGCTTAAACAATATTTCCTGTAAAACCTCTCCTAACAGGAAGAGTGAAATCTAAAATCTATTTGCAGAAAAATTCAAGGTTCCTTAATTTTTTTTTCCAACTGGCCTACACTGTCCCCTAAAGCACAAAAGTAATGATAGTGCATTTGATACTGTATTTAACTAGAGTGACATATTTCCTGAGCTTCCTCAGAACAGTCCTGGTTATTTCCATTTTCTCATCTTAAATAGGACATCTTCTCTCAAATTGTCCTAATTTGGAGGATAAATTATATGATCACCTTATACATAACTGTACTGGACTGAGAAGTGACCGTCTGAACCCCTTGCCTTTTGAGAGAAGAAACTGGAGTATTAGGGCAGAAGACAATTATTGTTATGGCCTTTCCTAGCCAAATCATTTGTCCGGTTTGTAGAACATGTGTAGTATCTTTTTTTTTTTGTAAATAGAAATTGTTGTATTTGAGTGGTTCCAGCTTATGATAAATAGGAAACAATGAGCTTTATATTTTTAAACTGCTGTTAAATGTTATTTTAATTGTTTATTATTGAATTCTTCAAATAGTCATGTGGAATATTAGTGTATTATTTTTTAAAACCTCATTCTTGATAAAATTCAACTGTTAGTTAATATTGTGCCATCTACTATAGGAATGTCCTTGCCCATATATAAAATATGCTGATGTGTTTTACTTATTAATAAAGTTCTAATGATGTGGAAATATGAACCTGTTGATGTGTCCTTTTGGAATCAATTTAATTCACAATATATTATCACCACGTTGCCCTCACTAAAATCTTTATATGGCAGACCCCACAAGATTTGCGAGGAGAACAACTTGCATGAAATTAGGTTGGAGTATGCAACATTAACTTGTCTCTGTAATTTATATGTTAGGAGATAGATTGCAATTTAATTTTAATAAATACAAGAAAATCAACTTTGTGAAAATTATGTTCATTTCTACTTTGCAGTAGATCAGTGGTCACCACAGGTAAGATCTGCTTTGGGACTTGTTTTCTTATTTGGGACATGAGACTTAAAGTATAAAAACTTCCCCCAGGTTTTAAAACAAATAAAAAAAAAACTCATTTCATCATAAAAATTTAAAAAGTAATGTTTGTCTTAAACTCAACATGTTGGCTTGTTTTAAACTTGCTTTCTTGATGTCTTCAGGCTAGCTTTCCTTTTTGTTTTGTGAGATTGAGCTACTTGCTTCTAAAAATCCCACTTGGTTTTCACAAAAACCAGTTAAAAAAAATCCATTTAGCTAAATAGAAAAGAGATGGGGTATTACCCTTTTAACAGCTTAGGTTATAATAAACTGAAATCACACACTTCTGGTTCACAGAATCTTAGAAGTTGCTTCCCTATCTCTCATGCTTGTAAAAAGAAACATCTTATTACTTCCCCACACCTTTTCTGTTTGCTTTAATTAAATCAACACTCTTACCTTCAGTGACACAAGAAGGGGTATAGGCTGTCCTTCCTTAGAACATAGTTTTTTTTCTTGTAGCCTTACCAGAATCATAGCAAGGTCAGCAAGTAAAACAAAAGTTTGCCAAAGCTCAGAAGAAATTTGGAAGGCAGCCTCTGTCGTTAGAATACAAAAAGTTGTAAATAATCTTGTTGGAAAGCATGAACTCTTCAGAGGTGCAAGAACAAACAGTACATGTGCATAAATACCTTATATATGTGGAAATAAATTTATTACTCCTTTAGCATCAAACTTAAATTTTCAGACATCTGAATTCCTGCATAATGATTTGGTTGGCTTTTCACTCCATGGGACTTGGGCTCTAAAATTTTAATTCACAGCTTATTCCTTCAGAGATAAGACCTGAAGACTCTTAATTGCTAGCAAGCATTGGTGAGCACTCATCCTGATATAATAGGTGGTGATGAAACAAGTATGAAGGATCACTGATTTTTAAAATGATGAGCAGACTATGGAAACATGTAGCGTCAGTACATTGAGAGTTATGAACTTTTAAAAGACATACAAGTTTTACATCTTAGTCCTATGAGACCTCCTGTGATGAATGATTGATGGAATGATTCTTAGGACCTCTCTAGAGCTATGATTGTTATTCAAGATGGTGCATTATAATCAACTGGGAGTTAGGGGGAAAGTGACAGTTCCGCTTCCATTTCCTGAAGGTCCAATGCAATACATATGGCCCATGACAGCACATTTGCTTTTCCTAGTTTGAAGTTCTGGGATTTGGGTCTTAGTACAGCTGATTCCTTTCTCATCATTGTGCCCTCTCTATCTCTAGCTCCTGGTATACACATGATAGAAAGTTACAAATGTTAGGACCAGCCAGCCTTCTTGCAGGGAAAGGGAAAGACACATAAAGCTGATCTTAAAGAGTTAGTGAGCATTTCATGAGCTCTTGCTCTGTGACCTCTGAATGAGAGCCCTTCTGGTTTTCATGCCTTTATACAACGTAACATGCCTCTGCAGGGAGTGTAGCCAGGGGCGTGTGGGCATGGTGACCATGGAACTGTCCGTGCAGAGAAGGCAGTTTTTTTCTCCATAATCTTGCAGAGCAAGCGGATTGGATTATCATATAGCTGATTTTTCATTGGCTGAAAAAATATAACTTCCCAGTAGCATCTTCCCTTCTCTAGTCTTAAGGAGCCTATGGATTATTAAGAGAGGCAGCTTTGTGTAACAGGAAGACTTGGGTTTTGGAGCCAAATTAACCCTGGACTCAAATTTCAACTCGCATGCAAGCTCAGGCAATTTGCTTAACCAAAGCCTCAGTTTCCTCACCTGTTTGTTTGGAAGCACCATATGTACCTGAGGATTAGGTGAGATTAATGAAAAGAAAAAGTTAGCATTATTATTACATCTTTGCTGAGTGTGTTTCCTGACCAGGCTGCCTGTTAGTGTTAAGCAGATGCCTCCAGGACTTGGAATAAGCCCGTGCCTGATGTGAGCATTGTATCTGCCAGCCCCTTTGAAAAGAGTGATTATAATAGGATCATGTTGACCTAGCCTTGGCTCCCTACATCTTCTCTGCAGCAAGTGGAAATAAAGCAAAAGTTGCTTAGGTGACAGTTGATATTAAGAGAGGGAGTAATCTGTTTACCAAGCAATAAAGCATTCCAGCTGGTAGGAAGAGCAAAAGCTTACACAGATCTCTCCTGGTTGAAACTTGGAGGACCTGGAGGCCAGTCCCTTAGAATTTAACTACAAATTGATGAGATGATTGGTGACTCATTGCTTTTGCTCAGGGCAGTGAAATTCTGGTTGGGAAGTGATCAGAAAATAAGTTACTGGGGGGGAAAAAGTTACTGGACCGGTTGTTTCTGATTCTAGGCCAAATTACTTCTCCAGCATTCTCCTATAATCATGGGGTCTTAATCTTTGATTTGTTTTTTTAAAATGTCTTTTACTGTGAAAGGGAAATACTTAGATGGAAGTTAAGTCCCCTAGACTCCACCTTGATCATAATTTGGGTCAATGAAATATTTTGAGTGCCTATTTGTAGTTTTGAAGGGTGATGACCTGGCCGCCATATGGTATTCCTCTCCTACTCTCTTCCTCTGTCCACCTTCTATAAGAGCTTAAATGCCAAGTCTTTTGAGGAGCCTTCCTCATCCTCTTACTCTGATTCTGGTCCTCTGGTCCCATAGCCCTATGTATGACTTTTGTCAAGGCACTGACTGTCATTATTGATTTTTATGTTGCTATCCTCAGTGGCAGATACTCAACTTTCCATGCTTCTCAAACACTTAGCACTGAACTCAAAAAATTAAATGGATGGATGGATGAGATGAATGGGATTGGTGCTAGTGATGGTCTCTGTGTGAACTGGATATGTAAAATGCATTCTGCCCTTTCACTCATAGTCTAACGGAGGAAGATTTATAAACAGGAAAATGTGCTAGTGTTAGGTGGGAACAAAAATCATGTGAGCAAGCGATTGAACCCTGGGAGAACCAGGGCATCCTTCACTAAACAGGTGTCATTAGCACTAGGTCTTAAAGAAAAAATAGAAATGTGCAAGTATGTTTAAACAGTAATATTTTGCCATCTCTTGCCTTCCTTGATCCTCCTCAAAAGGAAGTAATTTTCTAATTCTCATGACACTTCATTTGAGCCTCTTGTTTCAACCACTTTCTACTGTGTGTCACAGTAATCACATTCATGACTCATCACTTCTGCTTGAGGACAGGATCCATGTCTACTTCATAGCTTCCAACATGCTTTACATATAGTAAGCACCTTTAAAAATCAAGTCCAAGATTTTTCACGTCATTTTGAGCCATTCACTTTGCCACTGTCAATACTATTAACTTCCGAAGTCAATAGGCACCCTCTTCTTCAAATACAAAGATCTCCCATGTACTACTCTCATGTTGATTACCTGTTAACAATTTGTTGTATACTTTTACAGATTCTTTCCACATAATTTTTACTAGGATGATCCTGTTTTATGATGACTTCTGGTCCCAGATACAGTGTTGGAGATGGTGCCTTTTTCTCTGTATCTCAAGAGACAGCTTTAGGAGAGCATACTATTTCTTCTTGCAAATGTAGTTTATTTCTCCTGAGAAACCAACATTTATTTCCTTGTTTCTTTAGTCTCTAGATAAGGGTAACTTGTGTCTTCAAGGCCTTTGGGAGCTGGGCTATTCCAGGATCTGATATTTGCAGCGTTTAAATGTCCTGCTTTATGATCTGATAGCTCCATTTTGGTGAGAAGGTCTCTGGAATCAGGTTATTAGGAAGAGAGGGGTTGGAATTGACTAAATCCAGCCCGAGTAGGTTTAGAGAAGACCAAAACTATTCTGGGTTTAAAATTAATTTCCTGCCCTAGCCATTTTGCCTCAGTGGTTAGAGTGTCAGCCCACAGACTGAAGGGTCTTGGGTTCGATTCCAGTCAAGAGCCCATACTGTGATTGTAGGCTCAATCACCAGCCCGGCCCCAGTCGGAGAGTGTGGGAGGCAACCAATCGATATGTCTCACATTGCTATTTCTCTCATATATATATATTTTTTTCAATGAAAATAATTTTTTTCCTTGCTAAACTAATACATTTAGAACCCCTCCTTTCCTCTTTCCGAATTCTTCCTGCCTTGAGTTTGTGTGACACATGTGCCATTGAGGCAATAGTTGATAGATTAAGAATAAAGAGTGATAAGGACAAAGGAGCCTTGATCTTCCCTGACATTACAGAATACTGCACAGGCCTGGACCTGCCTACCTTCAATTTTTTGTTCAATGAGAAAAATTAATTCCTATATGCGTAGTTATTATTAGTCAGATGTTACATTATTGATATTTAGGAACTATGCTTCAAGAAGAAAGTCTAGAGAGCCACGATGGCAGGGTAGGTAAACCCCTGTACTCACCACCTCCCACAACCACATCAAAATTACAAATAAATACAGAACAACCATCATCCAGAACCATCTGAAAACTGGCTTAATGGAAGTCCTACAATTAGAAAAGTAAATAAGAAAGTACATTGAGACTGGTAGGAGGGATGGAGGCATGGAATGGTCTGACACCTACATGTTACATGTTTTTAATCGGGAGGGATATCTTATCTGCAGGGGCCACTCATGAGGATCAAGGGGTCCCAGCCCCACATCAGACCCCAAGCTCACACTCCAGAGCTGGAAAGAGAAGTCCACATAACTTCGAGCTGTAAAAACCAGTGGGGATTGTGGCTGAGTGACAGGGAGGCTGCTGGAGACCCAAGCAGTTCCTTTTAAAATGCTGGTGCACAAACTTACGTGGTCCTGCTCCCTCTGAGCTCCAGCACTGGGGTAGCAGCTTGGAGGGACCCAGGGACATATAGGAGACATCGATAGGGATGCCTCCTGCACAGCAGCTCTTCCACTGTAGTTGAAGCCGGTTCTCACAGCCAGTTGGCTTGAGGGTCAATTTCTCGACAACTACAACAAGGCTTAACTACAATAAGATTGTGAACACAACCCACACAGGGATACACTTAGAGTGCCCAGCTCAGGTGACTGGAGAGGCTGAACCACTGAGCCATGCAGGACACCTAATACACAAGGCCACTTTACTAATTCCGAGAGATATAGCAGCTCCACCTAATACATAGAAACAAACAGGGAAACAGCCAAAATGCAGAGACAAAGAAACATGTCACAAATGAAAGAACAGAATAAATCTCTAGGAAAAAACTAAATGAAGTAGAAGGAAACAAACTACTTGATACAGAGTTCAAAACAATGGTTATAAGAATGCTCAAGGATCTTAATGAGAGCTTCAAGGGACTTAAGATTTCCAAAGATCTTAGTGAGAATTTCAAAGACATGAAAAAATACCAGTCAGTAATTTTAAGCATACACTAAGTGAAATAAAGGATAATTTACAGGCATTCAATAGTAGAGTAGAGGATTCTGAGAATCAAATAAACTATTTGGAATATGAGGAAGCAAAAACACCCAATTAGAAGAGCAAAAAAAAAAAAAAAAAAAGAATCCAAAAATATGAAGATAGTGTAAGGCAAACATGTCAAACTTGTGGCCCATGGACCACATATGGCCCACAACGAATATTTTTGTGGCCCAGCCAATATAACGGTATGTAAGAAAAATTTTAATAAAAATTTTGTAACTTAATTTTTAGAATATCCTGCTATACATAGTTATTAATAATGAATTACAACATTCACTAATGACTGATTACTATAATTGTGTTGCATTCATTTCCCTAATGCACGTTATGTGCCTTATGCACAGGCACACTATTTCTCTCCACTAATACTAGCAGCAAATATGTTTGCAGCCAATTGCCACATCATTAGTCTTGTAAGAAAAAAGAATCCAAAAATATTGAGATAGTGTAAGGAGCCTCTGAGACAACTTCAAGCATACTAACATTCGCATTATGGTGATGCCAGAAGGAGAAGAGAAAGATGAAAATACTGAAAACCTGTTTGAAGAAATGATGACAGAAAACTTCTCCTAACTAGTGAAAGAAATAGATTTACAAGTCCAGGAAGCTCACAGAGTCCCAAACAAGAGGAACCCAAAGAGGCCCACACAAAGATACATCATGATTAAAATGCCAAGGGTTAAAGACAAAGAGAGAATCTTAAAATCTACAAGGGAATGCCCATACAACTGTCAGCTGATTTCTCAACAGAAACTTTGCAGGCCAGAAGGGAGTGGCAAGAAATATTCCAAGTGATGAAAAGCAAGGGTTTACAACCAAGATTATTCTATCCAACAAAGCTATCATTTCAAATTGAAGACCAGATAAAGAGCCTCACAGACAAAAAAAAAAAAGTTAAAAGAGTTCATCACCACCAAACTAATATTACTTGAAATGTTGAAGGGTATTCTTTAAGAAGAGGAAGAATAAGAACAAGAACAAGAACAAGAACAAGAAGAAATATAAACAATAAAATGTCAATAAATACATATCTATCAACAATTGAATATCAAAATAAACATACAAGAAATCTAATGAACAAAATAAATAGATGAATAAAATAAAATCAGAGGCATGGAAATATGGAACAGACTGAGGAATCTTACAGGGGGGTCGGGGAGAGATTAAACAAAAAACGTGTATACAGCCGAAACCGGTTTGGCTCAGTGGATAGAGCATCGGCCTGCGGACTGAAAGGTCCCAGGTTCGATTCCGGTCAAGGGCATGTACCTGGGTTGCGGGCACATCCCCAGTGGGAGATGTGCAGGAGGCAGCTGATCGATGTCTCTCTCTCATCGATGTTTATGGCTCTCTATCTCTCTCCCTTCCTCTCTGTAAAAAAATCAATAAAATATATTAAAAACAAAAACAAAAACAAAACAAACAAACAAAAAGACGTGTATACAAACATGCATTACCTATGGACACAGATAATAGGGTGATGGAAGCCTGGGGCAGGGCAGGAACTGGGTGCAGAGGGGTATTGGGGGCGGGAGGGGAAGGGACATCTGTAATAACAATAAAGAAAAAAACACAAATAAATTACTGATATTTAGGATCAATCTAAACTGATACACTGACATAACTATCTATGTCCCCAGAATTGACAGCAAAGCTGTTCAGGCCATCAGAAGCAACAACAGGAAAAAGAAGAGTCGTAAGTCTTACCTGCTCACAGGGGTTACTGACCATCCTAGCTCCAGTGTGCAAGCAGTGGGTTTATTTCTGCATTATTCACAGCCTTTCACTCTCTTCATATTCCAGTTGGGAGTCCCACAGAGAACTAACTACCAACAAAATTGCTTTTAGAGATGGGCTTAGTGAAAATGTCAGCAGCCACAATTCAACTGCTATCTCAAAGATTATTCAGTGTTACCTACACTATCTATCAATTATCATTGCCAGAGGAAGCAGCTGCCATTTTCAAATATCTTATTGGTAAACACACACACAATAATTGAGAATGGGCCAGTTGAAATAGGCACTCTCTTTTACAGTGGCAGCTCCCAAATACATAAACTTATTTTTGTTTTTTTTGAAATGAAACAAAATCTTCTTTTGCACCAAAGGGGTCTAGGTAAAGACCCCACTTCTCGTATAGGCCCAAAGAACACCCATGGTCTCCAATCCCACTTGCTCTGAGTTCTGCTCTCTGGCTAGTGTAGGATAAATGACCCTGAGATTCAATGGTTGTCCACACCATGAAAGTCTTGCACAGACACTTCCCTATAATGTATTTGCTTCCGTATAATGTATTTGCAGTGATTACTTAGACTGTTACTTCATGCTTCCCTTAATATTAGCTAGGAATATTTATTTTCTGACCCCAAACTATCTTCCCCAGAAAAATATAATTTTTCTCAGAGAAGAGTTAAAGAAAGAACATGTAAAGAAGTCCTACAGAGATAAATACCTCTTGCCTGTTCAGGTTGAGATTCTGAAATTGACAATCATTTAACTCTGGGGAGCAGGAGGCAGGGAAGATGGATGGAAAAAGTCTGGGACTGTTTACACCTGCTTGTTAGCAGTGACTACCTCCTTCCTTCCCCTCCCCCTTCTTTTCTTTGTTCCTCCTCACTTTCTTCCTTCCCTTTCTTCCTTTCCCCCCCTTCTGCCTTTCTCACCCTTTCCTTGCTAACATAACCCTGGTTTATCATTGTCTGATGTCAGGAGGCAAACCAAATATGAAAAGTTCTGGAAGATCAATTACTTGTAATATGAACTCCGTCCTGTGTATTAACTACAGCCACTCATCTGCATTGGCAAATCCCTGGTCCTCAAATTCCAGGACAATTTCTCCAATAATGCTATTATCTTACATGTTTGTGAACTAGAACTTTCTTTGTTTTTAGAAATTTTAATGTACTGTTGGAAGGTGAGGAGGAAGTTTCTCTCCTACCTTGGATATTGGTGGGAATGTAATTAGTGTAACTCCTGACTGCCTTCCCTCTCTTTATTAGCTCTTCCCCAGGGGAGTAATATAGTTGATGGGTGAGAGAAAGCAATACATGTTAAAAGCTTAAGCAGTTCATTGTTACTGAGCAAAAAAGTTAGAGGGAAGGTGTAATGGGAGAAGAGCCTGGAGACTTAAGCAGGCGATGAAGTCTTAGTACCAGAGAGCCAGAGAGCTGGAAGAGGTCAAGATATGGAAGGATAGAGGAGAGGAGTCTCCTGATGGATCAAGTTTTCTAGCAGAACAATGGGTGGTAGAGTTGATTCCAGGTGGTGGAATCACCTGGGCATGGATGTAGGACAGCTTATAGGGGTCAGTTAAGCAGGTATTTGCTTGACACCTTTAATCTTCTCAGTTACAAAACACAGTTTTTCAAATTATAGTGTACTTACTGATGGTAATAATATAAGTGGTTTAATACGGTTATAGAAAAATACGTTGTATAGCACAATACGGACCTTCTGGATATTTTTGCTCATAAAAACAAAATTATTTAAAGAAAAATATTATGTATGTAAGTGAGAGTCCTGGATAAATGATTAGGGCAGAAATTATGAAGGCACTAATTATGAGGTTGGGGAAGCTTGGTAAAAGAAGTAAGGTCTTGATAAAAAGGACCGCAGGAAGGTTGTGGAGCTTGAGAGGTGTGGTGAAGGTTTGGAATAGCCACTGAAGGGGTGGGCCATGGAGTTCTAGGACGATGGTAGTGTTGTGGGCTTTTGTACTTTAGCCAATCTGTGCGGTTGTAAGATTTGTCCAGCAGCTCAGTCACCTGCAGCAAGGACAAAGAAGACAGAATGGGAATTTGCTGAGAGGATATGAGCAAAGGTTGGAGATACCGGGGAATTGAGGGAACCTCTGAGAAAGTGATCCAAGTCATCAACCATAGAGTGCAATCCCACTTCTCCGTATACAGCCAAAAGAATGGAAAGCAGGGACACAGAGCTATTTTCACACCCGTGTTCATAGGAGCATTACTCACCAGAGTCAAAAGGTGAAAGAAGGTAAATGCCCATCAATGGATAACCAAAATATTGTACATACATACATACAATGAAATATTATTCCGCCTTAAAAAGGAATGAAATTCTGATCTATGCTACAACATGATGTTGAAAACATTACGTTAAGTGAAATAAGGCAGCCACAAAAGGAAACGTGTGATTCCACTTCCATGAGGTACCTAGTGTTGGAGGAGCTCATGGAGGGAGACATAATTGCCAGTGGACTCAAGAACTGCCAATCAGAGGCTCCTCAGCCCTCCCCTGTCCTTGGAATGCACACATCACCCACCATTCCCACAGTGGGAGCCATTATCAAGGATGCAGACTTGAAAGAGCAATGTGTTGTCCAGGCACCATCTGGACTGTGTAGGTGACTGAATCCCATTAAGGCCTCTATATAAACACTGATGATTCTGACAGCAGGTGCGGAGATCTGGTTTTGTGACTCCCCAGACAAGCCTTGTCAGTTTCCTACTTATTAAACCTACCATGTTCATAGGTCTCTCCTTGCCCTGTGTTTGGGGCCAGTTTCATATTTCACCTGAGTTTACAAATCAATACTTCAAGTAGTCCCACTTATAGACACAGTAGAATGGCAGTTACTGGGGTTTGAGGGGAGGAGGAATAGGGAGTTAGTGTTTAACGGGTATGTAGTTTCGGTTTGGGATAATGAAAAGTTCTGGAGATAATTGATGGTGATGGTTGTACAACATGGTGAATGTACTTAATGGTATTGAACTGTACATTAAAAATGATTAAAATGGTAATTTTTTTGTATATTTTACCACAAGGACAATAATAACAAACTTTGAATGTATTAAGTCAGTGAAAAATAACTAATACAGTAACATAATACTTGAATACTTTACCACTTGGGCCACTAAAACAGTCCTGATAGTGCTGAGGGTCTCACAAGATCTTTCAAAAAGTTTCTCCACTTCTTAAGCTACTCCTCTCTCAGAGAAACTCAGAACCCATCTGGGGTGTGTTACAGATACCCACCCTCATTCTGTAACTCTCCCCCACCCTTCAGGAGCCTCAACCCACTGAAAATGTAATGCCTGCTTCCTTTAGCCAAATTTCTTGTCCCTGTTATCATAAGAAAAGCCAGAAAACCAGAGGTTGATTGGTTCAAGAAAACACATGATCATAGTCATTGTCAGCTCCCCAATTTAAGATCCAGGTGTGAGCCAGACAGGACCCACCTCTATAATAAATAAGATAGATCATACTATTCCGAAAATAATGTTTATTTTGTGTTTACTCCCTTTACAGGGAGCTAGTCAATTGTGTACATTCTTAGTGCCTTACACTGGGCCAGACACATAGGAGCAGACAGGCATTCAGCAAATTTGTCTAGCTGAGCTAGAGATATTTAAGCAATTAAACATTTAGTAAGTACCTCTATTTTTTTTTTTTGGTCTATTGCTGTGAAATGAATGACCTCTAACTTAGTGGTTTAAAACAATAATAATCATATATTGTCTTTTACAATTTGGTGGATGGTAAATTCAGGTGAAACACAGGAGAGATGGCTTCATGATGACTGGGGCCCTTAGTGGAAGACTTGAAGCCTGGGGGCGGGAATCATCTGAAGGCTCATTCTTTCACATATCTAGTACTTAATATTGGTGTCACCACATGTAACTTCTCCATGTGGCTTGGGATTCTTCCCAACATGGCGACTGGGTTCCAAAGTAAGCGTCCTACAGCAGAAACAAAGAAAGAGGTAGTAACCAAATATTGCCTGTATGGCTTATCTTCAGAAGTCACACAACATCATTTTTGCAATATTTGGAACAGTTACAAAGTGTGGCTAGGTTCAAGAAAAGGAGACACAGACCTAATGGAGGCATGTCAATGGCACTTTGTAAGAAGAGCATGTGAGAGGGGTTATATATTAAATGTGGCCCTCTTTGGAAAATACCTTTGCCACAGGGCTTTTAATATGTC
This sequence comes from Myotis davidii, assembly GCF_000327345.1. Taxonomy (NCBI): domain Eukaryota; kingdom Metazoa; phylum Chordata; class Mammalia; order Chiroptera; family Vespertilionidae; genus Myotis; species Myotis davidii. The sequence goes on along the minus strand of NW_006284835.1, from coordinate 274,609 downwards.
AAGCACTGTGTTAATGCCTTTTACTAGGCTTTTAAAAAAAGAATATTTATTTAAGTTGTTTTGGATGATTGAATAGAAATCAATGATAGTAACATTCTTTTGTTCTTGTTCTACTTCATGCTCTCCTAAGTCTAAAAAAGCAGAATATAATTGGTTATCTTTTTTATGATTCAAGGGTGATTGACTTAGTAACTTGTTTGTTCAACAAGTATTTATTGAGCATCAACTGCCAGGCACTCCATTTAGGTGCTGAAGGAAGAGGTGAACAAAACAGAAATAGTTTCTGTCTCGGAGAAGGTTATAGTTTGGTTAGTGATGGAAGAATGAATTGTGACCATTGTTTTATTTATGTTCAAAGTCAATACAGAGACAAACAATAGAATGATAGATTGATACGAGCATAAAGGACTCTTTTTGTGAAGGCCACCTTCCCTTCCTGGTAGGCCATGTCGACCAGAGGGTTGACCATTCTAATTTTCAAACTATCTAGGATACAAAAGAGGAAGTTTCTGACGGCTATAAAGCCTCATGGCAATTTAAGCTCATTTTTCTCTTCTCTGCTTTTCTGTGAAGCCACAGAAGTGGTCAGTTCCTTCATTACAAAAACTTGTTATATATTAAGTAATGGTTATTAAGTCATTTATTAGCTTTTCCCTTTTCTGGCTAAACTTTCTCAACTTTTAAACTTTTTCTCATAGGGGTATAGTCTATTCTGTAATCATTTTAATATGTAGTCTTCACTCAGACTGTACACAGTATTTTGAATAAAGCCAAGGAGCCACGAGAGCGAAAAGGTAACTTGTGGTCCTACACATGTGAGTACACACTGGTAACACTGACTTTAATGTGAGACCACATTGTATGTGTTTTCAGGTTCACTGACCTTTCTGTTCCTCTTCTTTGTAACATGGGTTCCAACTCATGTTTGTAACCTAGCTCTAATTTATGCTTTGTTCTTACTAGTAAATGTCCATGTTCAACCCCACTACTAGAATTAACACTTTAACAAATGAAATAGGCTCTGAGATCCTATTTCCTTACCTTGATAATTTAAATATTTTTAGCATTCTTTCTTACCTAGAATTAAATGTTTGAATTAAACAAGTTTTGTTTTATTATTATTATTTTATTGATTTTAGAGAGAGGGAGAGATTGAAATATCAATGATGAGAGAGAATCATTGATTGGCTGCCTATGAGGGATGTGCCCTTGACCAGAATCAAACCGGGGACCATTCAGTCCGCAGGCTGCTGCTCTATCCACTGAGCAAAACTGACTAGGGCTAAACAAACCAGTTTTATATACCTTTAGACTTGGTTTCGGTGATTCAGCAAATATTTATTGTGCACCTACCTGTATGTGCCAGGCAGTGTGCAAAGTGCTATGGGGCCTAATGCCCAGCAGAATCAAGCATGGTCTCTGCCTTCGTAGAATCTGGTATCTGGTAGGGGAGCTAGACATTAAATGGATTTCAGGTAAAAAAAAAAAATTCGCCCTGATGGGTTTGGCTCAGTGGATAGAGTGTCGGCCTGGGGACTGAAGGTTCCCGGGTTCGATTCCAGTCAAGGGCATGTACCTTGGTTGTCGGTACATCCCCAGTAGGGGGTGTGCAAAAGACAGCTGATTGATGTTTCTAACTCTCTATCCCTCTCTGTAAAAAATCAATAAAATATATTTTAAAAAAATTCTTACTTAATTAGAGGTAGAATAGTATTGATATGGGTTGGACCAGAGAACCTGATATTTTAGTCAAATGAACTTTTAATTTTTGAATAGTTTTGTGGTAGGCAGTTAGACAGACATGAGCAGAGCAAGGGCGATGGGCCAGGCACAGAAGGTCACCAGGGTGAAAGCCCTGGGGGTCTAGCAAAGGACAATTACAGGGTGGGACCTCGCCACCAGGGTGACCTTTCTTCCCCTAGCATATCACTGGCCATGCGGTTTGGACCCTTGCCCTTTTCTCCCTAAAGATAACATCTAGGCTGCAGTTGTATTTCAGCTCCAGGCCCAGAAAAGTAACAAAAGCAGCCATGGCTGAGCTTAGGACCAGCTGTACTGAGCAATGACCTCCTGCCCTGGTGCCAGCCAATCAATCAGTGGAGACTTAGACCCAGAAAGGACACACCTGGATGGAAAGCTGCTGAATATTCTGTTGAGACTTCCCCTGGAACCTCCCCTAAAATCTCCAACATTAAAACCCTTCATATGGAGGACCCAGCGAGCTCTTCCTCCTGGGAGCAGACCTGAGCCTCTCCTTCTCCCTTTCCCTTCCCCCTGGCCCACCTCCCTCAGGGTTGTTACCATTAGCTTCCTCACTCCCAAGCTCCCAGGGCTCTTCCTTTACCTGTATAACTTGTTTCCTAAGCCCATTTCTTTTACCAATTACTTTTTCTAGCTCTGTGATTTACCAAATAAATATTGTTTTATAGTTTGGGTCTTGGCTCTGAATTCTTTCCTAGCCAGCACTCAAGTACCAAAGTTGCTGAACCCAGATCTGGTGTGAACCCACTGACCTAACACATGGTGCTATTCCCACTGCCTACAATAGTTTTAGATTTACAGAAAAGTTGAGAAGGTACTACAGAGCATTCTCATATACCCAGGGCCTAATTTCTCCTATTAAAATTTTACACTAGTAGCATACATGTGTTACAATTAATATACCACTGCCGGAAACCAATTCCAGCATGCTCAGCAGGGCTGAATCTGGGAATGGCTGATGGCATTTCCCCAAACCTGAATAGGATACATTAAATTGATTGCTTGGCTGCCAGACAGCTCAGGGCATCTTAATCTACATGTTATTGCCTCCTACTGGCCAAACACCTGTACAGCCATAGGCTAATTTTTCCATTCTGACAATGCTTGTGAATACCCTTTGAAGTGTATATTTCTGCCTCACCTCAGGACAAGTTGTGTTAATAAAAAGCATGGGGTCCTGAGATGAGGAGAACTTAGAATTTAGGTCTTAGCTCCTTCAGCTAGGCTCCTCTGACCCCCAATGCCTTTCAAAATTATCTTTCGCCTCTGGACTCCTATTTAATCTACATACAGTACAGCCTTCTCCAGATTCCTGAACCCTTCCTAATGCCGGAACAAGAGCACCAATATACCACTTAACACATTATCATTGATATGTGGAGTTGGGGTGCAGACTTGCCTTGTGGGTTCTTGTCCTACAAAGTCTGAAGAATAAAATTTGAGAGCTAAAATGTGGAAGTTTATTGAAAACATACACAAACTCTCCCTGGGGTGGGGTCCCCAAATGGGAAAAGCCTGCTCGCTCACTCTCTCTCTCTCTCTCTCTCAAAAACCTAATCCTGTTCCGAGTCTCTTTGTCTCCAGTTTATATAGGTCTTTGTCTGAGCATGACCCTTTCTAATTGGACCCCTTCCCCATTTTATGACCCCATGCTTTCCTAATCGGTCACTCTTTTGCAGGGTATCAATTCCAAAGTTCAAAGCCCACCTGGTGTTCCCCTCTTCCTCGTTCCCTTATTTTGTAACATTTCTCAATCCCCTGTGAATGTAAGATAAGCATTCTGGTGGCTCCAAGCCTTCACCTATGCCAGTGATAGTGAACCTTTTGAGTTCGGTGTGTCAGCATTTTGAAAAACCCTAACTTAATTCTGGTGCCGTGTCACATATAGAAAATTTTTGATATTTGCAACCATAGTAAAACAAAGATTTATATTTTTGATATTTATTTTACATATTTAAATACCATTTAACAAAGAAAAATCAACCAAAAAAATGAGTTCGCGTGTTAGAGGTGACACCATCTGAGGTGTCATAGGTTCACCATCACTGACCTATGCATTCCTCTCCTATGGACCCCTCTTATTTCCTAATTGCCTAGCCTGTCTCTAAAATCTCATCATTTTTTAATTTTTTAAATTTTTTATTAATTAAATCTTTATTGTTCATATTATTACATTTGTTCCTCTTTTTTTCCCCATAACTCCCCTCCACCCAGTTCCCACCTCACCCTCCGCCCTCACTCCCCACCCACTGTCCTCATCCATAGGTGCACGATCTTTGTCCAGTCTCTTCCCGTATCTCCCACACCTTCTCCCCCC